>NW_022900926.1:68588686-68628883 GCF_012274545.1 Fukomys damarensis | reverse complement strand
AAAAAAAAAAAAAAAAAAAAAAAAAGCACGATGGTGCTGAGTCACGGTGTCTAAGGAGGAGGATGTGAGTAGAGGTTGGCTTTCACTTCCTTTCTTTTGTTGAAGCCTGAGGCATTGTTTTCGGAAGGCCTTTCAGCCGCTAAGGCTCATATGTCAGGTGCTTCTCTTTACATAATAAAGTAGCAAAGTTCAAGGTCCTTGCCTCCCTAGGGAGAATCTGCCAGGCTGCTGGTAGGACTTTGGACTTGACTGGGAGGAATAAGGGTTTGATGCCCAGACCCCAGGTTACACTGCTGGTTAGACACACTCTCACGGAATTTCACAGCTGTAGTTCTGGTTAGATCGTCTCAGTCTGCAGTGCTTTCTTACTTAAAACACAGTCTTCTCTTTGACTATACTTGAGTATCATTTTATTTTCCACAGCCACACACATATATAGTGGTGTCGTGAGCAGGAGTGTGCATTAACTGCAGGTCGAGACAGTAGTAGTTGCCGACTAGCTTTTTATATATATTATCTATGTCACATCAAGCATGTTAATTCATACCTGCCAGCTGCCACTCCCTGTACCTGCATAAGTCCAAGGAGCGCGACTTTATTTCTCCTTTCCTGATGATTGCGGTGTTCGCTCCAGTTGCCTCCTCCTCGATCCGGGGGTCCACTCCAGGCAGGCGTCCGAGAGATGTCTCGATGGAGGTCTCCTCTAAGATCTCACCTGGCAGGTTGCCGTCGAGCTGGATTGGTCACTGAGTGGGACGAGCTGGTCTTCTGTGCGCTCTCTTTTATACCATTCTAACTGGGGGTCTGTGGCACTGGTTCGGGTCTTATCACACATATGGGGTACAGGTTGTTCAACAACAAGTTTACGTTGCAGAGGTTCAATAACATGTTTCCTATTACAAGCTTATCACTGCAAACATTCACGCTCTTTTGGGTAAAAAACATGTTTTTCTACTCCATTATTGGGGTTGCAGTATTTTGTTGAATTACATCATCCTGTTCTGCTCTGTTTTGTGTGGGGAATGGTGTTATGCAGTTTTTGATGTAGTGCATTTTACTCTGTACAAGTGGGGAAATCTACTTTTCCATTTTTACTTCCTCGTTGTTCATTTCCGCTAAATGCTCTGCTACCCAATTTTAGCTTCACTTCTGACCAGAACAGGTCACCTTCCCTAAAAGCCTTGGCTGCCTTTGTTCTGAATTTGGTAGGGCTGTTCTTCTTTTCCTCTGTAGGTTTACTTAGTTGGATGAAAATTGTCAAAAAGCAATATGAGACCAAACTTCCCAAAGCTTTGAGACAGTCTCTGAGGTTGCCTGCGTCACTGGATCCAACTTGGGAGGGGTCTGTGCTGACTTTCGCACACATGCTCTCCTCCTGCAGCTTCCTGGAGAGCTGGGGCTCTCCTCTCTCCACAGGCCCCGTGTTCGCGGCCCTCTCAACTCTTCATCATTACCCGATTCATGTACTCTTGATGCAGCATGGTCCTGTACGAAATCTTACAGCCTCAAAGAAGAACATCTTAATTCTGTGTACTTTTAATGCCTCCCGGGGGGGGGTCATGCAGACAGGTGTTTTTTGTATAACTAGGATTCATCCATGCGCGCAGGCTATAAACATTCTTAGACACTTGTCTGCCCATGATTGTGTATTCTCCCAGAACCCTTTCGGCAAATTGAGCTTTTTGTTTGTTTTTTTTCTAGATGCATAATATGGTCCTCAAACACAATGGACAGTAGCTAAATATTGGTGACAGCAGGTAACAATTAAAAATGTCTTACTGCTGTCATCTGAGTAAATATTTAACCTGCTCAGAATCAGTTGGTGATCATTTGCTTAGTCACTGCCATTTCCTGCTTTCAGGTAACTATTGTCTGCCACTGACATTGCTTCCCTGGGTCTTCTTTTCCTACCTAGTTCAGATATAGAGTGTGAGGCTTATGAAATAGGACATTGTACTCAATAGGGACAAAGACCAGCTATGTATTTCATCCTATCATAACCACCCACTGACTTTTGACAAAGACTACACTTGTAAAAAGAACCGATGAGGTACTAGAGAAAGAAAGAACCCATTGAAGACTGGTGCCAGGTTGCTGGAGTTATTAACAATTTCCAAACTAGCGTTTTAGAATATTTATGTTTTTGAAGCTTCAAAGCTTATTTATAACCTACCTACAGGAGGTCATTCATTACCTCAATGCAGGAAATAACCCAAATGCTTCTCAGCAGGGAACATCCATCAGCAGAGAATCCTGTGACTGTACACAATTTTCTCTCTGTGCTACTATCTCTGTATACACCACAGGATGCATAAGTACCTAGAAAATACATGATGAAATGAGTATATAATATGCTGCCACTTATCCAAAAACATGGCAAGTATAGCATTTTTTATACTAAAGCATCACATAATAAAACAAAATTGAAAAACTTAGAAACTGGCTACCTGCACAGGAACAGATTGGAGGAAGTGTGGATAAATACCGTTTCTGGCTATGCTTTGTACATTTTATTTTGAAACTATACAACATTTTTACAAATTTAAAATTATATTTTAAAAAATTCCTAAAGACTCAAAGCAAAATAAAAATTACTTCATTGAGGTAGTTACACAAAGGGGAATTATTTTCAGTGACTGAAAAACGGGGTATAAACATTATGGTGTATATCATAAGAATAAAATGAATTGAAAATACACTTTAAGGTGCTTTGTCTTTTCTTTTTTTTTCAATACTGGGGATTGAACTCAAGGCTTCTGCACTGAGCTACAATTCAGCCCCACTCCCAACTCCCTTTTCTAAAAAAATTTTGAGACAGGTCTTGATAAATTGCTGAGTTGCTAAGTTGCTCAAACTGGGCTAGAACTCATGATCCTTCTGCCTCAGCCTCCCAGAATGCTGGGATTGCAGGCATGTGGCACCACACACAGTTTAAGGTACTTTCAGGTAACATGCTATATATAATATTACTAGTCATTATGAAACTATGGTATATGTTACAGGATATGGCAACTTACTAATTATGTTTATATTCTTTTTTACCCCCATTATGTTTATTGGTACATTTTAGGTATACAGTACAGTTGCATTCATCTTTGGGATCTTGTACCTTTACATGACTTGTCTTGGTTCTTATTTTCCCCCATGCCCCTTCCCTCCCTTATCGTCTCCACCCTTCTCTCTTTATAAAGACTTTGTTTCCATGTTTTTTCCTTTTCTCATATTTTTCTTTTCCTTCCTTTGCTTTCCACCACTCCTCCCACTTCCCCTACTCCTTTAGATGCTTTATTCCTATTTCACAATATTAACTATACATTTTGATTCTTATTTATGCTTTCAGTCTTTCACACCAGAGAAACTAGTCGGTATTTACACATGTGCGTCCTATTTATTTCACTTAAGAGTATGGCTTTGATGTGCATCCACTTAGCTATAAATGTCTCTAGTTTCCTGTTCTTTATGACTGAGTAGTACTCCATTTTATTTAAAAAAACCCACATCTTCTTTATCCAGTCTCCAGCTGATGGGCATTTGTGCTGTTTCCAAGTTTTAGCTATTACAAACTGAGCCACTATAAACATGGGTGGGCATATCACCATGGTATGATTCTTTAAATTATTTTGGGAAAATATCCAGCAGTTATGTTTATATTCTTAATAACCAAGATATGAGTATGAGAAAAAAATGTAAAAGCAAAGATGTACCAACCTTATAATTCTAGAAAAAAGGGAAACCATGTTTTGTAAATAAGGAGGGAAAGAAAGGTTGAAGGGAAGGCAAGGGTTTGGGGAAAGAAAGAGTTGAGATATATTATGTACAGGTACAAATTCTCTATGATGAGTATGATCATTATGTATATCAAAACTGTGCCAATAAAACTAATTTTTAAAAAAAAACTTGGGCCGGGGATTTAGCTCAGTGGTTCTGCCACCTGCCTTGCAAGCACAAGGTCCTGGATTAAATTCCAGGTACCAAAAAAGAAAAAACAACAACAACAAAAAACTTGAAAACATCATTATGAACTCATGATGCATTTTCTCTTAATAAAAACGTTTTTCTGGCTCTGCCCACCAAAAAAGCCTAGAAATAATGACTAGTGAAGCAGCAATGAGTTCCCATACTATAGAGTCCACTAATTCAAAGGCTGGGGAGAAAAAAGTCAGGCAGGTCCTTGTGTTAGTTCACTTACACTGCTGTAACAAAATACCTGAGACTCAGTACTTTATAAGGAAAAGAATTTTATTTTTCACAATTATGGAGAAGGGAAGCCAAGATCAAGTCACTGGCATGTTCAGTGTCTTGTGAGGGCCCAGTCTCTGCTTCCAAGATGGCACCAGGCCCTGCATCTTCAAGAAGCAGTAAACACTGTGTCTTCACATGGTGGAAGGCAGAAGGGTGAAAAGAGTCTGGGTGTGTTTCCTACAGTCCCTTTCCAAGGTGCTAATCTACCCCACCCCTTTCCATGACTTAATCACTTCCCTAAAGGCTCCACCTCCCAACACTACCACAAAAGAATTAAGCTTCAATACATTAATTTAGGAAGGAACACATTGAAAATCTTTCTTGGAACGTACTATTATCCCATAAAGCAAGACCATTCATTTCAGTAACTCCCAAAGTTATAGCAAAAAGGGCTGACAATCTAAAGTCAATACCTGGCCAAATCTTATCAGCCAAAAAGTGGGAAAATTTGAGTGATATATTGAGATACAGCATATATGTTTAAATCTATGAGTTCATAAGAAGTAAGGCACTTGGCCACTTACACAGAATTCTGGGAAATCAACTCATTATTTTGAGAACTGATAATTGAAAGGATCAAGTATCTATCCTTCCTTTCCTATAATGGCTGTACCCTGAGTTGCAAATAGCTAATGTAAGGAAGCCTTTCCGTTACAGAGATGTTACTACTAATAAATAAATAAGGAACAAGATTTAGAAAATCTTCCCACTCTAATGAAATAATGGCCTTAGTCACAAATTTGTCGCATCAATCCCACAGAGAGAAAATTGGTCATTATATATCTGCTCATGAAAGTTCTGTAACTAGCAATGGTGATGTTGTTGATAGAATACCTGATTATAAGTGCTTAGACTATGAGAGAGAGAGAGAGAGAGAGAACAGGTAATGCAGGGAACAGTGAACTGTCATATTAAAAGACAGCAGGTGGATGAAAACTCCAGAATGCTGGAAATTCTACAGGGCAGATGGACCCAGTTTCTTCATCACGTCAGTGGCAAAGAGGTACAAGAGCCAGGATGCTGTAGACACCGCTGGTGTGCCCCAAGATGCTTCATGCCTTCTATGGGTTTGTACCTAGCCTGGCTTCCTTCCAGCTGCCTCTCTGTGCCTGAGCTTTCTCCCTGGAGCCTTGGAACGCTGCTTTTGCCAATTTTAAAAGGCCAGAAGTGCCAAGCAATGAATGACGTCAGAAGCAATGATTAAATACTGTGAATGGTTGGGTACCCAAGCTCCTTTAACTCTCCAGGGGATAATTCAGAGGTGCATATGTCTGCTTATACCTACTGCAAGAATTTCCCCGAAGGATTAAGCTTCATTCATCCCCTGGTAAATTACTTAGCTGCTCACCCACTGTGGGTTGCCTTTTCTTCCCTGTACCCCTTCCTCTCTCCCTGACAATATCCCTTGCACAAATAAGCGACAAATACTGGAGTCCTTGTCCTTGGGCTCAGTTCTGGAGGAACTCAAACTAAAGCAAAGGGGAAACTATATATTAAAAGACCCTTCTGAACCACTTGCAAAGTGTAAAGCTGGGTTGAATAAACTGTTAAAAAATTTGTAAGACAATCAGGGAAATTTGAATACCGTTTATTTTATGCCATTTAGCAATTATTTTCATTTGGAGAGTGGCATCATGATGTCAGACTTATGTTTAAAATCAAGTGTAAATATTTGACTACTACAGATAAAATGTTAGGACTTCAGATATTTGTTTTCAAGCTTTTATGGGGGTAGAATTGCAGTTGGTGAAGAGATGATAATTACTAAAACCAGGCCACGCATATGTGAGGATTCTATCTACTTTTGTATTTGTATAACTGTGTTTTTAGTGCATGGTTGGCAAAGAGGCACCCAAAATGTTATTTGTTGAATAAATGCGTTTTTTCTCCTGTTGGGGACACAAAGGCAAATGCTGTGGATGTTAATATTTTTAGCTGATACACAGAAATCTTACCAAGAATTTTCTACAGATCAGAGGGGAAAAAATCTTTTAATCAGCACATGTCAGGTTTTAAAAATTTCGTACTAGCTCTACCACTAATTGAAGTGTTCCTTGGGCTTATGATTCTTCACTCTCTTTGGCTTACAATGATTTTTGAATTACATATGTTCGTATTATGATATTGTATTTTTTTTTTTGCCAAAATGCTACAATTGCTAGGATATTTTAATGATTCCCTGGGAGAGAACATGGGACTGAATACATGAAAGCCAGACTTGTTTACAAAATTGAAGATTAGGGCAGTGGATTTACCTAAGCATTATGTGGTTCTGAAATTTTCAAGGGGATTTTTTGTTGAGACTAATACCTCACAATTAATAAAACAAGCTTTGCTGGAAAAATCTTTTAAATAAAGTATGGTTTATTAAGTGGGAAGGTATTTGGTATACTTGAACTCTTAGACGCCTATACTCAGTAAATTATAAGCTATTCTAGAGACATAGTTTCCTCTTAAAAAGTGTGGACAGAACCATACTTGTGTGGAGGAGCAAGCCTATAATGTCAATACTGGGGAGGCTGAGGCAGGAAGGTCCTGAGTTCAAGGCTAGCCTGGGCTATATAAGTTGTTCAAGCATGGCCTGGACTACATATGGGGCGAGACCTTGTCTCAGCACCCCCGACCCTCAAAGTATACACAGAGACACATCTCTCTATCCGTCCTTATACAGAATTCTGACTTGCTGAGACTTGCTTTGGCTCAGGACCTTCTGATGAGACCACAGTGCTTGTTTTCAGAGAAATGCTGGGGAGCAGCAGCAATTTCATGTGAAAACGGGTTTTGACTTTGACTCTAGGAAGACCCAGATCATTTTAAGAAATGCATTGGAATATTTCTGGAATGTCCTTTAAACAGACCAAGTTTAAACTGGAAAAAGTAAAAAGTTAAACGTTATATATTTATAAAAAGTCACCGATTGTTTTCTTTCCTTGTTTAAACGGTGGTACTGAGGTCACTGAGAAGTGTAACAGTGCATGACTGTTTTCTTGGATTTGGTCTAGTTGTGTTTCATATGCTTATCTTTATTTTCCACTTCTCATTTTTGCCTAAGTGTAACTTTTATTATCATAAAACCTACTAAGAAGTTTCCTATTTGCTATGGAAAATGAGCTGGAAATGACTGTTTAATTAACTAGTTAAATTTCAATGTCTCATTCAATTAAATATTGACAAAAAATAATAAGTATGTGTGTTGCTATCTCTACATTACAATCGTGTATTTTATCTTCTAGTATATTTTTTCATTAAGTTTATTGGTACATTTTAGGTATACTATAATGACTCTTCTAATATATTTTTGAGAATTAAACTCCCAGTGACATTAACAAGTTTGATGTTTCTTGGAGTCAGAGTTATTTAATGAATTAAAATTAATTTCACCAACTTTTATGGTAGACTTTGTGGCGTTTTTATTTTGGTCACTGTTATCATTGTGCTGACAGCCATTTGCCTCCTCCGCCTTTCTGCTGAGTGGCTTCCTGACCTTCTCGAATATTTTCATCTGAGCCTGAGACAGGTGTGCAAGAATTTCCTGCCCATGTAGTGAGACGGTTGGATGAGAGGGTACAGAAATCCCCTCTGAGCAAAAAGCCCTCTATCCTAGGCCCATGATTTTACAAAGTCGACCCCAGATTTCCTGTACTTTTGGTCCACTTACGTTAACTCTCAGGAGGCTCATGCTTCCCTACTCCCAAGAGAGAGAAGGCCAGGATTTGGTGGTTCCTGTCTGGTGCTGCCTATGAGCATAAAGCTTGGGCTTTGTGAGCTCATTTGATCCTTTCACTAACCCTACCAGTGACGAAATATCCATATTATGCTTGAGAAAATGAAGGCCCAGAGAAGATGTGAATTAGTGCCATCCGATTGTAGAATCACAAACCTTTTGTTGGGCCGGGGATTTAGCTCAGTGGCACTGAACCTGCCTTGCAAGGGCAAGGTCCTGAGTTCAATCCCGGGTACCAAACAAAACAAAACAAAAAACCTTTTTGTCTACACTGCTGCTGCATGCATGTATAGCTCAGTACCACTTATAGTCACATGACCATGGTGTGTTGACCAGGCTGTGAGGACCGGATATACAGTGGTAATGGGTCCTTAGGGGTGGAGAATAAGACTGTTGCAAAATCAAATGGGGAGGGAGCTTTGAAAGAAGCTGGGGAAATAAAAATTTTCAAACTTACATTCCTCCCTAAAGACCATGCCAAATTGCAGTTTAAGCACTGTAACAGCAGAAATTACTTAGCCAGAGTAGCTCTAGTGGGATGAAATCTTTGTTTAAAAGCCCTGTAAGTACTTCCAGTGGTAGAACAGAGTCTTTTCTAAGTCCAGGGTTTTTTCTTTTGTGTGCTCCGTAGCACGAAGTGTGCTTATATGAGGAATGGCATTTGCTACAGTTCTTATTTTTGTTTCATTTTCCTCTCCATGTTGTTGAATGTCTCTCTTTTCTTTGATCTATCCAGGTGTAAGTCAAGGAAGCCAAGTAAAACGTCCCCCTTTTCTCCAGAGTTAAATATTTCAGGCATGATTAATGGCTGAAATATTAGGCAGAGGAGTTTTAGGTCTAGTCAAAGTAAAACCAGGCAGCACAGGCGTGATTTCAGACATAGCCCCACGCTCCTGGCCCTTTATTCCCCATGGTGTTCTGTGCTCTGATGGTCATGGTCGGTCCAAGGAGGAGGAAAATCCACTGAACCTGACCTAGACCAGGGCATTTGTTTGCAGGGATGGAAAATAAACTGAAGCTAACTGGAGTAAGGGGAGGTTTCCACTCGTAGGGGCTGCTTCTGGGAATGCATCCTGTGCATTTGTTTCCATCACACTGTCTCCTAGAGCTGCACTCAGTCATTTCCTGAGATGGTTTCAGGAGTGCTCCTTTGCACAGCTGCTCGAGTTCATTAAAAATAAGAGTTACTTTTGGCCGAGGTGTACCAAGTTGTTTCAAGGGATGCTATGAAATTGTGCAATAAGATCCACGTCCACTCATACTTATTTTTTATTTTTTGATACTGGGGATCAAACTCTGGTCCTTGTGCTTGCGAGGTAGGTGGTGGAACCACTGAGCTAAATCCCTGGCTCCACTCACACTTATTTAAAAAAAAACAAATGATTCTATGCTGTCTAACATTTTCTTCATGTAAGTGCAGGGCTGGTGTTTGTTACATCAAGGCTGGATAATCCAGTAGATAAAAATGAGGGGCTGGAATTCCAAGGTAGTTGAGAATCACTGTTGTTCGGAGTAGTCAAAGAATTCATTCTCCCACAAGGCACGAGGCTTCAAGATAGCACACCTCATCATTCATTCTTCTTTTTTCCCTTCCTCCTTCCTACAACACCTGAGTTTAACTAGGGTAATGTGGAAGCAAAAGTTTTTTTTTATCTTTGTCTGGTAATGCTGGGCATCGAACCCAGGGCCTCCCACACACTAGGCACGCCATAGCCACAGGCCTCTACCTCGTTATTTCTAAGCTATACTGCAACCTGTAAGGCTTAGGTGCGTCTCCTCTACATCCTTATGTCAAATATTGGACCAGAGGCTAGAATCAAGAGCATCAGACCCAAAGGGAAAGCATACACTGGGAATAGCTGCATGGAGGCCTTGACAGCCTTCACGTTAGACTCTAACAAGACCTAGAGTGAGAGGCTCAGATCAAGCCTCTGAAAAGCATATTTAAAGGAGTAAAGACAGAACATTGGGTCAGAGGTAGAACAGAAAGAACTTGCATGGCCTCCTTTTCTGGAAGCACAGATCGATCACCTCTGTTGCTGCCACTCTGCTCTGCTGTCCTACTGCCATCGCACTGCCACAAGGTGGGCCTTGTGGACTCCTGCCTCTTCCTGAGTTGCTGCGATAGCCAGTGCTGTTCCCATGCAAGGAGTGCCTTTGGGAGGATTAGATAAAGAATATGTAGGATCAAAGACATGCAAGCTATTTTCTGCTTTTCTCGAAGGTGATGTATCAGATTTCAACAAGCATTTGGGCAAATTCAGCTATGCTTGAAGGGTATTAATGCCAGCTGGCAGGTGGTTAGGACAGTTACAGTAGTCTTGTTTTTCTGTGTTCCCAGATTGAGAGCCTCTTGGATACAAGGACCAACATTCCTGTCCCATTTGTGCATGAGCCCAGAGAGGGGGCCAGAGGAGAGAAAGATACCACTCTCTCGGATCATTTTATGTGCATTCCTTCTGGGGATTGGTACATGTACATAATACATCTGAATTCCTTCTTTCATCTTCTATCCTTTCTCTCCCTTCCACCTCCATCCATCGCTTTTCCTCTTCCTTTTCTTTTTTGTACATATGTGTAGTACATAACATTTACGTTCCTTGTGGGGACTTGAAACATGTACTAAATACATATTAATTCATGTTTTCACCCCTTTCCTCCCTTCCCTCACTCTCTCCTTCTGCCCTCCCTTCATCTCCTGATCCCCTTTCCCTTTCAGAAAGATCTATCTCCCTACTTCCTATTACCCATCTTTTATTGCTCTTTATTTATACCTTGGGGTTCTTATATAAAATAAATCATGTAATTTTGAAAAATGTATTAAGTTTATTGGTACATTTTAGGTACACGTTACAATGACATCCATCATCGGGAATTTGTCCCTTTACATGATATACCTTGGCTCTTATTTTTTTCCCCATTTCTCTGCCCTCCCTTCAACCTCTCCCTCCCTATTTGCAAAGGCTTTGTTTCTGCTTTTCCCTTATCTCATATTTATTTCTTTCTCTTCTTTCCTTTCCCCTATCCCTCTCACTTCCTCTTTGTCCCTTTTCTTTCTATTTTACATTATCTATTATACATTTTGATTATTATTTACATTTGCAGTTTCTCACACCAGAGAAACTATTCGATGTTTACACATGTGTGTCCTATCTATTTCACTTAAGAGTATGGCCTCAATAGGCATCCACTTAGCTGTAAATGTCTCTAGTTTCTCATTCTTTTTTTGGTACCAGGGATCAAACCTAGTACCTTGCACTTGCAAGGCAGGTGGTGGAACCACTGAGCTAAATTTCCAGCCCAAGTTTCTCATTCTTTATGGCTGAGTAATACTCCATTTTATTAAATAAAAAAGCCCCACATCTTCTTTATCCAGTCTGCATTTGATGGGCTATTTGGCTGTTTCCAAGTTTTAGCTATTACAAACTGTGACACTATAAACATAGGTGCACACACAACACTGTGGTATAATTCTTTTAATTCTTTTGGAAAGATATACAGCAGGGGAATAGCTGGGTCAAGTGGGATCACTAATCTTAGTTTCTTGAAGTATCTCTATCAAAGAAAAGGTAGGGACCGTCACAGTCCTCCACTTGAAACTATACCACAAAGCTACTGTGATAAAAATAGCATGGTATTGGCAAAGAAACAGACCTGAGGATCAGTGGAACAGATTAGAAGATACAGAAACAATTACAGACATACTTAGCTACCTCATCTTTAACAAAGGAGCCAAATACCCTCACTAAGGGAGAGATAGCCTCTTTAATAAATGGTGCTGGAAAAATTGGGTTTCAACTTGCCAAAGATTAAAACTACATCTATATCTCTCACACCACACTACACTAAAATCAAAATGGATCACAGGTCTAAATAACAAGACAGAAACACTAAACTGGCTGGAAGAGAGGTTACGTAGAACTCTTGAAGACATTGGAATAGGAAAAGATTTAATGAACAAAACCTCAGTCATATGTGAAATAGCACAAAGAATCAACAACTGGGATCTCATCTTTTTAAAAAGCTTCTGCACAGCAAGAGAAACCACCAACAGAGTGAAGCAGCAACCCACAATGTGGGAAATAATTTTTACCAGCTCTTCCTCAGGCAAAGGTCTATTATCTAGAATATATAAAGAACTTAAAAAAAATCAGACCTCCCAAATTTAATGACCCAATCAAAAAATAGGCATCTGAAATGAACATTTTTCAGACAAATCAGTAGAAACAGCAAATAAACATGTTGAAAAATTGTTCAACATCACTGATCATTCGAGAGATGCAAATGAAAACAACGCTGAGATTCTACCTCACTCCAGAAAGAATGGCTGCTATCAAGAAATCAACCAATTACAAATGCTGGCGGGTTTGTGGGGAGAAAGGAACCCTTCTCCACTGTTGGTGGGAGTGCAGACTGGTGCAACCATTATGGAAATCAGTAAACCATGTAATATTTAATCTTCCATGTCTGATTTATTTCACTTAACATTTTGGTTTTAAGGTTATGTTCTTTCTTTCTACAAATGACTCCAGTTTCTCTTTATTTGTGGCAGAGTAGTACACCATTGTGTATAGACACCAAATTGAAAAGCTTCTGCACAGCAAAAGAAACAGCTAACAGTATAAAGACAACCTAACAGAATGGGAAAATAGTTTTTGCCAGCTATTCCTCAAAGGACTAATATCTAGAATTTATAAAGAACTAAAAAATAATTAGACCCCCATAATAAAAGACACAATAAAAAAATGGGCAAGTTGGCTGAGGATTTAGCTCAGCTGAGATTTAGCCTGCCTCGCAAGCACAAAGACCCGAGTTTGATCCCTGGTACCAAAAAAGAAGAAGAAAAAGAAAAAGAAAAAGAAAAAGAAATGGGCAAGTGTAATGAATAGACACTTCATAGACAAAGTACAAATGGCCAATAAATACATGAAGAAATGCTCAGCATTGTTGCCCATCAGAGAAATAAAAATTAAAACAACACCAAGATTCCATCTTACCCCAGAAAGACTGGCTATCATCAAGAAATCAAATAATAACAAATGCTGATGAGGCTATAGGGAAAAAGAACCCTTCTACATTGTTGGTGGAAATTAAACTAGTTTAACCACTGTGGAAATCAGTATGGAGATTACTAAAAAAACTAAAACTAGAAATTTCATTTGACCCAGGCATTCCACTTCTAGGTATCTTCTTGAAAGAGTTAAAGACATCCTATTACAGTGATAAATGCATACCCATGTGTATAACAGCATAACTCCTAATAGCTAAATCTAGGAAGATACCACTTTAAGTCTCCTCTGAGGGGTCCTTCATGCCCTTTATGAATCTCAACTGTTTGATCTACATGATGTATGTGAAGTAGAAGCTTTTTTTTAAACAAACTGACTGATTGATTAGGAGACATGAAAATTATATGATCTTAATCTTTAAGGAGCTCAGATTTTAAAAGGGAAAGTGCATAGAAATTTATGATATTGTGGAATAAGGGCAACAATAAATCAAGTAAAAGACTAAGGGGGCTTTGTGTTGAACAAAATATCCGTGGGAGGCCCATTATTGGAGCCAAGTATGGGCCCAGTTCCAGCTCCATCGACTCTAAAAGACTAAAAATCACAGATTATCTCATATCTGGAACAATGCCCATTGTCTGCAATTTCCCAGTAGTTACCACAGTATTTTTCTGGTACCTACAGGCCCGCTACTTATTATCCACCCCACATTGCTACTTCTACCACAGTCAGCTGACAAGTACTGGGAAGAAAAGTCCAGTGTTTGTCCCAAGTGATCTTCAAGTCAGGCTTGTTCCCAGTCTTGCTATTGTCAGAGAACTGGCACCTTTACTCCCCGGTTGCTACTACACTCCTTCCTGAAGCTCTTTTCCCCAGGACCAGCTGATCGGAGAGCTCAACAGGCAAGGCATCAGTAGTGGAAAGACCAGAAGCTGAAGAAATGAGCAGCACGCACCCAGCTCATCAGAATGAAAGATAAATTTATCAATTAGAAGACATTCGTCATGGGAGGGTGAAATTGTGTGGGGATAAATAGATTATCTTTTTAGGAGCGTTTTCTGTGCTAGTGTATGAAGGAAAATGACTCATTGCATGCAAAATTATAAAAGACATTCTGCTAAGGAGATGAAATACCTGTTTTAGAGCTTGTGAAATGTAAGGATCAGCAAATTGAGTTCCAGTGGCTTAAACATAGAAGTAATGAATACTACAGGTATTCTTGCTTTCTCATTTTACTTAGAAGTACATTTCTGGCTATTTCTTCTCTACTTAAAAGCAGGAATTGAGAGATATTCAAAAGAAATGATAGATAAGGATAATGTTTTAGCCATCCAAAGATGAATCCTATTCTTAGAAGCAAGTGCTGGGTTCGAGAAGCCTTGTGAACTCCGTGTAACACTGAGGAAGCTATAATCATGAATTTACATGTTACTAAAGCAATAGCTAATATGGATTCATGGTCATTATAGTCGGGCATACTTCTGAGTGCTGGATCTGTGCTAATTTATTTATTCTCATAGGACAGAAAGGATCAGCAGCCCCTTCAAGTTCTGTTCTGTATTCTAAGACTAGTCAATCCAGAAAGTATATTGGAAAGGCAGATTCAGCAAAAAGGGAATAGCTGATGTATTACGCAGATGTCCCTGTGGCTTAGTGGTAGAGATTATGTGTCCATTGGGAAAAAAGATGAGGTCAGACCAGACTGGGCAGATCAAGCCTGGCACTCTTGCTCCAGAGCCTGTACCCAAACTGGCCCACTGGGAGGCGAGGCAGACAGTTCAGCTGAGACTTTATTCCAGAGGACTCAGCTCGAATTGAGGCTATGGGCCCCTCAGATGTGAGCAAGAGGATGGAGAAGGAGAGAAACAGGAGGCTGCCATGAAGCCTGTCTCCTGGGACAAAGCAGGCACTTTTCCCAGAGAGCCAGTGTCTGATCTTCTGCTGGGATGGCCTCCGGCACTCTGAAGACATCCACTATGGTTTGCTGAGGTGGAAAGTTACAAAAATGACTATGGTAGGGAACTGTGCCAGATTTCATTCCAGCACCAAAATGTGGTTATAAGCAAAGGTAGGAAGAGGATATTTATCCCCTTCTTTAAGCCTGGGAAAGCTCTCCTAAGCAGTGATTCAGTCCCTTTTCTGTCACTTCTGGGAATCTGTTTCTTAGCAGTGCTTACTTTTGGCCTCCATGTTCTTATGATTACTAGAAATTTTCAGTTGTTTAAATCCTATATGGCTTTTATCTGATACCAAGCTTTTACTAGTAAGCTCTCAAGTTTGGCAAAAAAAAAGTGATGCTAAGAGATTCATTGCAAGTTATGACCTGCAATCCATGTGCTGGGGTAGGATCTTATGGTGTTCATTGTGTTTAACTCCCTGTCTAAAGAAAGGGTTAGCAACTTTATCCTGTTAAGGGCCAGATGGTGAATATCCTAGGCCATGTAGGTAGCACGCAGTGGAAGGTAGTAATAGGCCATAAATGGAGCAGGTGTGCCAGTGTTCCAACAAAGCCTTATTCACTAAACAAGCAGCCTCTACACTGAGAACATGGGCCACAGTTGCTGATCCATGATGCAAACAAACAAACAAAAATAAGCAATACATTCCAGCCTCTCCATAAGCAAACTTTTCTTTAATTATCTTTTCCCAAAGGACAGAAGAGGAAGGAACTGTGTTGCACACCACTGCTATTTCTTGTGTCTTATGTTTGTAGTGTTGGAAGCTAATAGCTTTAAACCAAACTTCACCTTGCTTTTTGATACAAAAGGGGCTAGACCATCCTATTTTAGGTTTTCCTGGAAGAGGAGAATCCCCATCAGCTACTGTTGTCCTCCCATCTAACAAAGTACTTTACACACAGCAGGCCTCGGGCAGAAGATCAGGAACTTCTCCTGGCTGGCTTTTGTTCTTTCTTTCTTTCATTTCATTGGTAGCCATGGCCAACCAATGGGGCTTTGTTAAATTCTTCTTTGGTGTAGTTTACACGCATAACGCTTTAGTAAATTTAAAATAAGGCAAATATAACTTCCTGTAAGATGTGGAAAAACACCAAGATAAAAGCTGAGTGAAAAATTACTAGAAGAGAATCATCCCAGCCAAAATCAAGTCCAAAGGTAAAATATGTTTGCCTTCCTTATCTAAGGAATGAAAGCACTCCACCAATGGGCAGAACTTGACTAGCTATAAATTCTCTTTAGTAATTGGCAAACTTAACTACTGTTATTAGCAGAAATGATATGTTGAAATTTTAACCCTTGTTACCTGTGAGTGTCACTTTGTTTGGAAATAGGCTTTTGCAGATGTAATCAAATTCGGTTGAGGTCACTAAGCTGGGCCCAAATCCAACATGTTGGGCATTATTAAAAAAAAGATGGAAGTTGAGATGCAGATACACAGAGAAAGGAGAACGTCATATTAAGCCCTAAGGAGAAGACGGTCATGAGAGCACACAGGTAGTGACTGGAGCAATGCAGCTACAAACCAAGGAGTGGCAAGGATGCCTGGTGACTGACAGAGGCTAGGGGACAGCATGGGACAGTGCCCCCCAGATGCCTGCAGGAGGAATCATCCTTTCTGGCATCTTGACACTGGACTTCTAGCACCCTGAACTAGGAAAGAATAAATTTCTAGCCTTTTAAGCCACTCAGTTGATGGTGACTTATCATGGCAGCTCTAAGAAGTTAATACACCATTCACTGGGTCAGGGATTTAGCTCAGTGGTGCTGCTGCCTGCCTTGCAAGCACATGGATCTGAGTTTGATCCCCTGTACCAAAAACAAAACAAATCAAAACAAATATATCACCCCTAGGCTGAAGTAAAGTAGTAACTCAAATACATTCTTTTTGTTTGTTTGTTTTGTTTTGAGACAGGGTCTCACTACGTAGTTGAGACTGACCTGGAACTCACTGTGTAGCCCAGGCTGGTCTCTAACCCACAGTGATCCTTCTGCCTCAGCCTCCCAAGTGCTGGGATTACAGGCGTGCACCACCAAGGCCGGCTTCAAATATATTCTACAGAGGGTCCTTTGTGGTGCCCATTTTCATGAAATGTCCCGTCCCTTGCAATTTAGAACACAGTTCCTCAGTAAAGAAACAAGTTTAACAAAGCTGACGGTCACACACAGGCTGGGCTAGCTTCTGGTATCACTTTGGTGGATCGCTGGTTCAGATTATATGGGAGTTTTTAAAGTTAAATGGCAAAGGATCATTCTAATTCTTTTCCCCTTTTTGTTATGTGAATTCAGGGCTACTGCAAGGGCAGTTTGGCAAACTGTGAGCACCTGATACTATGACTGAAAAGATCTGGTGTGTCAGCTATTGTTTTCCGCATCCGCTTCTTCAGGTACTATGAGCTCATAGAAGATAGCAAAGCACTGTACTGTCTGAACTTCTGATTGCACAGCTCATGCAGCTCCCACTGTCTCAGTCTGTGCCTGCTGGAGGGGAATTCTCCACTCTCTCTGTTTTCTTTTAGCGCTCTTCCCCTTAACTTGATCTGAGTTCATCGACAGAGGTGTACAGCAACCCTGCACTTGGGATAGCAGACTCACGCCTAGATTAGGCTAGAAGCCATGCCTCGGTGTCGCGTGGCTCTCAGGGTCTGCAGTGCAGCCCAAGGTAGGGATTTCACAGTAGGAGGCATTTTAATAGCCAACATTTATTTATCTTCCGGGTGTTTGGTCAAGGACGACTCCATCCATTCTTAGAACAGTTCTCTGACTCTTCTCAGGTGCAATTAGTATGTAGATCTAGGAGCCTGACACAGTGCTGATAAGCAGCACTTGGGAAGTTGGAAGGTTGGTGAGAGCCAAAATTAATATACACTCTGGTGGCCTGGCTGCAAAGTTTTGTCTCTCTCTCTCTCTCTTTTTTTGTTTGTTTGTTTGTTTTTTTTTGGTACTGGGGTTTGAAATCTAGAGCCAAAATTAATATACACTCTGGTGGCCTGGCTGCAAAGTTTTGTCTCTCTCTCTCTCTCTCTCTTTTTTTGTTTGTTTGTTTGTTTTTTTTTTGGTACTGGGGTTTGAAATCGGGACCTCCACTTGCGAGACAGGTGGCAGCATCACTGAACCAAATCCCTGGCCCTGCAAAGTCTTTTCTTTAACCATTACTCTTTGGCTTCCTGCTGGGAAGTGCTCCCTTCTGAATGAATCCCATCTGAAATTGTAGTATTTTCTTTACCAAAAATACTGTTTATGTCCTCTTCAGATAATGCAAAATCACATCTATTAACACCCCCAAGTTTGCATGGTCATCGTTGCGTGTAGAGTCCAGCTCTCAGAGATTTAGGAATTGGTCACATTACAAATGTCTTCCAACCTGAGAACGATCAAGACCATGTGAGCCCCATTTATAAATAGTGATTAAGCCTGCTTATCATGAGATCTCAAAATTAAATGTCTTACTTTTATCATGTAATTCTACACTAAAGTTACTGAGACTGTTTGTGAGCTTAATCACTTCTGTGCAGAACACAGATGGGGAAGGGAAGTCAGACCCACGAGGGCCTGGGGTCCAGGATGTCTTCTAGGCAGTGTCTGCTGCCCAGCACTGCCTGCTACTGAAATGGTCCAGAGGGGAAAGTGTGGGTCAGAATTGCTTCTAGGACAAGGCCTCAGTCCTCTGATCCAACATCCTGAAATGACAATGTTCATAGATGGTATAATCTGCTTATATGCATAATTAAACAAAATTTAGTACCTCCACTGAGACATTAAAAAGAGAAATAAAACAGCATAATACTATTCACAAAATGAAATCATTACAATATCCAGTGCCTAGGGCTGACTATAATAAAGTCGCACCAATGTTGAGCTCATCTGTAGAATCTATGCAAATGTAGTACTGACTCAAGGATGCCTGTGGCTCCCATACTGCATTAGTCAGCTTTTTTGCTGTTGTCACAAAATACTTGAGAATAACAGTTCAAAGTAGAAAATATTTATTTTGGCTTGCAGTTTCAAAGTTGCTGGCTCCATTGCTTCTGGGCCTGAGTTGAAGCAGTACATCACAGAAGATTGTGGCAGAGGAAAGATGGAATCTTATGGAATCCCGGAAACAGAGAGAAAGGGAAAGAGAAAGAAAGAGAAGAAGGGGCCAGAGACCAGGCATAATCCCCAAGGTCAAACCCTCCACGGCCACCTCCTTTAACTAGGACCCACTGCTTTCCTTCCTAGTCATGCCACGAAATGACTATGATCTCATCAATGGATTAACTCATTGATGAAGTTAGAATCCTCAGGATCCAATCACCTTCCAAAAGCCCCACCTCTGAAAGCATGAGAATTTGCGGGACAGCATAGATCAAAATTGTAACACATACTATACATGGCATTGCCGCCAGTGAGGCGATTTCCCCAGTGGTGAGTAATCTAGATCAGATAATAAAAAACAATGTACCATCTTCCTGTAGTTAAAAAAAAGTTGTCAACAGAACAGCGTACAATTTTTACCCTGCCTTAGTGGTACTACTAGATTATTCAGCCTATATCAAAACCAAGTTAAAAAAACACGAGTTGGTATGGAAAATTGAGTTGAATCCTGAGTTCGTCATTTATGTAAATTAAATCAAAAGCTAAATGGGATAAGAGACTATTTTTTGTGCTATGGCACTGTTTTATTTATTTTATTCATCCATAAAACATCATTCCAACCACCTCTGATCTTCAAATGTTTTTGCAAACAACATTTGCGAAACACCTTGGTGAATGGGCCTTTAACAAGTGGATCCTGATGTGCTTGCTTTGGCAGCATCTATGCTCAAATTGGAACAAATGGACCTTTGAGAGGCGCTCATCCAAACGGTGACATTCTGCCCTTGGCCCCTAAAGATTTCTGTTCATCTCACAATGGAAAATGCATCCATTCCACCCCAAGAATTCCAATGAACAGGTGTTCCTCATTTAACAACCGAGTTACAGTCCTGCTACTAGACTGTTAATGGATTGGTTGCTTAAGGAGGAGGTACAGTATTCAGAGCAAAGAAATGGACAAACAAAATGCCAACATGATGACTTTGCTTTTATTTTCATAACTCTTACATGCAGTACTGTAACATGTAACTGAACATAAAACTCCAATACTGTACTGTACAATCAGAAAAAGTACAGTAGTGGACAAATGGTATACTGTCCCAAAAAAAGGGACATTGAGGCTTTCTAAACAAGATGCATTGAGCTCTACCAAAAAAAGTTCATAATTCCAAGGAGTAGGTCCTAAATCCAGTCATTAAACAGTTAGTTCATAAACAGAGTATCTGGATTCACTCTTCCAGATTTGCTCAAAAGTTCAAGTCCAAGGTCTTCTCCGAAACTCAGGCAAACTAAAGATGAAACCTTGTAGAAATAAAATACAGGCTACATACTTTTAAGACAGAATGGTACACCAGGCACAGAACAAACAGTCCCATTCCAAGAAGAAGGAAGGGCAGAATAGAAAGGAGGGATCAGCCCCATGTAAGGTCAAACCCAGCAGGGTCAACATTTTACCCTAAACTGGAGCACACTATGCTCCAATGTGGGTTCCCACGGGCTTTGGCAGCCTACTCTTACAATTTTGCTGGCTGTAGCCACATGGCTATTCTCTTGAGCACGTTTTGCATGCTTGCCCTGGCGGGTAATTGTCACAGTTTATATCTAATTGTCCCCAAGAGCCTCATGCTCTCATAGGTGGAGTTTTGGAAGGTGATTGGTTAATGAGGGTCTATAACTGACTTGCTGCCAGTAGTTGGGATCCAAAAGGAAGAGGGGGTTACTGTGAGCATGACCTGAAAGGGCTTCTCTCTCTTCCTGGCCCTTCCCTCACTCTCTGCTTCCAGGACGCCACGATGTTACCTGCTTCTCCTCTGCCATGTCCCTCTGTCATGCCATTTTGCCTTGGAGCCAGCCAACCACACAAGGTCTGAAACTCCTACCAACTGTGAACCAAAATGAACATCTTCTCCTCTGAGTTGAAGGTGTGGGGAATTTTGTCCCAGTGACACAGAAATATTGCACGGTGCCAGCATCTCTACATTCTTGGTTTCTCCACTGCAGCTTCATCCACATCCCCTTGGCTGCACGGCACAGAGGTTGTTTTCAGGGACTCGCAGCTCACGGCACATTTCCTGACCTCCCCAAGGAAAAGAGTTTGGCAAACTGTCCACACCTGATAGCATGTCTGATATGCCAACTTTTAGCTTCTTCGAGTGCTATGAGCTTGTGGAGTATAACAAGACATTACCTGGTCTAAACTCTTCTGCGTATATGGCCAGCTTTCAGCTTTGTAGAAATTGCCACACCCTCAGAGCCCTTGCATTCTGCATGCCTGCCAGACAAGCATCATATGAGCAATGCCCACAGTCTCCTGCCAGTCTGAGCTGTACGTGGGCTGGCTTGAACCACAGCTGCAGAGCCTCAGAGTGCCTGGGGCTGAATATGGAGCAGTGAATCCTGAGGTGGTTGTAGGTACACAGGGTACTCTGGTGCTCTTTTCTGAAATGAATCTGCATTAGAAAAATCTTTGAAATAGAGGGTTTTACACCTGTGAGCTTGTGATGAGTGGGATGCTTGAAGATTCCGGAGATGCTTTTCACCTACCAATGCAGAGTATTTGGTTTCTGTTTATTAGTGTTTACCTCCCTAGCAACTATTCCCTCCTTGGTTATACCTTTATAGGTGCTCCTTCCCTGGTGAGGCTGAGAACTTTTCAAATCTTTCCACTCTACTTCTCTTTGCCCCAACTCTCACTGTAAATTTGGCCAAAAGCAGCAAGTAATACCTATCTTGAAACCTCCTCTGTCAAGTAGACCAGTTCATCACTTTTCTTTTCAGTAAGTTTATTGGTACATTTAAAGCAAACAATACAGTTACATTTATCATTGTAATCTTGTACCTTTACACGATGTCATGGTTCTTGTTTTCTCCCCCTAGTCCTGCCCTCCCGTCACCCCCTTCACCCTTCCCTGTTTACAAAGACTTTGTTTCCATTCTTTCCGCAATTTTCTCTTTTCTCTTATTTCCTTTCCCCTCCCCTTCCCACTTCCCCTTTAGCCATTTTCTTCCTAATTCACCCTTTCAATTATACCATTTGAACCTTATTTAAACTTTTAGTTTTTCACACCAGAAACTATTCAGTGTTTATTCAAGTGTGTTCTATTTATTTCACCTGAGAGTATAGCCTCAATGTGCATCCATTTAGCTATAAATGTTTCTAGTTTCTCATTCTTTATGGCTGAGTAATATTCCATTTTATAG
Source organism: Fukomys damarensis (assembly GCF_012274545.1). Classification (NCBI taxonomy): domain Eukaryota; kingdom Metazoa; phylum Chordata; class Mammalia; order Rodentia; family Bathyergidae; genus Fukomys; species Fukomys damarensis. The sequence continues at coordinate 68,606,675 of NW_022900926.1, read as the reverse complement.
AAAAACCACATCTTTTTTATCCAGTCTCCAGTTGATGGGCAATTGGGTTGTTTCCAAGTTTTGCTATTAGGAAGTGTGATGTTATAAACATGGGTGCACATATATCACTGGGGTATGAGTCTTTTAATTCTTTTGGAAAGATACCCAGCAGAGGGATAGCTGGGTCAAATGGGACCTCTGATCCTAGTTTTTTTGAGGTATCTCCATATTGATTTCCACAGTGGTTGCTCCAGTGTGCACTCCCACCAATAATGGAGAAGGGTTGTTTCTCCCCACACCCCTGCCAATATTTTTTATTAGTTGATTTCATGGTAGTAGTCATTCTTTCTGGGGTGAATTAGAATCTCAGTGTTGTCTTCATTTGCATCTCTTGAATGACCAGTGATGTTAAACAGTTTTTCATATATTTATTTGCTGCTTTTACTTCTTCATCTGAGAAATGTCTGTTCATTTCAGATGCCCATTTTTGAATTGGGTCTTTGTATTTGGGGGGGTCTTATTTTTTTGAGTTCTTTATATATTCTAGGTAGTAGTTCTTTGTCTGAGGATTAGTGGGTAAAATTTTTTTCCTGCATTGTAGGTTGTCTGCTAGCTCTGTTGAGATTTCTCTTGCACTGCAAAAACTTTCTGATACAATGAGATCCTAGTTGTTGATTCTTTGTGCAAGTTCCCATGCTGCTGAAGATTTATTCATAAAGACTTCTCCTATATCAATGTCTTTGATAGTTCTACCTAATTTACTTTCCAATAAGTTTAGTGTTCCTGTTTTGATATTTAGATCTTTAATCCTCTTGGATTTTAGTTCATCGCTTTTAAGGTTGGTCTCTCACAAAGTCTCAGACTTGGACAACATGCAGCCATACTCTTTGCTATGGTGTAATAAGGATGGCCTCTAGTCCAATTCCCAGTACAGTTCTCATTTTCATCTGAAACCTCATCAGCACAGCCTGTACTGCTCACATTTCTAACATTCTGCTCTTCTGGCTTGTCATAAGAATTGCTCATTAAGCTCTGCTACAAGCTGAGCTTTCCCTGGATCACCTTTCCAAACTCCTCCTAATTCCTCCTACAATTAAATCTTCTCCACATTTCAAGTATAATAACTTCTCTACTTCTCTATAGTAACTTCTGGCTTCAGTTTTCTGTGTTCATTAGCTCTGTGTTACTATAAAAAATACTGGAGGTAATTAACTTGTAAAGAGAAGAAATTTATTTTGGCTCAAGGTCTTGGAAGTTTCAGCTCAAGATCAGGCAGTAAGAATCACATTGGGTCTCCAGCAAGTGCAGCATATCACAGCAGCAGACTGTGGTGGGTCCATTTGCTTTATACCAAGAGTCAGGAAGCAAGGGGAAAACAGAGAGAAGGCTGTCCAGTTCTTGTGGGATACCCCCAATGACCTTAGGCCCTCCCAACAGACTTCATCTCCTACAGCACCATATTAGGGAGAAGACTTTTAACACACAGACCTTTGGGGGACCCTTATACAAACCACAGCACCTGTCACTAGTCTTTTTAATAGCTCTGTAATGACCAAGCATTACTGATGTTGGCACTAAACCCCTTCCAGACTGGGACCAGAGGAAGATTGCTGAAAGGTAGCAGGGTTGAGATTCAGATGCAGGCAGACTGCTCAAGGGCCGGGTTATCTACCAATCTAAGGTTAGAAACTTTAAGAGAAGGGGAGATCCCACTGCTGGGATCTTGGATAAGTTGTCCTTGAGTAGAGGTTAGGGAAGAGACAAATTTCTGCAGATGGAAAGGGGAAAGGGAAATGTGGGCCTGAAATGACCTCAGCAGAAGAGGAAGTCCTCATGCTGTGAGGCCCCGGGAGCAAGTCAAGGGCCGGGAGTACAGGAGGCCAAGTGGCGGTCAGGGAGAGCTCTCTTCTTTTACAGCTGATAAGCACGATCTGCTCCTCCACCACACACGCATTTGACTGCGAGAAAGAATGAACTTCATGTGCTGTTGAGCCTTTGTAAAGAGAATCAATGTATCTTTATCTGTTCTGAGCAGCGCTGAGGACGTGTGTTAGGAAGCGCCACTGCCATGCTACCGGTGCTCCATGAACTGGTGCAGGAGCATGTGTTCTGAAGGCAAGAGCTGGAGCTCCAGTCCTGCTTTGGCCCTGTTTCCTCGGCCGTCTTCACTTGGCTCATTCTTCTACAAGCCTAGGATAATAAAACACGTCCCAGCGTATACTTCAGAGATGCAAGGCAATTAATTACAGAGGAAACAGATGTGTAAAGCCTGAGAAGAAATGCGCTGTGGAATGATAAGGAGTCATACATTTTTATTATTTTAGTGAGGATGCTTTTTCAATGCATCGTAGTAATTAAGGTCTGCCTCAAGCAACTCCGTACAGAAATCTCATGATCTGTATGAGCGTATCATAACACCCAGTGTTTCCAAAATGTTTTCACATAATTATCCAATTTGATCGTTAAAATTGCCCTATGAAATAAGCAGGATTGTTATAATTAATTGTAATTTTCATAACTCGAAACTGAAGCCAAAGCCACTTGTTTTATATATGCTGGATCTGGGTATAATGGTGAAACGTGAGAGGCAAAAGTACAGACTTCATAATGTCCTCTGAACGTTGTGTACAATTCACAGTGATCCCAAATTTCCAATTCTTTTAAAAATTCAGCTCACAATTCTCTTTTTTGCCTCTACCTCTCCAGATAAAATTTGCCACTTCTGCAACAATCCCACAGGGCTCAACGCTCACCACTGTAATTACAGATATTGCATTATACAGCAATAATTTGTTTGCATGTCTGTCTCCCCAGCCTCTCAGTCCTCACTCTACACTCCAGGGACAGCGAGACAAGGTATAGTCATCTCTGATTTTTCGATGGTCTCTGGTACCTAGCAGTTTTCGAGAGATAACAAAAGCTCCTGTATTTCTATCTCTCTCTCTCTGTGTGTGTGTGTGTGTGTGTGTGTGTGTGTGAATTCCTGCATATCCAAGGCCACATATCTGCCTGCATTCTCTCTCCCAGTAAGGAACTACTATTTATCATTTTTATATAGGTATTAATTAATGCTATAGTCACTATTATTGCGATTGAGAGAAATATACTTTCTAAGACTGTTTTCCAAATGTAGCTATCCAAATATATAGATTTCCATGTATATAAAACTTCTATGTTCAGTGCATAAAACACTTTTTGTTTTTAAAATGGAAAACAACCTAAACAAAATAACAAAGTTTAAAAAGAATTCAGGAAACAAAAAACAAATAATTGTACAGTGTCAAGTCTCCTATTACAGTTAGCAGTTAGCAGTTACAGTTAGCTAAATAAAAATATGATGAAGTTTATCTGGGGATGTAGCTTAGTGGTACAAACTCCTGAATTTGACTTCCAGTACCCTGACCCTATATATATGTGTGTTTAGTTGGAAGTGTTGTTGTTTAGGGTTTTTAAGTGTGTGTGTTTAAACTTATCAAAATATGAGATAAATGTTAATTTAATTTAATTTAATAGATTTCTAGTAATAGCTCATAGGATAAAGAAATTGACTTAGGGCCGGGTATTTAGCTCAGTGGTGCCACTGCCTGCCTTGCAAGGGCAAGGACCCCAATTCAAACCCCGGTACCAAAAAACCAAGCAAACAAAAAAGAAACTGACTTGATTCTTTCCACATTCCCATCTGGTTGTGCCACAGTTCAGTTATAATTTTAGTAAAAGTGGACCTTCTCTTTCAATCAAAATGCAATATTGATATAATCTAATTCCACTGAGCTCATGGAAGTAGAAATAATACACATAAAATAATATTTCAATTCGATATGTGTTAAAATTAGGAATTATAATTCTACCCAATCTCAATAAGAGCATATATAAGGTCAATTAGCAGCAGTCCAACTAAGAAGAGAGAAACCAATATGGCTTTTAGAGGGGAGAGAGAGGAAATGCAAACAAACTTCCAGGACAGAGGTTGGTTGCTTTGAAAATGGAACCACGCCCTGCACCCAGGAGTCCTGTGGCTTATCCCTCATCATTTCTGGTGATCCAGAAAGTGCTCAGAGTCTCCCAGGCCTGCGCTCAGGGGACTAGTGGCATGAGATTTTCCCTGCTGCTGAATACATTGTCACAGTTTAAGGTGGAGCAAAACCTGAATTCACCATCTTGTAGGTCCGTGATCAGAAGTCTGGCTTAGCTCAGCTGGCTTGTCTGCTACAGGCTTCACAAGGCTATTACTCAAGTGTGGACAGGATGGACTCTTAGAAGAGCGTCCAGTTACTGGGAAGCCTGCTTCTTGCAGCTGTATACACATTTCCTTGTGGCTGGTCAGCTGCGGGCCTGTACCGGCTGCTGGCAGCCTCTTTCTGGCTTTGTCTTGGACATGTACATCCCAGAGGCAGCAATAGCACATAGAACCCATCTCACACTTGCAGTGCCTTGTACTTGCTTTTCTGCTGCATCTCTGCCTTAAGTTAAAGAAATTGTGCAACATTTTAGGGCTCCAGTAATTATGTTGGGTCCATCTGGTTAATCCAAGATAATCTTTATGCCTCAAGATTCATCACCTTAATTACAGGAAGTCTCTCTTCCTGTGCAGAATAGCACAGGCACAGGACCCAGGAAGTAGGGTGGGTATTTGGGGAGCCATTAACTGACCAACTACAGAGCTACTTGGAAAGATAGGGATTTAAACTCTTCTTTTGCCAATTTTAGTTTGTTGTGGCCATTTTTTTCCTTAGCTCCTTGAACTTCCTCTTAATTAAGAAAGCTGTTAAACACCTTCTTGATTTGTTTCTCATGGGAAATAATTAATTCAGCTTCAATAGAAAGAAATTGTTACTTGTAATTCTTCCCCCAAGTCTTTCACCATCTTCTGTAAGATTTATGCTTCCAGTTTATGCTGTTAGGTACCCCTATATTTCTCTGTTCGTAAGAAGCAAGCTACCTTCGCAATTGATTTTCCACCAAGTTTTCATTCCATGTACTTGTTACCATATAGTCCAGATTTTAATTTTAGGTGAAGCTTTTTTTGTACATAAGATTATTCTAAACTATTGATATAAAGTATGTGTAGCACACAATAAATAAGAATATAAAATACTATTTTTTTCAGTTCTACTTATTCATTTGATTCCAACAGAATACTTTCGTTTATTTCCTCCTAGCCCTTGTGCTGACTATTCAAATTACAGTTACGGTTGAACCAGGATTTGGTAGAGTTGCATCCCAGCCTGCTACTTCTCTCTTTCCTCAATAAAATCATCAGTGATTTTGATTAGCTCTTGAACCTCACCTTCCAGCTCTGAAGTTTTCAGACTGCTTGCTCAGTCTGGGTACTTTTCATTTGATCTGTACTCTTCACTTATGCTATCTTCTATACGAAGCCTTTTCAGGGAAGCAGTTATGTGAGCAGCACTGGTGCATGTCTTTACACTGACTTCTGACTGAGAATCTATATGGTCTTCATTTTCAGAGTCACTCTTGTCTCATTTCCAGGCACCATCTTTCATGTAATCTCCTAAACAGGGAGTCAAATTTATCATCTTTTGTTTGTTTGTTTGTTTGTTTTTTTGAGACAGGGTCTCACTATGTAGTTGAGACTGACCTGGAACTTACTATGTAGCCCAGGCTGGTCTCAAACTCACAGCGATCCTCCTGCCTCAGCCTCCTGAGTGCTGGGATTACAGGTGTGGGCCACCACACTCAGCCTAAAATTTTTGACTTTTCTTTTTCTTTTTTCGGTACTGGGGATTGAACTCAGGACCTTAGAGTTACAAAGCAGGCAGTGGAACCACTGAGCTAAATCCCTGGCCCTCAAATTTTATCATTTTAAGCACAGTTTTGGTCAGAGATTTTTAACTGGCTCCTTTTATCATTCATACCATGGTGCTTTCGGGTCTTCAAGCACTTTATTCCCTTGTTTGCTTCTCCAACTCTTTCTTTTCATCACAACTCCATAGGAAAGTCACTGGGTTTTCCTGAAGGACAGCATTCTCCCCAAAGCCATCCATTATTTCTCTCTGAAGTTGTTTTACTTGGTGTCATTCCCTCGAGACTGGAGTGATTCTGAGGTACCTTCCAGTGACTGTCCTTGAAAGCGAGCCATCATCATCCCGTAAAAGGAAAGTTTATGAGTTAATTTTCTGTGTTGCGATAGTATAATGCCTCCTCCAGTGCAGAGCTAGACTTGGTCATGTTTTGCCAAGTCTGCCAAGCACAGTGCAGGTAGCTTGAGAGACCTGGGCTCCCCCGGGGCAACCTGTGGCTTCTTAGTCTGCTGTAATCACATTTAGTCTGCTCCCTGATTTATCACACTCTCCCACCCAGCAGGATATCTTCTGGTTAGCACCTTTTTCTCCCTTGGAGCACGCCTGCTCTGTCACAGCACCAGACACTGGCCTCTCCGGGAAACCAAGGAGGTTTGAGCGTTGTCTCTGATGGACAACACCATCAGGTCTCTGCTGTATTTTGCGGCAGACCTTTCATGGTCCTGAAGGGTTCTGTGGCTCTGCATCTGGTGGCCAAAATTCTGTGAGCCACAACTGACCGTAGCGAAGCCCGTGGAGTGCTCTGTCTCTGCCCCAAACAAGGTGGGAGGGGAGGAGGCCGGGCACTGAAATTGCGCTCTGGGATTTTGTTCCATCCACTGCACATGGAAAGAGACATCATTTGTAGAATGAGGGAACAGCCTGTGAGCCCTGGTCAGTCCAAACCCCGCCTGGGCCTACACTGAGCATAGGTGGAATCACAACAGCCCTGTGCCACAACCCGTTGTTGGTGCACAGGCACATCAGGACGGAACCATGGCCATGTTGCAGCGGAGGACTTACGTGCCTGCATCCCTGGAGGAGGCTTATTCTTCTGATTCACTTTCGTTCCACAGTCCAGAGCCTTAATCTACCCACAAATGTCACAGAGATCTCCCTCTTCTAAAAATATCCTTTTTTGTGTGTTTGGTCAGTGAAGGTAAGTAGGAGAAGAAGCCTGAACTTCATCGAAGGCACTGACTTATGGAGCTGAATTTCATTTGTACGAATTCAGGATAAATTATGGGACTTGGCAATATCTTAACATTTTTTATATTTTTGGTGTTGCTAGTTTGTCCCTGCTTAAAATGTGCCATCTTGGACGGGAGACTTTCCTGCAATGGTAACCCTGTCCACTCCCCGCCTTTCCCCTTTACGTGTTGCTCCCAAGTTGCCCTGGGGTGGGACTCCAGTCCACTGCAGTATGCCCCACTAGAGATCCTCTGAGGCAGGACTGGTCCTTCTTGCAGCTGGGTTTGCCACCTTCTATTTCTTCCATACAGTGTCTCACTCTCTACCTATCTGTGGAAGACCCAGGCCCAGAACCTCACTGCTCAGCACTCAGGACTCTGCCACGAGTCACCTGTCTTCAGGGTCCTTGTCCATGAGGGATGGGCCGGGAGGCTGGTGAGGGCAGGTCTGGGGCTTCAGAAAGGTCCCTCCATGGGTCTTCTGTTCTTGAGGCAGAAAAAGACCTGTAGGGGTCTGTGGGTGGGTTCTACTTTCTCAGTTTTCTCTCTGTTACTGGGAACATGGCTGCTCATGAAAACCATAGAATTTATTTATTTTTTTTTCCTCATTGAGTTTATTGGTACATTTTAGATACAGTACATGAACCATGGCCATGTTGCAGCGGAGGACTTACGTGCCTGCATCCCTGGAGGAGGCTTATTCTTCTGATTCACTTTCGTTCCACAGTCCAGAGCCTTAATCTACCCACAAATGTCACAGAGATCTCCCTCTTCTAAAAATATCCTTTTTTGTGTGTTTGGTCAGTGAAGGTAAGTAGGAGAAGAAGCCTGAACTTCATCGAAGGCACTGACTTATGGAGCTGAATTTCATTTGTACGAATTCAGGATAAATTATGGGACTTGGCAATATCTTAACATTTTTTATATTTTTGGTGTTGCTAGTTTGTCCCTGCTTAAAATGTGCCATCTTGGACGGGAGACTTTCCTGCAATGGTAACCCTGTCCACTCCCCGCCTTTCCCCTTTACGTGTTGCTCCCAAGTTGCCCTGGGGTGGGACTCCAGTCCACTGCAGTATGCCCCACTAGAGATCCTCTGAGGCAGGACTGGTCCTTCTTGCAGCTGGGTTTGCCACCTTCTATTTCTTCCATACAGTGTCTCACTCTCTACCTATCTGTGGAAGACCCAGGCCCAGAACCTCACTGCTCAGCACTCAGGACTCTGCCACGAGTCACCTGTCTTCAGGGTCCTTGTCCATGAGGGATGGGCCGGGAGGCTGGTGAGGGCAGGTCTGGGGCTTCAGAAAGGTCCCTCCATGGGTCTTCTGTTCTTGAGGCAGAAAAAGACCTGTAGGGGTCTGTGGGTGGGTTCTACTTTCTCAGTTTTCTCTCTGTTACTGGGAACATGGCTGCTCATGAAAACCATAGAATTTATTTATTTTTTTTTCCTCATTGAGTTTATTGGTACATTTTAGGTATACAGTACAGTTATATTCATTATTGGGATCTTGTACCTTTACATGACAGTTCTTGGTTCTCATTTTTTCCCCTTGTCCCTGCCCTCCCTTCACCCCTCCTCCCCTCCCCTTTTACAAACACTTCATTTCCATTTTTTCATTTTCTCAAATTCTTTTTTTTCCCTTATTACTTTTCCCCTACCCTTCCCACTTTCCCTACACCTTTAGCCCTTTTCTTCCTATTTCACATTGTCAATGATATCATTAGGGTCTTATGTAATATTATAGTTTATTCACACCAGAGAAACTATTCAGCATTTACACATGTATGACTTATTTATTTCACTTAGGAGTATATCCACAATATGTATCCATTTTCCTATGAATGAATCTAATTTCTCATTCTTTATGGCTGAGTCATATTTCATTTTATAGAAAAACCACATCTTCTTTATCTAGTTTCCAACTGATGGGCAAATGGGCTGTTTCCAAGTTTTAGCTATTACAAACTGTGCTGTTATAAATTTAGGTACGCATATATCTCTGTCATATGATTCTTTTAATTCTTTTGGAAAGATACCCAGCAGAGAGATGGCTGGGTCAAATGGAACCTCTAGTACTAGCTCTTTGAGGTATCTCCGTATTGATTTCCATAGTGGTTGCACCAGTCTACACTCCCACCAACAATGGAGAAGGATTCCTTTCTCCCCACAATCCCGCCCACATTTCTTATTGGTTGATTTCTTGATAGCAGCCATTCTTTGTGGGGTGAGGTGGAATCTCTGTTGTTTTCATGTGCATCTCTCGAATTACCAGTGATGTAGAACATTTTTTCATATATTTACTTGCTGTTTTTACTTCTTTGCATAAGAAATTTCTGTTCATTTCAGATGCCCATTTTTGAATCAGGTCTTTATATTTGGGGGAACTGATTATTTTGAGTTCTTTATATATTCTAGATAATAGTCCTTTGTCTGAGAAGCAGCTGGTAAAAATATTTTCTCTTAGTTTTGTTGATGGTTTCTTTTGCAGTGCAGAGCTTTTTAATAAGATGAGATTCCAGCTATTGATTCTTTCTGCTGGTTCCTGTGCTACTGAGGATTTGTTCATAAAATCTTTTCCTATGCCAATGTCTTCAAGAGTTCTGCCTACCTTATTTTCCAGCAAGTTTAGTGTTTCTGTTTTAATATGTAGATCTTTAATCCACTTGGATTTTAATTTAGTGCATGGTGAAAGATAAGGGTCCAGTTTTAATCTTTGGCAGGTTGAGATCCAGTTTTTCCAATACCATTTATTAAAGAGGCTATCTTTCCTCCACTGAGGATTGTCAGCTCCTTTGTCAAAGATGAGGTAGCTGAGTACATCTGGATTTGTTTTTGTGTCTTCCAATCTGTTCCACTGATCCTCACGTCTGTTTCTTTGCCAGTACCATGCTGTTTTTATCACAGTGGCTTTGTAGTATAGTTTCAAATTGGGAATTGTTATACCTGCTGCCATGTTTCTGTTGCCTAGAAAAAGGCTCAGACCCATGCAATCATGAATGAAAAAGGCGAAGTCACAACAGATCCAACAGAAATCCAGAGGATCATTAATACCTACTTTGAGAACCTGTACTCGAATAAAATGGAAAATACAGAAGAAATGGACCGATTTTTAGAAACTTATGAATTACCAAAGTTGAACAAGGAAGATAAAAACATTTTAAACTCCCCAATTACAATCAGTGAAATTGAAAATGTAATTAAAAATTTACCAACAAAGAAAAGCCCAGGTCCTGATGGATTCACTGCTGAATTTTATAAGACATTTAGAGAAGAACTACTGACTTTACTCTTCAAACTTTCCACTGAAATTGAAAGGGAAGCAATACTTCCAAATTCATTCCTGGAAGCAAGTATCACTTTGATTCCCAAACCAGGGAAAGATGCAACTAAAAAAGAAAACTACAGGCCAATCTCCTTAATGAATATAGATGCAGAAGTCCTTAATAAGATACTAGAAAACAGAATACAGAAGATTATCAAAAAGATCATACATCCTGACCAAGTTGGATTTATTCCAGGGATGCAAGGATGGTTCAACATACGTAAGTCAATAATTGTAATACACTATATTAACAAAGTCAAGGACAAAAACCATATGATCCTCTCGATAGTTGCAGAAAAAGCATTTGACAAAATTCACCACCCATTCATGATAAAAACCCTGCAAAAAATTGGAATAGATGGTCTATGTCTCAACTTAATAAAGACTATCTATGAAGAACCAACAGCCATCATCATATTAAATGGCCCAAAACTGAAAACTTTCAGGTTAAAATCAGGAACAAGACAAGGATGCCCATTATCACCACTCCTCTTTGATATAGTTCTGCAAACATTAGCCATAGCAATTAGACAAGAGAAAGAAATTAAAGCAATAAAGATAGGAAAGAAAGAAGTTAAACTGTCATTATTTGCTGATGATATGATACTCTACATTGAAGACCCAAAAAACTCCACCAAAAGACTTCTAGACTTAATTGACACTTTTAGCAGAGTAGCTGGATACAAGGTCAACACTAAAAAATCAATAGCCTTCTTGCACACAAATAACAGACTCACTGAGAGAGAAATTAGGGAAACAATTCCTTTCACAATAGCATCCAAAAAAATGAAGTATCTAGGAATCAATCTAACAAAAGAAGCAGAAGGCATCTACACTGAAAACTACAGTACTCTGAAAAAAGAGATCAAAGAGGATATAAGAAAATGGAAAGCTATCCCCTCTTCCTGGGTAGGAAGAATTAACATAGTGAAAATGGCCATACTACCAAAACTGCTATACAGATTCAATGCAATGCCAATTGAAATTCCAATACTATCTTTCACAGAACTAGAAAAAAGAATCCAAAATTTCATTTGGAACCATAAGAAAACCATAGAATTTAAAGGAATGAACTTTACCCCAAACTAGTGTAGCTTGCCTGTAAGGTTAGGTGGTAGAAACAAAATGGCTATTCATTTTAGAGTTCAAGCACTTAGCAAGGTGATGTATCTGCTATCTGTGTGTCCACACATGCTTACATTAGCACACAGTGTGTGACTATGCCGATATATCTGTAATGAAGAATGACATAAGCACTGAATAAATGCTTACCAGCCAAATGCTCAGACTAGTCCTAGCATGTTTCTGGATATTTGGCAAATATGGTAAGAAGGCATATCATTAAACAAAATTAAAGGGGAAATAACTGTAAAGCTATTAATCTTATGAGTTGCTTTTTTTTTTTTCTTTAAAAGAAATGTACAGCAAGGGATTGATTTCTCAACTCCTTCTGCCTGGAATGTTTCCTAGCAGTTTAACTGTTGGATTCCAGCTAGTTTGAAAAGATTCCTAGTTATTATGGTCATGTCCTCTAATAGTTCCTGGAGCAAAATAAACTGCCTTGCACATAGTTGGTGCTTAATAAGTATTTGTTGATCAAATAATCACTTGTAGTGGAATAGGAATCAGCAAGCAGAAAGTCTTGATGGTTTATATTTTATTCACTCTTTTTTATTTGATCCACGAAACATACTGGCCTCTTCTTATTTACCAGGTATTGTTCGAGACATGGGAAGCCTAGGAGAAGTAAGACAGGCAAGTTCTTCACGTTCTGAAAGGGGCAGCCAAACAGGCACAAACCAAGACAATACATGAGGTGGTGTGTTGTGCTCAGACGTGCTGATGTGAACCCAGTAGAAGTGGGAGCCAGGGAGGAGGGGCCCTGGCAAGGCCAGAGCTGTACAGAGTAAAACCCTGGTCAGAAGCACCCTGGGCTTCAGCACAGACAGAGAGGAAGCACCCACGCCCCTGCTCCTCCCCTTTCATCTCCTGAGGCTGCCACTGGATGAACACAGATCTGAGGCAAGCGAGGCTGCCCCGGAGGTGCAGTCCCTGCAGTCAGCTTTCTAGCCTGCAGAGCAGAGCAGAGAAAGAGTGTGATCTCAGGCCTAAGTCTGGGAAATAAAAGGAGAGAAACCTCCAAGGGGTGGGAGGGGTCAGAAACCTGGACCCCTTTTGGTCTCCTGGCGCTGACTTGGGTTTACCTTTCCCCTGAGGGACCTAGAGAACAGAGCTTGGTCAAGAGCAAATGTTAATTTAATTGCACTTTATAGGGTTGCCTCTGCTCCTTGGAATGAGTGTGCTTTAGGCAGCAGAGTTGCCTTCTGGGTGTTCTTGTCTCTAGGGAAACACAGGAACTTATTTACGATGGTATCCTAACAATAGGGTTTGAGCAGATCTCTGTCTGATGAACAGTTGCTAAACAATCAAAGGATTCATTTTGCCTGCAGAATTTCTTCTGCTACTCAGATGTGTAACTGCGATAGAATAAGACATTTCTCAGCTTGAAATATACCTTCATGAAGTTTCACTGAGGTTAGGGAGAAGACATAAGGGAGAGATTACAACCATCTGAATTTCCTCCCCCTCTCCCTCTGGCGTCCTCTTTCCGTAACAGTGACTAAGACTAGATGGACTTTTACCTTCCTTTAGACTCTATATATGTTTTCTCTTCTGCCCGAAGCATCCCGTATAGGAAACTGCCTCATATAGCTAGAGGGCAAAGAATTAAGTTACAGATGTCGGATACAGTCAACCTTGCTCTAGAAGAGGTGAAACCACGAATTTGGAGAGAAGGAGAGGGAGATGAAGATCCAGTCAAGGAGCGGGGAGGGGAGGGAAGGGGAGGAGAAGGGGAGCGGAGGGAAACCGTTGATATTGGATGGGTTTCCTTGATGGTCTGTGGGCACTGGATTTGTACATACACTCAAGCTTTATGATACTTCATATCTAAAGTTTGCTCTAGACCGGTAAGGGCTCCAGGTGCGACAAGGTTGCAAGAGTTGTCCGGGTCTGTTATTCAGAAGGGAAGAGACAAGATATCATAGGGACATGAGTGTGCACCTTTTGACCCAAGAAAGGGAGAGGAGACCACTGTCGCGGTGTGAGTAGCTAGAGAGCGGTGTTTGAGCGGAGGCAGGTTGGGAAGCTCCTTGACCTGAGAATACCTGGGGAAGAAGATGAGTAGAGACAATGTTCTCTGAAAACTTCTTTTTCCTTGTGGACTCATACAAAGACTTCCCCCAGCACCCTTGCTGGTAGGTAGAGCCATATGGGAGATGGGTGGGACTGATACAGACCATTTCCACATGTGGCTCAGCAAAAATAGATCGCATTAAGGTTCCTCCTCTACCTGAGAGTGGAGATATCCTCAAGACAGAAGGAGAGAGAATCCCCGAAGGTAAAAACAATGAGGGGAACCTCAAATGTCAGTACAAACGAAAGCAGTCAGATGAGAAGGCCTGAGTCCCCCTCACACCAGTGAGCCCTTCCCTCCTGTGGGTACTGTGGGTACGTGTTGCAGTGCTGGGGTGGCGGGTGGAGAGAGGTGTTTGCTACCATAGTCTAAATCTTGCTTCTTTCTCTCCACCCCAGGATAAATAATAGCCATGAGAAAATGATTGTTATTGAAGGTCTCAAGTGGATTGAACTCAGGTCCTTGTGCTTAAAAGGCAGGCAGCAGAACCACTAAGCTAAATCCCCAGCCCTACCAAGCTCTTATTGAATGCAGTTTTATTGACAGTGAGGAGATTACAAAGTAACACTACCATAAACTTTTGTTGTTCCTTATATAGTACCAGAATGTTTTAAGCACATAGAAGTTTTCTGCCAAAACTCGCCGAATAAATAGAAAGCTTTTTTTTTACTAGTATCCAAAATAAGTATTTCATTTCAAAATGGCTGAGAGGGAAAATTAAATGGTGTTTAGCCTCTGAGTCTGCAATAGGCCAAATATTTATAGTTTTAGAGTCTTCAGTTCTTATAATTACAAATAGAGGAGTGCTTGGGAAATTATGCTGTAGTTTATTGGTATGAAGAGAAATGCTGAAAAGAATTCCTTTGAATGCTGCCTTGTACTGGAGAACATAATCATCAGAGGCTGGAAAGGGCTCCAGCTCACAGAGACTGTATAAACTCATTTGGATGGAACTAAAGGAAAAATAAATGAAGTGATTTTTTTGTTGTTTCTTTTTTTTTTAGTAACTTGAATGAATCCTGAAGACATATGGGCAGTATAACTAGCAAAAAACAACCAAAAACCTCTCAGCACTTTCCTATTTCCAGGTGAACCTCTATTTACACATATTCATAAAATACACTTAACTATATATAATTGCTAGTCTGCCCCAGATCAGAGAGCCGTCCTCACTTCCTCCTCACCCCCTTGTAGCTTGTCACTCAGAATACGGCTGCCCCTGAGAATTGAGTGGAACTGTACCACCTCTGATCTTCTATTTGTAACTGTCCTTACAACATAGGGAATAAAAAATTAAATTCACTTAATGCACTGAAAGGTACTTGGCCCCAAGAGCCTAGCTAAGTGTGGATTAACTCCACTACAGCCTGGCTTCCTGAAGACTCCTCTCAGGTCTCTGGCCCATTCCGGAAAAGACAGCTTGAGTTTCAGCTGCGGAGTGTCGTGCAATTTCCCTGATGCCCTGAACTGATGTGTTTATTTAACCCAGGGCTGAGGCTGAGGCATTACAAATAAAACAAGTCCTTTTTTCCCAGAAAAATAAAAGGAAGCATATGGTTGTAATTGAATGTGAGCTTAAACCATAATAAAAAGGAAGTCCATTTTCCAGTTGGGAAGCTTAGAGACACTGTCATGCTTTCTAGGAGCAGCTCCTTCAGTAAAGATTAATGAGGGCTGGGGATTTGGCTCAGTGGCTCCGTCGCCTGCCTTGTAAGCACAAGGACCTGAGTTTGAGCCCCCGTACCAAAGGGGGGGGAAGATTAATGAATCTGTTTCACATATGCAAAGTGACATGTGTTATTTTGATTCTGCTTATATTTGTGTCAATCTTCTTGAACTGTTGAAGCAGAAGATAAAAAGCAGGGAATCTGGGAAACCAAAAGGACCAGGCATATGTATGGTCAGAGTTTTCAGATCAATAAGGCAGAAAGCAAATGATAATTTCAAATTATTTATCCAGTTCTAACATGTCTCCAGTCTAGAAAGCCACTGCCAAGTTTTTGCCCAACCTATCCTATCAAGCTGTGATAGAAGAAAATTTCTCTAGTTTCAGCGTCTCTCTCTTTTCCTTGATCAAATGTACAATCTTGATTCTTACTGCATTTAGAGCTCTAAGTCTCCCTCTTCACACGACACCCCTGAGATTTCAAGGGGAGACACATTTCTTAGTTCCATTAAGGAAGTAAGTCTGTTTGCCCACCTATAACCCATAATAAAGTACTTTTTACCTCTCAAAACTTTTACTATAGTAAACAGTTTACTATATACAGCTTTTCAGCTGTATGAGGGCCTGTACATACCAGACCAAAAGATGTTCCAGTCACGCTCACATAGACTTTGCAAGTTATGGCCAAAATGATTGATTAGAAATGAAATTAATTCACCAATGCTGCTTCAAGGAGGAGGGCT
Source organism: Fukomys damarensis (assembly GCF_012274545.1). Taxonomy (NCBI): domain Eukaryota; kingdom Metazoa; phylum Chordata; class Mammalia; order Rodentia; family Bathyergidae; genus Fukomys; species Fukomys damarensis. Next base: position 68,590,780 of record NW_022900926.1, on the reverse strand, counting down.
ATACATGGTTGTACCACTTGTAATTTAAGAGCTTGGTGATTTAACTTTCTCCATAAACTACTTTCTCAAGGAGTTGTATTTTCCAGCCTGGGCATAGAATTAAAAGAGCAGATGCCTTTACAGCTGCTCTATGCTTGGTGCAATCCTGCATTATCCATGTCAGGTGAGGAGAAAACCCAGTGCTTTTATACTAATAATGTCTTGTTTTTTTTTTTTTTTTTTTTTTTTTTTTTTTTGGTACTGGGGATTGAACTCAGGACCTTGCACTTCTGAGGCAGGCAGAGGAACCACTGAGCTAAATACCTGGCCAATGTCTTGTTCTTAATATGTAGTAATTATAGCCTGTACCTGACGTGTTACCACCAAATACCCAGAGACATGCATAAGGGTAATGATATGAAACTGTTCCACAAAGGTTATTAAATGAACCATTTTCACAGTTGGAATTAAGTACAGTCATCCCTCAGTAACCCTAGAGTATTGGTCTTAGGACCCCCTTACCCTAGGAATCCAGTATTTCTGGAAGCTCACGTTCTTTTTTAAAAAATTCATTAAGTTAGGAAGCTCATGTTCTTTATATAAAATATTTAGTGTTTGCATACCACCTTCTCACAGCCTCCTGAAATCATCTCTACATTACATATGATACCTAGAACAGTAAAAATGCTATGTAAATAGTTTCATAAAGTGCTGTTCAGAGACTCATCGTGACAAGAAAAATCATCTGTACATGTTGGGTACAGATACAATTTTTTTCAAGTCTTTTCAGTCTGCGACTGGTTGGAATTTTCAAACGTAGAACCCTTGGATAAGGAGGGCTGACTGAACTTTTGATATAAATATAATTCTAGCAATAATTTCCCTACCCAAGATGGGAGAAGATGTGATTAATGAAAACCAGTTACATTCACACACATATTATTTTAGCTCTTTAAATATTTTTTTATTTTTTCAAAATCCAATTGCACATGACCCATTATTGATAGGCCACTTCCTCTCCCAAACTGCCAAAGAATAAAGTGATAAATTTTAAGGCAGTAAAATTATGTATCATTTACTACAATCATTCCCCTTTCCCCAAACTTGGCAAGCACTGAAGAAAAAAGATGGCAGGTGGATGCATTTTGATTTGCAAAGCTAATTTGGAACAAATGACATAAATAAAACAGAATGAACACACATTATTTCAACACTTCTACATGAAATGAATGTGCTAGATTTGTTGTCAGGAAGGGAGGAGAATGAGTATGAAATTGCACACAACACTGTTTTCTCGCAGGTGACCTCCTTCCCCTGTCATTGTCAAATACAAGAATTTCAAGCGTTTCCTTAATTCTCGTGGAGTGGGGGCCACTAAGGTTAATGTTGGTTGCATGACTTCGGGGTTAAGCTTCAGGGTAACAGTCCCGGAGTAACTTCGTGATTATCCCTGGCTTACCTTGGGGTCGATGTTGCCTATAGCCCTACCGGTATTAGGGTAAAGTAAGGCTCCCTGGCCTACCGAAATCTCGTTAATACAGAAAAAAGGGAAAGAGCGCAAAAACTTTTGGGAGAAAACCCCCAAAATGATTTAAATTGATACTATGAGTTATATGGCTACTATCAGTTCCTTCTTTTCTTTGAGAGCAGGATTTCATACTAGTACCTGAGGTGAAGAGAATGAGTCACCGCTAAACCAAAGGTACCGAAACAATCTCTGCTCCTTTCCCGTAAGATCTGAAGCTTTTTGGATGTGTTACGGGCTGCCTCTTAGAATTGTTTATTCAGTGGAGTGTAGGAAAAGAAACTGCTGAAACACAGCATTAAGCCTTTATGGATGCGGACAACTGCCATTTTAAAATAAATAAAATCGATGTTAATATTTTCACATCCCTAAATTAAAAAAAAAAGGAAATAAACTTTTGAACAGAGACAACAGTTTACTCACGGGAGCTTCACGCGTCTTCCTAAAAGCTCAGAACAAAGACCTCAAATGTGGGTGTCACCGCTGGGCTTTTGGGAAACGCGCCTACCACGAATTCTGTCTGCCCCCCAGTGGCAGGTGAAACGCAGTTTCCTTTGTGGGCCTTCGCCCCTATTTCACTTAGGGAAGAA
>NW_022900926.1:68580766-68587650 GCF_012274545.1 Fukomys damarensis | reverse complement strand
CCCTCCCACCCCGAGCAGGAGCTGTCACCAGGGCATTTAGGACTGTGCGTTGGGGAGCGGATGGGAGCGCACTGGCAAAAAAGGAACCACTACGTTGAAGTCAACCCCTCCATCTTCACACACTAACCATCAGTAGCTCGCTCTCGCTCCTTAAAACAGGAGCCGCCTAGATTTCCATTTCTCACTGTATCCTAGTCTTGGCCAGTGCCACAGCCACCCTGAGCCACTCGAGCAAATTTCTGTCACACGTCGAAAGAAAGGCAATGGATTTCATGTCTAGGAAGCATGAACAGAGACTTAGCTTTTGATATTTTGCTGCAGTCCAACACTTATTAGGAGACAGAAAGTTTTAATTTAGAGAGTTTTATTTTTCAGTGCTCAGCATTATAGTTTTCTAGGCACTGAAATCAATACTGAAAAAGTATTGGAGACTTGAATACTAACAGGTGGGAAATCAACAGTAGGAAAACAAGCAGTGCTGGAAGGTCAGTGCCTTCTTGTTTACATAGTCCAGAGGCATTGTAAACCCAGAAGGAATGCATCCCTTCATTTTGATGCTCTTTCCCATTTAACTCCAGATAGTAACTTACCTACAGGTGTAAATTAAAGATTAGAAATGAGTTGGTTGTTTGGATTTTTTTAAATGGTACACCCACATATAATGAGATAATAAGGAACACCTTTCATGAAATATTGTACAGATTTTCAGATCACTTTGATGGATTTATTGTTTTCATTCTTTCTACATGTGTTAAAAATACTGACATTTTCTATTTTATTTGGTCTTCAAATATTTGAAATTAATTAGCCAAACTTTAGTCATCTCATTCTATTTGCCAATAATGGATCTGACAGTTGTCAGCAGTAGTAACTTGAAAGAAACATTACATAATTTTATTCTTTCTTACCACTTAGTGTGAAAAACTAAATTTGTAGCCACTTTCTTCCAGAAGTCAGGGTATTGTCAAGGGTACCCAATTAAAAACATGAAAACATGAAACTATGAATTGCTGTCTACTGGTGGTAGGCTTCTCTGGGCATCAGTTTTCTCATATATAAAATCAGAGTCATTCCCTAACTACCTCATAGGCTTATTTTGGAAATCTAATGTATATAGTATACTTGAATGCACTTTATACGATATAAAGTGCTGTACGTGTGTAAGGCGGCATTGCTATTGATTTGCTGAGCCAGTTAATTAAGCTAATAGGTGCAATTAATTTATTTCTATGTCATGGCAATTTCTCCCCAAATATTGAACAATTTCTGTTTCCTATAAAAGATCAGTTACCTGCAGAAATTGCTGACCGCATGCTTAGCTTGGTTTCTTGCATCATTCTGGTCTTCACCACCGGCTACGTAAAGAAATCCATCCATCACAGCAACACACTGGTTAAAACTCTTGGCTGGCATTTCTGTAAGTTTGTTCCATCCATTTTCAGGGTCTCTGTACAAAACATCTCTACTCAGGGACTTCTCAGTAAGGCCTGGGCGCCCTCCAATAGTGACCAGGACTCGACAGCCCCCCCGGATTCTTGTTCGCCTAGACTGCAGCGTGTTCTGATGATAGGGAAGTAAGTGGTAGTTCATAGCATCTACGAGGAGTTTGTGACAATCAGCATCTTGCATCATTCTTGGGACAGACTGAACACAGTTGACCAGGTCTTGTGCGGAGATGGTGCCAAAACGAATATTGCTCAAAAGATCTGCAGCATGTTTCACTCTCTTTTGGTCAAATTCTAACCATCTCATTGCTATCTGGAATGCTACTACCTCAGAAGGCAACTGTAGATCATCATCCATGAGAAGTTCATTAATTTGTTCAAATGTAAGTTTCATAAATTGATCTGACTCTGAAAATTCAAGGAAGTTGTCCCGGATGAATTTTTGGGCTGCTGCTTTTGCATTTTTCAGGGAATATGTCTCAGCGATGTTAACCACATACATACAGTTCTCAACACTTATCTCCCGGATTAGAAAATCACTGCACATCTTTACGAGTGTGTGGATCTGAAGGTACACAGCAGCAGAAAGGATGCTTCCGATGGTGTACAAGGACAGAGTCAGCTTGCCTGTGTAGGCGTACACAATGATGGTGGCCAGGCCCAGTGGGGAGATATCATTGAGATCCACCCTGCTGATTGATGGGTCTTTCTTTAGGATGTTGTAAAAGTACTCACTGCATGAAGCCATCACCGACTTGTGAACATCAAAGGATTTGGTTTTGGTACCGATGACTAAGTCACACAGGAAGTTTTCCTGCCGCATTTTACTCAAGCCTTCCAGGAGGTTGGGGCCATACGAAGCATCTGTCAATTCTGAAGAGATGCAGCTAAGGCCATTGCCTCCCTCTAGGAGCCCATTCAGAGCATTCAATTTGCTGAGGGGACTGTCTTCTACGATGATAGTCATCTCATTGATATCGGCTTTGTTCTTTTTGACTGTCTTCTTTTTGGGCGCCATGTTGGCAAATACACTGTCACAGGCAAGGGTTTACTAAAAAAAAAAAAGTAAAAGGAAGAAAAGAAATAAAGGTATGTTTTATTTCAGTTGTGCTTTGGACTTTGAAATACTAAATTGAGAAACTTTTTCATAAGATATAAGATAATGTTATTGTTTTTGGTACCGGGGATTGAACTCAGGACCTTGTGCTTGCAAGGCAGATGGCAGAACCACTGAGCTAAGTCCCTGGCCCAAGGTAATGGTTTTTAATGGCATAAAGTAGACTAATCTTCAAAGACAGATTTAAACACACTGTAAACTGGATGCACATTTTATTGAAAGTTTTTACTGCAATGTTTCATATCGAAGATGAGCCTCGGAAGCTTTATATGAACAAAAGAGATTTCTCAGTGGGTAAATTGCCAAGTAATTTTCTAAAAGCAAAAATGAACATCTCTGGTTCAACTGTGTAATAGTTATAGAATAGCAGTTAAACATTATTCAAAGGCCTTAATTTACTGTCATCCAAAAGTGCATTATAACCACTTTGAAGGTTTTCCTCAAATACTAAAATTTGGAATCCATGTAAAATTAGAAAATACTATGGAAAGATAAGTTTTACTCACAATGGCAATACAACCTATTATAATGTAAAATATATGAACATTTAGTAAGATCTGAGAGATGAGCACTATAGGATTTTACCAGAGATTTAAAAGAAAAACAACTGTACACCCTTCTCTTGTGCTTCTCCTTGTGTTGTGCATGCAGAAGGGTAGCAGCAGGTAGGCAAAAAATAAGAGAATGGCTTTCTTGCTGGGACTTTTGTGTTTCTCACTTAGCTCTAATTGTCACATTCACATTTAGATTTCTTTAAATGACTAGCACATACATTGTTCCTCATTACTTTTTGCAGATAATTATGAAACAAATTAACCTACCGTCATTTTAGTGTTCAAATGCATATGACTTTTGGGTGCCCCCTTGTTGGTTTACTGGGGGGGGGACTTTTAAGTATTTTCTTCAGCAAGCAGTTACCAGCTATTTGCTGCCAACAGGGAGAAGTTTGCTGAGAATTATGGAGCAGTTTAAAATGTAATTTCCACTAGGGAGACAAAGACGTGACAAATACAATATGGTAACTTACAAAATAATAAGCAAGCACAGCATAGTAAATTCTGGGGACAAAGTTGTGTCTGTATTCCTGGAGGAACCCAAGGTGCCAGTTTTTACTCACACACAGGGCTTATAAACATTTAAGGTCTTACAAGAAATTCTGAACCTCAGGACTAATTAGAGTGCTTCAGATTGAACAACTAAATATTTTATTTACCCATCATGAAAAGGGTGTTTAGTTGGTGGTATGTAGAGGTGAAATTTGAAATATTAATAAACTGTTAAAACAGGGTGCTAGTTAGTATCAGAATGGATTCAGGCCCCAGCATTGGTGCCCAGAGGGCCCTGGAATTCTTCAGCAACTGGATCATAGTCTGGCCCAGGATGGCCCACGAGAGGGCTGGGAGGTTGGGAGAAATTTAGAGGGGCTCAGGGCAGTGGCTGATTGGCTATTTATACTTTGACTTACTATATATAAAACAGTGGATATTCATATATAATGTGTGTATTCCTATATATAGGAATATACAATATTTACAGAGAACATTCAGCATTTTAAGATAGTGACATGCTGAGGAGAAGAATCGGGATTAGGAAAAGGATCGGCAGGGAATTCAGAACGGAGTGACCAGTGGACTCTAGCACAGTAAAACCTGATATTCAGTTTTAAACCTGCCTTTTCTACTCTGTTATGTTCCAAGTCACCCTTAAATGAGGCATCCTCGAGTGTCGTTAGTACAGTTGGATAAACTGCTGGCTGACTTGCTCTTCCTTTAAGGTCCCTGTATCAAGACCACAACTTTAAGAAGCTGAGGGTTGGAATGAGCTAGCAAGTGTAGAGAAGATGATTCAGTAGGGCATCAATAGCTGGACAAGGGGACAGCATAGGGCCACCTCAGCCCCAACACACACACACACACACACACACACACACACACACACACACACTGTGTGTGGCTTCCTCCTAAGAGCAGGCTGCAATGCTACAGCTTCAACATAAGGTAGTTTTGAGTAGAAGAACCAGAGGACAGAGTTGGTGACAACTGTATTCATTGGAAGGGTGGTGGGGAGGGGGCCTAGAAAGAGATTCAGCGAGAAGTCCCATAGAAACTGGAATCTCTGAGAAGTTCAGGGAGGTTAAATGTATGGAAGAACATTAGAAAACAAACTGCATTCTCCCTAAAGTTCTTTATAATAAATATGACTCTTCAGAGCAAAAATGATAGCATTATCTTGTGGAGCTTATAATGTATGCAGATGGAGCAGCAAGACAATTATAGAATAGACAATGGGGTGACAGAGGTAAAAGTACCTAAGCCACGGCATGGTTTATGCTCTGTTCTTTTTGTGTGTGTCAGACATCAAGCCGGAACTTTGTGCTTGCTATATAAATATGATTTCACTGGGCTACATTACCAGCTTGGTTTTCACATGAAGTGGTACATAGCAGGTCTATGTAGCTTATGAAAATTTAGCCTTGAATATTTTAACATCTAGAGAAGCGGCAACAAACCTATGGCACACGCGTTTTGTGTTTTTCTTTTTAAGACAGATGTTAAGGTAAGAGTTGTTTTTTCTGAACTGAAACCTCAATATTCAGCTTTAATTGCGGTGCTGGCATTTTGCGATAAATAAGTTGTAGTTTGGGCACTAGTCCCTAAAAGTTTTGCCATCAGAGTAATGCTGTTATATAAAAAGAACATGAGCCACATATGCCATTTAAAATTTTTTATTTGCTGCACTAGAAAGTAAAGAGAGAAAAGTAAGTTGTTAGTTCTATATTTTATTCAGCCAAATATTTTCTTTTCTACATGTAATTGGTATAAAATTATCAATGTGATATTTTACTCTTCATATTAAGTCTTCAAAGTGTTGGGTATATTTAGATTTAAATATAAAGTGCATCTCAGATTTTATTAGCCTGATTGCAAATGTTCAGTAATGAAATGTGATCGATGACTATTTTATTAGATGATAGGATCCTAGAACAACCACGTAAAAAATACAAAGTAAAAATCCAATAGATAAATTTAAATGCAATTCAAACAAGGACAGAAAAGTTGGAACAAAGAAACACAAATTGGAGGGAATCGACAGAATACAATTTGAAGGGCTGGGAATTTAGCTCAGTAGCACCTCACCTGCCTTGCAAGCACAAGGTCCTGAGTTTGATCCCAAGTACTCGAAAACAAAACAAAACAAAACAAAAAACAAACCCCAAACCCCAAACAAAAACAGAATACAACTTGATGTTAATCTAAATCCAACCATATTAATCATTTAAATGTTAAAGAACAAAACATTGTAATTAAAATGCACAGATTACCAGAATAGATAAGAAAAGTAAGACTAAAATATATACTCTCCACAAGAGACTCACTATAAACACACCAGTCAGTAAGAAATAAATGTATAGGGCTGGGGATTTAGCTCAGTGGTTCCACCACTTGCCTTGCAAACACAAGGTCCCAAGTTCAATCCCCAGTACCAAAAAGAAAGAAAGAAAATAAATGTATAGAAAAAAATTTACCATAGAAATAGTAAACATAAGTGGTAGATATATTGGATAAAATAAGACTATAAAAAACTTACTAGTAAAAGAATCATACCACAATGGTATATGTGCACCCATGTTCATAGCAGTACAATTTGTGATAGCTAAAACTCGGAAGCAGCCCAAATGACCATCAACAGGAGACTGGATAAAGGAAATAGCTGTTTTTTAAAAAAATAATAAAATGGAGTCTCATCCATAAAGAATGAGAAACTAGAGACATTTATAGCTAAGTGGATGCACATTGAGGTGATACTTTAAAGTGAAATAAATAGGACACACATATATGTAAATATTGAGTAGTTTCTCTAGTATGAGAAACTGAAAGTGTAAATAAGGACTAAAAGGTATAATAGATAATGTGAAATAGGAAGAAAAGGTGCAGAGGGGAAGCGGAATGAGAGGGGTAGGGGAAAAGAAAGATGGGAATGGAATTAACATGAGAAAAAAAATGGAAACAAAGTCTTTGTAGATAGGGAGGGGTGGAGGGGTTGAAGCAGGGGCAGGGGAATGGGGGAAAAAATGAGAACCAAGATGGATTAGGCAAAGGTGTAGTTTTCCAATGATGAATGTCATTACATCATATACCTTAAATGTACCAATAAAATTAATTAATAAAAAACACTGACTAGTGATAGAGGGATTGATTCAGCGCGAAGATGTGACCACCCTAAATGTATATCCTTAGGTATATAAGGACAGTGTGTCCCTAATAGCACCTATGAAATAGTACCTGGCAAAACTGAATTGAAAAAAAAAAAAAAAAAAAAAA
>NW_022900926.1:68577129-68580707 GCF_012274545.1 Fukomys damarensis | reverse complement strand
AAAAAAAAAAAAAAAGAACCATTTTCATGGCAATAATCTTTGTTAGCTGTGTCTTTGGCAGTGAAGGAGCTGGTTTAAGCTTTGGGCGGAAGTGAGTCAGAGATGGCCACGACATTGTGGAGAAGCAGAGCAGGGTGCAGCATAGGGTGGGACCGTACAACTACCCAGAGTGCAAACTGGCCAGCAGCACCCGGGGCATGGAAATATTTCTAAGGGATTTGGAACAGGGTATTTTTATTTTTATATGAATAGTAGTTTAGAAAACTCAGGACATTTATCAGTCAGGTAAGCAAAACAACAGATTACGTGGAACATACTGAATTTGTGTGCCTGGATTTAAGGATTCAGACTGAGGGGCCCATTTAGGTGAGGTGGTGTTAGGAAGGGCAAGTTTGCAGATAACATCTTATTGGCCCTGGTAACTGAGGGTTTTTGTGAGTAGGGGTAAGAGGGAGGAGGTCACTGGAAGTAGAGGCAATGCCTCAGTCGGTCTCATTGAGGCATAGCACAACCTGCTGTGTGCATTTTGAGATGCTGAATTCATGAGGGAGATACTTGGTGGGCCACATTAGGCCAAAACATGTAGCATGTTGGAGCCAGGAAGCGTTTGGATTTGATAAGTTAATATTTGCTCAAAAGGACTTAAGGACTCTCCAGGAAAGGCGAGGGCAGCCTGAAGCTAGACAAAATGTACAACCAATTCACGTTCTTCCTATTGATGATCCTCTTTCATACCTGGCCGCCATGCTGCCATTGGTTTCCCTCATGGACCTGACTCTGGACTGCTGCACTTCTGAGGAATTTCTGTGGCCCTTTCTTTCTGTAAATCTTCTTGCCTTTGGCCCATTTCTCCAGGGTCTGTGTGGGTGACACAATAGCTAGTCTGACAAATGAATCTAAGCCGATCAGCTAATGGGCAGATCCACTCTACATCTTAGATATGCATACTTTTTGTTGTATGTTTTGAGTTTTGAAATCACTGTCATTCTGTCACTTGCATACAAATTTCAAATAGAGTACCTCTGTCTCTTGAGCCTACAGAATCACTTTGTAGAGATACCTGGGTTGTTTAGATCTCTGTGTGAAAGGAAGGAGTGAGACACAGGTAAGAGACATTTAAGGGACTTTTGAAATCAGAGTCAACAGATAACTTATTGGTGGCCATATTTTCCTAGATAAATTCAAGAAATAAATTCAGTCTCTGTTTACAGAGCTTCCATGACATGCTAGGCCTGGGAATGCACATCTCAGGTGAGGCCACCTATCTGTCCAGGTGTTCTCATTCTATGCTTCATTATTCCATTTAAAGCACAGCAGCTTCTGCAGAAGAGCCTGGGAAGTGGGGTCACTGCTTTTTGTGCAGTACCAAGAACTGAATCCAGGACCTTCACACTGAGCTACATCCCCAGCCCCTTTTTTAAATTTTAATTTTGAAACAGGTTTAAGGTGCCCAAGAACTTGTGATCCTCCTGCCTCAGCCTCATGAGCAATAGATTTTGAAATCATTCCAATTTTTAAATTTGATTTATATTTTAACTGAAAGTTAGATGAGGGTTTCACTCACTGCTTTTTTCCCCTGTATACCAAGTGAATGTTTTGTGGTCAGTTATGGACCAGGGGTGCCAAGACTTGATCAGGCAGTCACCATGGTCACCATACCCTAGGGTTACAATCTGCAGGACGAGGAGTGTGGCCTTGCTGAGCTGCCCATGGCCGGGGGAGTCTCAAAACTGCCTTTCCATTTCTCCTGAGCCACAACAGGCTTGATTCTCTTTCCCCACCCACTGGGGGATTGATGATTCCCTGTGTGATTAAAGAGACGAAAGATTTCATAGCACCTTCTAGGACCGTGGGTGGCATGTGCTTTCCACACGGCCTCTACCATAGTAGGAAGCACTGGGAGAGAGGCAGATCTAGCCACAGTAGCTGAGGCAGTGTAACAGGGTGAACAGTTCTCTGGAGGCACTGCCAGATCCTTTCTGACCCTTCCCCTTTTGGATCAAAGTAGAAACTTTGCACAGGGTGTGGAGAGTGGTAGAAGGGTCTTTGTCCTCCTGGAGCTACATCTCCATTCTCTAGAGAGATCCCTGAGAGTGTCCTGCCTGGTCACAGATGTCACAGCCTCATCCCCTCTTTGCTCCAGTCGTGGTCACCCAGCCAGAGCTGCCCATTGGGATTGGGAGGAAGAGAATCGGGCAGAATTCCATGCTCCCCTCCCTACTGCCTCTCACTGAGCCTGTCCTGGACCATTTCCATGGTGATAGTGTCACGTATTCAACACCTGACGTGCAGCTGGCAGTCATCACATTCTTTGTCATCTGTTGTATTTGTTGAATTTAAGCATATTAATAATTCATAAGTAAAAATAATGAAGCATGAATATGTATTATATAGTCAATGTAAACCAGTACCTCCATTTCTGCCTAAAATAATAATTATCTAGGTAGGATTCATCAGTCGAGAGATTACCATGTGTTGACCTCTGGGTTATGTACTTTACATAATTCATTGTTAGAATTTAAATACCACATAAAGTCCTAAAGGGTAGGTTATACTGTGCTCATTTTACAAACGAAGAAGCTAAGATTCAGGAAGGATAAAGAAAAGCTTATCCAAGGTCACACAGGTTAGGGTACAGTGTTCACAGGAGCAAGAGTTAAACTCCCTGTCTCATCTCCCTTAAATGCAGGGTAAAACCTGTAGCAGGCTGAAAGTTAGTTTTTCCTAACGTAAGAAAAATCGAGGGAAAGTGAGGTGGAATTGAGGTTTATAAAACCAAATTTTGGATACGGAGATCATATAGTGGTTGTTCTAGCTCCGCGTGCTGGAACAAGAGAATTCCCTTTGCAAATGAAAAGTAAATTTGGGGGACACATAAATCCTGCCAGGTTCTTTATCCCATTAAGGGTAATAAGGATGGGAAACTCTAATAGGTTCAGTTGGCCAAAAATGTACATAGGTTCAAGGAGGGCCCACATGAATTTGATCAGCTACTCAAGCACTTCCTTTTAAGAGTTAGCGTGAAGAGGGTATTACTATCTTTTTGACAATTAAGCATTGTCAATTTCATGTGGTACAACTTAGCTAGTGGCGGTGCTGTGCTTGGCTGCTATTTATAAAGTACAGAGGCTCCACACCCAATGCTAACTGTATTTCTATTCTCTGAACCTGCATGGAGGACACAGGAACACAATGCAAAAGTTTTAGTTTTGATTTTGCTGAAAAGCTGAGCACAATGGATCTTCCTCTTTCCTTCTGTGTCTGTCAGAGGAAAGGAAGAGTTGAAAATCAAATTTTTAAGACTGATGTCTCCTCAATCATCATGGACTGAAAAACTAGGTTTTTGTATCCATTCTACTCTAAGGATTTGCTAGCCGGGGGCAAACTATCCAGTCTTTTAGGATGTCAGTTTCATCACCTGCCAAACAAGGAAATGTATCCCTTTTGGTTTTAAAATTGTACACAGTTAAGAATACACAGCTATAGGGCTGGGGATTTAGCTCAGTGGTTCGGTGGCCTGCCTTGCAAGTGCAAGAACCCGAATTCAATCCCTGGTACCAAAAAAAAAAAAAAAAAAA
>NW_022900926.1:68544157-68576000 GCF_012274545.1 Fukomys damarensis | reverse complement strand
AAAAAAAAAAAAAAAAAAAAAAAAAAAGAATACACAGCTAGGAGCCAGGGGTGCAGCTCAGTGGTACAGCACATGCCCAGCATGCACAAGCCTGTGTCTGATCCTAAGCAAAACAAAACACAGCAGCTTTTGCTGCCAGAATTGCCAAGATCTGGTCCTACATCACTTTCCATAGCCCTAGAATCGGCATGTGATCAGAGAGCAATGAACCAACTGAGACGCTGCTCTTTTTTTTTTTTTTGACATTATGAAAAAATAATATTTATTATATGACATAAAAATTTGGAAATGTATTTGTTACTTCACTGAGGCTGAGTTGCATAGCAGCATGTTTACAGATAGAGACTCTCTTTGAGCAATCTATATAGATGCTTACATTTCTAATTTAAGAGCTACAAGGCACCATTTTGTCTGTAAAAGGAGACACTGAGAAGATAATAAGAAATGTTTAAATTTACAAAAGATATGTAAAAATAGTTTATGCTAAAACATGGCATGGTTGTTTTTCTTCCTATAAAAAATTTTAATTGAGTTTATTGGTACATTTTAGGGATACAGTACAGTTACATTCATTGTTGGGATCTTGTACCTCTACATGACAGGTCTTGGTGCTCTTTACTTGGGGTCTCTATGTCTAGGTCTGGATTGCCAGATTCAGCAAATAAACATACAAGACATTCAGTTAAGCCTGATTTTAGAAAAGCCATAAATTATATGTGTAATAAGTGTGTCCCAGGAAGTGCGGAGTGAACTGTATTTTATCTGGCAGTCCTACTCTGGGTTGGGCTTCAGGTAGGTCCATGAGCCGTGCACATTCTCTGGAACATGTTACACGTATGTCTTTATGTGTACTTTTCTTTTTCTTCTCTCTTTTTTTTTTTTTTTTTTTTTTTTTTTTTTTTGGTACTAGGGATCGGACTCAAGTCTTTGTGCTTGGGAGGCAGGCGCGGCGCCACTGAGCTAAATCCCCGGCCCGTGTGTACTTTTCTGTGGAGAGGTTCAGAACTTCTTTCAAGAGGTTCATAATCCAAAACAGATCCAGAACCAGTGGACTAATAATGTTGCCAAGGAACCGTGGCATAATTGTAGCCTCACCTAGAAGTGGGCGAGCCCCTGTGATCCTATTACCTTTAAATCAAATTCTTCCTAGTCCAAACCCAGTCCCGAGCGAAGCTTCTAGAGCTGAGGACAGAGCAGGGCCGTCACCTTCCATTTGGGACACGCTTTTCCCTGTTGCCTCCACCCTCGTCTCCCGGGAGAGAGGGACCCTCATCAGGCAGCTGGAGAACCACGTGTGTCGAAGTGTCACTGTCAGTCTCCCGGCGCAGGAGCCGGGTCCCAGAATGTCTTCCTTCCAGGGTGCAGGTCAGCTGTGCCTGCGCAGCAGCGCCCCTGCCACATTCCAGGCCCGCATCTGTCAGGGCTCGTCAGCGCTGCTCCGGGAATAGAAACAGGCCTGCCGTGCTGCTTGCCATTTTAAGTTACGGCAGACCCAAGGGGGATTTTCCATTTGCTATTTTATTCCAAAGTGATTTTCACTACAAAATATATACCACTATAGAAATACGTGCATAATTTAAAAAATGAATTATGTAAAGTACATAATCCAGAGCTCAGCACATGGTAATCCCTCGACTGATGAATCCTACTTAAATAATTATTACTTTAGGCAGAAATGGAGATGCTGGTTTATATTGAATTAAAAACACAAACCTTTTTTTAGTCAAATAACATATTTCAGGTACTTGCAAAGAAGGTTCCGCTTTGTCAATAAGTCATATTTCTGGGAGTTCAAACAATTGTCTGATTTTTGCACTATGAATTTAGTTAAAACTTGTGATATTATATCTCAGCTGAACAGGTACCAAGTGGTTCCTGATATTTAACGAATGAGATTCTAAACTTTGTGAGCAAAGCTCAAGAGTTTGCTCTTCTTACTCTTCTCTATAAAATAGTGGAAAAGGACATACATTGGAAACTTTTTAGAGGCTTAAAATTATCATTAGAAATTGCAAGTAATTTTACTACTGCAGAACATCACTCATACTGTCGGTTACTGCAACAGTCTGCTAATTTATCACATTTCTCAAATCCAAATAATTGTTTTCTGCCTCACTTCATGTCAGAGACAGGAGCGGTCTGACCCGGTTGGAGGCACCTTCAGGAAAAGCCCTCTAAACCCCCAACACTCACACACCCCACCAGCTCCCACCCCACAGCCATACGCACCCCAGGATCAAGAAGACAGGAGGTGGCAAGTGCGGTCCCAGCTCTTTCCCCTCCTGTGTGCAGTGGCTGCCGAACTTGAAAAGGTGACGCTTTAGCTGCAGGCTCCCTTTGGGAAGGTGATCTGTGCAGACAGAGGGAAGGAGAAGAAAGATCCGGTGGGAAGTCACCAGCGGCCACCTGACAGCCTCAGTAGCTGCAATTTTTAGAATGACCTCAAGGGTTCTGCTGGCCAGGCAGCAGCCTCAGCCCTCACTCCCTCTTTGGCCTTCAGTTTAGGGCCATGCAGGGGCAGAGGGCGGGGCTCTGGCTGGTGAGAGGGGTTGGGTTTTTTGACCTGGCCAGATTTTTTTTTTTTTTAAAGTCAAGATCAAGCGCTAATCAGCCTGGGTGTGAGGAAAGAAAATTAACTAGGTGGGTGCTTCATTGTTGGAAGTAGAGATTTGAGTAGAGTTAGGAAGTGGGGACGAATTAGTTTCTAGAAAGGAAACTAGCCTGGTCACTTTGGGCCCTGTGAGAAGATTTGGTTATAAATAGACTGATCTTTAGAGGAGGCCATGTTTACCCGGAGGAGGCGCTTTCCACAGCATATCAGTAGGGTACTAGAGTTTCATTGTCTAATAAAGTGATGGTTGCAGCCGGTACTTGGTTATTCAGGGATCCCCAGGGCAGGGCTGAAACAAACACGCCTTGTAGCAAAGGTGGGGACTGAGGAATGGCTAATCTGGCCACAGTGCATGTGAGGAAGAATATTCAAGGATTGTAATTCACCATGTAATTCAGCTTTTAATAGGCATCAAGAGTGTGAAAAAGCTGCTATAAATGTTGACAGGACAATCTGCTGCAATAGTGGAAAATTAGATCATGGAAAAGAAATGTTCCACTCATTCTTCGTCATCAGTCAGATGTTGGGTTAAGCGTGGCTTTGTGGCCTTGGCACATGAGAACGTATTCTGCACCATGGGGACATGGCTGGTGTGAAGAATGCGTCCAAAGCCGTGCGTATTGGGAATAAGTGAAGAAAATAAAGACTAAGAGTGTGTGGAGGACAAATGAAACCAGATTTCTGAGAGCAGGTGGCTTGAGGGGCATTGGGGGTGCAGTTAAAAGGTTTTTTTCCCCCCATTAAGTTTATTGGTACATTTTAGATAAACAATACAGTCACATTCATCACTGGGATCTCATACCTTTACATGATGTATCTTGGTTCTTATTTTTTCCCCATTCCCCTGCCCTCCCTTCACCTCCTACACTCTTCCTATTTATAAGACTTTGTTTTCATTTTTTCCTTTTCTCATATTTTTTCTTTTCCCTTCTTTCCTTTCCCCTACTCTTCCCACTTCCTAGACTCCTTTAGACCTTTTCTTCCTACTTCACATTATCAATTATACCATTTGAACCTTGTTTATACTTTTAGTTTTTCACACCAGAGAAACTATTCAGTATTTACACATGTGTGTCCTATTTATTTCACTTAAGAGTATGGCCTCAATGTGCATCCTCTTAGCTATAAATGTCTCTAGTTTCTCATTCTTTATGGATGAGGAATATTCCATTTTATAGAAAAACCACATCTTTCTCCAGTCTCCAGTTGATGGGCAATTGGGTTGTTTTCAAGTTTTACCTATTACAAACTGTGCCACTATAAGCATGGGTGCACATATATCACTGTGGTATGATTCTTTTAATTCTTTTGAAAGATACCCCACAGAGGGATAGCTGGGTCAAATGGGACCTCTGATCCTAGGTTTTGTTTTTTGTTTTTAGGTATCTTCATATTGATTTCCACAGTGGTTGCATCAGTCTGCACTCTCCCCAACAGTGGAGAAGCATTCCTTTCTCCCCACAACCCCTCCAACATTTGTTATTGGTTAATTTCTTGATAGCAGCCATACTTTCTGGGGTGAGGTGGAATCCCAGTGTTGCTTTCATCTGCATCTTTTGAATGATCAGTGATGTTGAAAATTTTTTCATATGTTTATTTGCTGCTTTTACTTGTCTGAGCAGTGTATTTCAGATGCTCATTTTTAATTGGGTCTTTGTATTAGGGGGTCTGATATTTTTGAATTCTTTATATATTCTAGATAGTAGACCTTTGTCTGAGGAACAACTAGTAAAATTTTTTTTATTGTGGGTCATCTCTTAGCTCTGTTGGTGGCTTCTCTTGCACTGCAGAAGCTTTTTAATAAGATGAGATCCCAGTTGTTGATTCTTTGTGCAGATTCCTGTGCTACTGGGGATTTATTCATAAAGTCTTTTCCTATGCCAGTGTCTTCAAGAGTTCTACCTAATTTACTTTTCAATAAATTTAGTGTTTCTGTTTTACCATTTAGATCTTTAATCCACTTGGATTTTAGTCTAGTGCATGGTGAAAGACAGGGATCCAATTTTAATCTTTGGCGGGGTGAAATCCAGTTTTTCCAGCACCAATTATTAAAGAGGCAGTCTTTCCTCCACTGAAGATGGTTGGCTCCTTTGTCAAAGATGAGGTAGCTGAGTACAGCTGGGTACAGTTAAAACTTTTGCAGCCTAAGAATAATTACTTCCAAATGGCTAGATGTTCCAGGAAAATCATTAACACTAAGGAAGAAAAACTGGTAACTTCCTGTTGACAAAAATGGTACCTTTGTAAATAGCTGGTTTCCTGTGATTAGAAAGGTGAAGGTGAAAAGCTATAGGACTGCTGTGATGTGTTATCGATTAGATCTTGGATGTCCCCCCAAAACCTCATGAGTTCAGAAATGGGGTTTTTGGAAGGTGACTGGTTGTGGGGTACTATACTCATCAGAATCTTGGTCCATTGGTGAGTTCATAGGTAAAAGTGCCCTTAGGAGGTGGGGCCTGGTTGGAAGAGGAGTGTCACTGGGCAGGTGCCCAGGTGGAGCTTCCTTCCAGTGCCTCCCTATTCTCTCTGCTTCCTGGGTGCTGAAATTGGCTGGATTGAGTAGCTTTCCTCTGCTATGCCTTTCCACCTTGCCATTTCTGCCTCTTTCATTATTTCATTTTTAAAAACTTTATTATTAGTAGTATGTGCTTACAGTATATAATGATTGCATTCATTCTGGGGAGAGGGAACTTGTACATAACACATCTGAATTCTTTTCATGCTCCCTCCCCCTCCCTTGTCTCCATCTGCTGGTCCCCTTCCCAAGCCAGCTGATTGTGGACTGAACTGTGAGTCAAGTTAAACTTCTCCTCTTTTTGGTTGTGGCTCTTGGGTATTGTGTCTTAGTAATGGGAAAGTGATTGATTCAAATGTAGAAGGGACTCTTGTTCTGATGGGAGGTGGGCTTGGTTCTTCTCAAGTATCTTTCTAACTCTAAGGCTCCATGGTTCTATATGTCCTGGCCTCTAGTTCTCCTGACATCTCTCAACCACCATATAGCATTTAACTTACCACCTCTACTGACATTCCAGTTAGCCCTTTAGCAGGGAAAACTGATAGGATTTTTATTTCTTTGCTTCCACTCATGTATCTCCAGAACAAAATGTGTTGCAAGCAAATCAGAGTGTATTTTGTGGTTCACTTTCAAGCAGTCATTCTTTTGGTTTTGTGATGGGGTCTAACTAGGCGGATTCAACTCCTGAGCTTAAGAAATTCTCCCTGCTCAGCCTCTCAAGTAACTGAGACTACTGTGTGTGCTATGTGTGGGTGCCTCTGAGCCCGCCTTTAAGCGATTCTTCTTCTTTTTTTGGTACTGGGGATCAAACTTGCATCCTTGAGTTTTCAAGGCAGTGGGTGGAACCACTGAGGTAAATCCCTGGCCCCAGGGCAGAAGTCTTTACTCATTTCATTCACTAATGAGTCCCAAGGGCCTAAATAGTACCTGGCATATCATACATGGTAAATAATTATTAATTGAGTAAGTATAAGTAAATAATTATAAGTAAATAATTATAAGTAAATAAAGCAGCAGGAAAGATGATTGATATAGGAAATTACTACCAGCAGTGAGGCCATTGGTCTGACATGGCTTTGGAATTGGTTTGCAGGAAGAGTTTAGAAAGGCTTGGAGTATTGCTGTCCAGGAGCCTGCTCGCAGAAAAAGATTAGGGCAGACTATGGGCAGATTTCTGGAAGCTTCCGTTTTATTCAGGAAATGCACAGGCTTATATAGGGAATCATGGGGGAGGAGCATGGGAGGAACATTTAACATTTGGCCATATCTTATTGGCCAGACGTGGTGGAGTGATTTTTCTTGGGCGAGGTGAAGGAGTCACGGACTAGGGGCAGAGGTGCAGCATGTTGGACCCAGCATTTACACACTTAGGTGAGTTAGCTCAGCCTTAGCAAGGTCTCCGAGTTAGCCCAGGAGACAGGAGTATGGTACACCTGGCCCAGCCAGGCTTGAACTTCTCCCACATTGGAGATGTCAATTAGAGAAGCTCTAGAATACTGTAAACAGACTAAGCAATTTTTATGCGCAATACTGATCAGGGTTTAGGTGATGATAATGCTTTAAAAAGGCAGACAGTAGAGGCCAGGCTTAAGAGGTTTCAACTGGAAAGAAGGACTCCATTGGCAGTTGGAATGTAGTCCATGCGTATTTGCTCTGGAAGAAAAATTGTCTACATTTTGCTCATGGTCCTGAGACTTTGTGAGAGACTAAGAATAAGAACAGCAGACTAGTTAATCTGGCAGAGGAAATTTAGGTAGCACAATTTTCAAGCTGTATGTAGCATGGGTACTTCTGGTTGTTTTTAGCCAAATCTATAATAAGCATCAGGAACAAACAGCAAAGCTGGATGATTTGAAATGTTTGCAGTTTCTCTGGAAAGAAAACACCTGTAAAATTGGGGCAAAGGAGAGCGTCGTTGCTTAAAAGACTAGCATTAAAAATAAGTCAAGTGCTTTTTAAAGGATAAAAAGAAGTCTGCCTTGAGGATATTTCAGAAATCACGGAGACCACGTGTTGAAGACAGAGTCCTTGGGTTGCTTTCTCAAGAAGGGTCCCTAGAGAACTGATTTTCTGGGATTCTTTTTTTTTGTTTTTTGTTTTTTTTGAGACAGGGTCTCACTATGTAGTTGAGACTGACCTGGAACTCACTATGTAGCCCAGGCTGGTCTCGAACTCACAGCAATCCTCCTGCCTCAGCCTCCCAAGTGCTGGGATTACAGGCTTGCGCCACCATGCCTGGCTTGGGATTCATTTTATAGTGCTAGGCCATCCAGAATCAGAAGCCTCTGCAGCCATGATCTGAAGGTACCTGGCTACTGGTTGACCTGATGGCAGACATTGGCAAGTCCATGTGGTGCTGAATTTTTAGGAATTAACACTACAAGAGTTATGGGTTCCCGGAGCCTTCCACCAGATTTCAGAAGAAGGTCTGGGAGCCCAGGCAGTGTTCCCCTGAGAGAGCAGTTCATGAAGCTGTGACAGTGAGGCCAAAAGGTAGCAAAGATTGCAGAAGTTTGAGGTGCCAGGAATGTGAAAGGTCTGCTGAGAAAAACCACAGTGAGTAGAGCCAATTCAAGAAAGAAGCCATGTGGGCTGCAAATGTCAATACTATAGAGACAAGGTGCTTCAAGTCCTTGGGAGCTCAGGTCTCACCACAACCTTGCCTAAGTGCTGAACATGTAACTATAGGGTTTAACTGATGCCCTGCTGGGTTTTGATTTTGCTTTGGGATCATTCCATTCTACTCCCCTATTCATCCCTTTTGAAATGGAAATGTTTACTTAGGTTTCTTTTTTTTTTTTTTGTACCAATGATTGAACTCAGGACCTTCTTGCAAGGCAGGCAGCAGCACCACTGAGTTAAATCTCTGGCCCTCTTTTTGATTTTTATAGGGGCTCAAAGCTAAGAGTTTGTGTTGAGTCTCAGAGGAGGCTTTGCACTTGGATATTTTAGCAATGCTAAAACTGTTAAGACTTTGGTGACTCTTAGAGATGGATTAAATGCATTTTGCACTGTGAAATGGATGTGAGCCCCTTGGGGTCTAGAGGTAGTGAAATGTTCTGGTATATTTCTGAAATGCCCTTCAAAAGCCTAAGGTTCGGAGATAGAGACTGGTTGGAAGGGGCAGGTCACTAGCTGTGTGACTTGGAAGGGTGTGCTCTTATTCCCAGCTCCTCCTTTTTCACTCTGCTTCCATGATTTGAGCAGCTTTGCTCCACCAGGCTCTTTTACCATGCAGTTTATACCTTGGAGTTTGCTGTCCAGGGACTGAACACACCGAAACTGTGAGCTGAAATAACCTCTCCTCCTTTAGGTTACAGATGTCAAGCATTGTGTGTCAGTGATGGGAAAGCTGACTGATACAATGAGTGCACAAATAAATGCAAAATGAGTGAGATAAGTAGGATAGTGTTAAAGAACAAGAAAATTTATGATGTATGCAAAGAAGAATTATAACGGTGGACTATAAAACAGAGCTGAGTAAAGAGAGAAATTAGGCTTCAAGGGCAAGGAATCTTTATTATTGTAACCCTAGAAGCAAGACAACACTTAGGTAATGATAGGCACTCATTGCATTTGTTGAATGAAAAACATTAATACTGACACAGTAAAATCCAAAGGTGGAAAATATTATAATGTTTTGTCTTTAACTGTTTAGTCATTTTTTATAGAAACTAACAAGAATTGTTTAGCAAGAATATATCTTTTTTAAAGGTCTTTTGGTTGAAAGAACAGTTGGACAACAATCCATGTTCCCTGAAGTCTGTTGTACAGTATAATTCTAATTATTTGGCTAGTTCTGAACTTTTACCACCAATAGCAAGAATGCTTTTTCTCAAGATAATGTGCACAGTCATTATGTGAGGGCCTTGCAGTGTACTGATACTTATGAGGTAGGTTTGGGATGGGGCCTGAGACTCTGTCTTTATAACAAGCTCACAGGGACTGCCAATGCTGCCAGTACAGGAACCACACTCTGACTAGCAAGAATTTAAAACAGTTACTTGAAAAACTAAAGGAAAAGCATTTACCAGAAGGGCAATAGAAAGTCAGGTGGGATGGCACCTACCTGTAGTCCTACCTACTCAAGGGGATCAGGTGGGAAGGTCATGTGAATAAGCCCAGGAGTTTTAGACCATCCTGGGCAACATGGTGAGAACCCATGTCAAGAAAAGATTAATAGAAACCATTCCATCAGAGCACAGACACTGTTCAAATACCAAATTTACAAGCCTACTGTACTGGAAAAAGTTTCCAACCAGTGCACTTAAAAAATGTATGTTGTGTTAAATTGCTAAGTAATGTAGCAATGGACAAGTAATACAGCATCCTTCTGTATTTTTCATCTATAAACTAATTTAGTCCTCATACCATCTTTGTCAGATAGGACCCCTGTTTTGCAAATAAGAAAACAGAAATAATTCAATTTTCCCACATCACATGGCTGGTAAGGGATGGGGCCAAACTTAGATCCAAGTCAGCAGATTCCAGAGTCTGGGTCCTAAGTACTTGACTTTGCACAATGTCCATGGCTGTTGCTGATTGGCTAACTGTTGTAACTGTATTCTCAGTGTAGTGCTTGACATGTAGTAGAGTCTCAACCGTTGATTACTTAATTCATAAAACTGGTAAATGAAAGACAAGTAAATTTTTTCATTGTTCATGACAAGAAATTTTATGTGTTCTTAGGAAGTATAACTGCACCTCTGTGATCTCAAAGGCTTTTTGTTGTGGTATGGATTTTTTAGGTGTGGAATGGGATACCTATTAAATGACTGAAAATTATTAGTGCATTTCAGCATGCAGACCAGCATAGTATAAATATCATGCAAGCTACATGTATTATATTAAATCTCATAGGGGTTACACTGAATTGCTTAAAAGGAGTAGTTAAGTCTATTTTAAATATACTTCATTGAATTCAGAACATTTATGTTAGTATTTGAACAGCTAATCAAGACAAAATTAATAATGAGATGATTTATACTTAGAGTAAGTATTGTCTTTAAAATCTGTCTTTTATACTTTCTGCATGTCTCAAGTGCTGAAGTTTGTATTTGCCCTATTTCAAGGGTCTAGTAGCCCCCTGTGGCAAGTGCTGAATGGTCCAAGTATAAAAAAAATGGAAGGAAGTTTCTGGCATTGGGAGTCAGCAGGCTTCTGTCAGCTCTGTGAGTATCCCTCTGTGATTGTCGGGATACACTAGAAACAGCTTAAAAAAAAAAAAAAAGAACTTTGGACACAGGAGTTTTCTTAAAGTTGTTTTATAAATGGCAGCTAGAAAATAAATGACCTGTCTCATTGAACAGCAGCCTGGGAGAGGGATTTGAACATATGCTCTTGAGTTTCTAAACTTTGGGGTACATGTAATTTTATGTGTGACAGAAGAATGGAATGGTTAAGAGAACAAAACTGCTGCATTTTTATGTTCTTAGAGGATAAGACTGGAGAAGGCAGCCCTTCAGCATGGTCGTGTGAAGTTGCATGATGTCATCGAGAGCCAGGAAGGCCAGGAGCCAAGGAGGCAGTGGTGAAGCGAAGCAAGCAGTGTTGGCTTCCAGCTGACCCTCTACTGAACTCCCGTTTGCCCCACTGGAGAAGACTGGAGGGGAAGCAGAGTCCATCTGTTACCAAAGGTTTTACCACAAAATCAAAAACAAAAGCAGAAAACCAGATTCTTCATTTGACAGGCTTCTTTGCAGCTCTGACATGAATGGGAGCAAGATGCAGGTGTTGGCTGAACCTGACTAGAAATCAGGAGAAATCAGGTGCTGGCAATTCACAGAAGCAGGTAGACAAGAAGCTGTTCTGGCTGAGGGGGCTGCATTGGCTGAGTGATCAGCAGCATCCACTTTGCAGGAGCAGCACTGGCTGTGGGGATGGTGGTGGCATCTGGCCAAGAGCTGGAGGCTTTGGGACACATAGCCCAGGCTTCCACAACTCTGCAGAGCCAGCTCTGGCACCTGGGGCTCTTGGCTTCTGCCTTGGCCAAGCCTTTTTTGCTCCCTCTTTGTTATGGTCTTGGTTGTCTGGTCATCTATGGGTAACTCTGAGGTGCTCAGGACTCTGGGAAGACTTTTTCTTCTGAGTCACTAGGTCAGTGAAGTAAGAAGCTCAGCTGCTATGCATAATAAACTGCAGGGAAACTGAGGCAGAGAAGCCGAGAGGAGACACCCTGGAGAACAGAGAGCACGGAGATGGAAGGGGTCTTGAGGGCAACAGGACTGAACCTGTATTCTGTGAGGGCAAAGAGAGCCACTGAGGGTTTCTGATGGCCTTGTGGGCGCAGGGCCATGGCAACAACGCACCGAGTGACTCTTTTTCAGCTGTTTGCATTTCTGCGCTGTAAATACTTTCCAGGGCACTCCAGTTTTCAGCAGAGTCTGATACACACCAATGCCCTGGGTGAGCATTTGGAGCAGAAACCAGTGGCACAGAACAGACATGACTAGGGGGCCGTGTGAAGCTGGGGTAGGGAGTTCAGCAGAGCCAGAGTGACAGACATGAGCCATGGTCCTGGGCAACTCCTGGAGACCCTGCAGGAGCACAGGACTTCCCCATGGCTATGACTTAGAAATGCTCATTTTAAGTAAATATCAAAAAGGGTTGGGGAGCTCATCTGATGTGGGCTAAGCCAGTGTTAGTTTATTTGTCTTCACTAAGAAGGGCTGGTTTAGGGATGAGTCCCGAGGGATAATAAAAACTGTTTCTCATCTTTAATGTGGTAGAAGTAATCTTTGTCTGAAAGAGGAAGTATTAGTGACTCCTCAAAACCTGTGGGAGGAGTACAGATAAGAGTCTGCATTCTGAGAATTTTTAGACAGTTGGCCTAAGTAAATGCCTTCTCAAGGTAAATCAAAGAGATGTGCTTTATTATTTCAAACACAGAGCTTTTGAGCTGGAAGTATTGGTTAAAACAAGTTCGACCAATAGCATAATGTGTTCAAAAGTCCCCTTAAACTCTTCCTTTTGGAAAATAGAAAACCAATTGATAAAGTAAAAACTTTCCTGGAAACTGCGGCTAATTCAGTGAGCTCATATAGGCTTCTAACAGAATCTAAAGCACCAACCATGCCTGGGCTGTGATCTGTATAGTTGAGAAGTTCTTTTTTATTTTTTTTTTTTTTTTTTTTTTTTTGCTGTACTGGGGATCGAACTGAGGACCTTGTGCTTGCGAGGCAGGTGCAGTACCACTGAGACAAATCCCCAGCTCAAGAGGTTCTTGATATAAGTGGACACTTGCAAATATACACTCTGGTATGACATTTTGAAAACAGCATTGATATAAGGACACATATGTAAAGGTGAACCCAATTTATGGTCAGTTTTCCGGAAAGTATGACATAGCTTTTAAAACAGAATATAGTTCTCTAATGATTGTAAAAGTACAGTAAACAAAAGTTGCTGGTTGGTATGAATGATTTAAAAAAATCTATGTGTGAAAGCTGAAGCACTCAGCTTCTAATGTCTAGAAGCTTATTTTCCAGAGAACTCGCTTTCTCGGCAGAGTGCTTGGCTCCACGAAAGTTAGAGAGTTGCTCATGAAGCTTCACTGAGTTAAGATTAAGTGAATGTGTGTATTAACAAGTTTCGAAGAGTGTATCTTTTCCTCCTTCCTTGGCCTGCCTGGCTCCCTGCCTACCACCTCCCTGCCTACGTCAGGCGCCTTCCTCTGTGTACAACAGCCTCTCACATGGGTGCAGCAGTGTCTCCTGGCACTTGTCACATTATAATAATGTGTGATCCCCTCTCTGGCTCATGAGGACAAGGCCCATTTTTGTATCTCTGTGTGCAGCATGGTACCTGGGACATGGCCAGTGCTTGAGATTGACTGACACTCCAGTTGTGACCCATGTGCCTGCATTTTATGTCCCGCCCCCTCAGGAGTGAAACAGTCTACACATGATTCAACAGAACCCCACAGATCACTCTCTAATTAGTTGCACTGTCAAGTTACATTTAAAGGGTAATTAAAGGACTAAAAAGTCTGTTTCCCTCATTGCCCTGGGTAAGTTTGATGGTCCCTCCCCATGGCTGCCTCTACATTTGTCCCTTTCACCCACTTAGCCAGAGCTTGGATGTTGACTCCATTAAAATATTTCTACTTTGTTTCACCATAATCAAGAGTGATATCATCATGGAAAATGTATAAAAGCTAAAAAGATATATGTAATTTTGGGGGTAAGGGTTTTTTTTAGGTTTAGACCATGTCCAATTCAGCACACACACACACACACACACACACACACAACACAAAGAGTTACAAAGTCAAAATGGATAGAGTTTATGCAACTTGGGATCAATTATATGGGGTCTTAAAGTAGTTTTAAATTGCAAAAGTTATTTCTGAATAGAAGAATGTGTTAAAGTTACATTACAAAGGCTTGATAGCTCTCCCTGAGTTCTTTCAAGCACCACAGTGCCTTTTTAATATCTGGAAAACAGCCAAGAAGAGTATGATGCCAAAAAAGTCTGGAGTTGCTAAGACAGGTACAGATAGCACAGGCTCCTCGTTGTGAAGCCCGTGCTTTCTTAACATCATGGCCCTTTGTGTCCTCACTCAGTGCATTTTAACTTGTTTTCTCCATACTCCAGTCAGGCTATGTCCTAAGCTGGTGGCCCAGGAACACTAGGTGATGACCAGTGAACTAGAAAGGAGGTAAGCTAATGACAAGGAGGCAATGGTGTATTTTTTTTTTTTATCCTGCTCCTCAGAATGCAATAAAAACTCATGCAATTTAAAACTTAGTGGTTGTTGATTTCTGGGATTTTTCCATTTAATATTTTCAGACCATAGGTAAATGAAAGCACAGATAAGGAGGGCTACCACATGAAATGTATGTTTTGAAATAATTGATTTGGGTGGGCCTGAGACTGCGTTTGCAGTGAGCACCCAGGTGCAGCGAGGCTGTCTGCAGACCATGCTTTGGTAACCCTGAGGTGCGGCTATGTTGATCTGGAGCCCAGGCAGGTGTGGTTTCTGAAAGCTCCCCAGGGGATCTCTTGGAAATCATGTAGAGGTAACACACTTGGACTCCAGAGAGGGCAGGAGAGGTGGACGATTGGATCCATATGGAGATGTTTAGAGTACTTCCGTTTAAAAAGTGTTCTGAAAATACAGTACTAATAAAACCTGAACCAAAAAGCATGTTTATAAAATTACAAGTGGAAATCCTTTCCCCGTAATATAGCATGAAGTTTTAAACAACAAAATCGACTTTCAGCCAGAGCTGTCATTTTCCAGGAATTTGTCAAAAATGATGAACAAAAAAGGAAAGAGGAGAAGAACCAGTACATGAGTCCTGTAACCCTTTTAGAAAACATGGCCTTGTTCCTTTGGCCCCATGCATACGAATCTAGAAAAGGATGGTATTGTAGGCAACAAGGGAATGAGAACTATTCAAGGAGGAAGGCCACACAAATGTCACCACGGCGAAACTAGAAGCATCTAGAGTGGTACCCAGCATGCTGTGAGCATTGATGCAGACAAGCAAGCTACAGGCAAGATACTTGCCAAGGGAAGTAATGAGTGTGGGGCATATTAAGCACTCTGACAGCAGAAATAGCTTCTTGAAATGTGCAAAGGAAAATTAACAAAAAAAGAGAAAAGCCAGAGAAAAGTACCTGGATTCAACAGAAGGGGTTGAAGGGTCAGCTTGCCCCGCCCGGAGCAGCCCACTGTGTGAGCTGCTGTGTGAGAATCGGTGGGGAGGTGCCCGAGCTGCAAGAGCAGATTTCCTAGGAGCTCGTGGCCCCCACTGGGGAGGCCGCCCTGCTGCTCAGTGCCTCACTAGTGGGTAAGGTGATTTGGCCTGGAGCTCAATATCCGGTACTGCTTAAAAATGAAAAAAGGTCCCTGAATTGTAAGCATGTTTTCTTAATTGAGTAGAAAATAAATACTTCCAGCTGATTCTCATTGTCCCTAGTTAGATGTGTCTGATCTTTATTCTTCCAGTTCAATGTTTTTCTTATTAAAAGTTGAGGGATGACATCATGCAGCAGATGTATACCCAGCTGGTTAAAACATGGCCAAATATTTATGAAATATTTACGTTAGCATCAAGACAGTCCCTCTAAATCAACATAGGGAAAATATGCATGAAAATAAATGGAAGGCAACTTACTGTGTTATAGTTAAGCTAGAAAGAGCTCATCACTTGGAAATGTATCATACATAGCTACACTTTAAGGATCACTAATTTGCCTCTGAGGCCCTGTACTTAAAAATGAATTGTTTAGGGCTGAGGATTTAGCTCAGTGGCAGCATGCCTACCTGGCAAGTGCAAGGTCCTGAGTTCGATCCCCAATTCCAAATTTAAAAAAATTTAAAAATTGTTTTAAGGGTCCTATTGTGAGTTATGGTCTAGTTCTTTGACCATTCATGAAGTAAGAATCAGAAAACAATGCTATGAATAAAATAAAATATAATCTTTTCCTTACACACCCACAGGATGATTTTCTGATTGAAGGATGTATCATGAGCTCCTTTTATCATGAACATGTGCTACTATAAACCACTTCTTCGTTCTTTCTTTGTGACCCTGCATCGTACTCATGATGCAGTGAAACCAGAATTCATCTATTTCTTCATGGGCAGAAATTAAGTTGACTCCACTTTTTTTTCATTTTTACAGATAGTGCTTTGTGTACATATCCATAAATCTGCATATAAGTCATTCAGTACAAAGACAGCTAGCTGTGGAGTTGTTAGTTATTTAAAAAGTTCTTGTCAAATTGCTCTCCAATGGCTCACCGAATTGCTCTCCCACCTCACATACAGAAAGGACTTTTCTCCACTACTTTGAAACTACTGGGTGTTATCAACCTTTTCAAAATTAACTGAGCAGTATATAAAAACTTATTCTCAGTGATGTTTTAATTTCTGAGACATGATGAGTGAGTGGGTAAAGATGAGTATCTTTTACTACATCTTTTAGACCTAAATATTTCCTTTTTTATGGGTTGCCAGTCTTTTTTTTTTTTTTTTTTTTTTTTTTTTGGTACCGGGGATTGAACTCAGGTCCTTGTGCTTTCGAGGCAGGCACCGGAACCACTGAGCTAAATCCCCGGCATGGGTTGCATGTCTTTTATCCTTTTGCTCACTGCTATTTGGTTGCTTATCCTTTTGTATTAATCCATTGCCTGTTATTATGTTGCAGATATTTTCCTCCAAGCCTACTGTTAATTTTTAAATTTATCTTACACAAGTGTTTCATTTGTATATATTCAGTTCTGTCAATTTTTTTCCTGACTTCTGAGCTTCACTTCTTATTTAGGAAAGACTTCCTAATTTCAAAATTATAAAATATAGATTCCCTGGGCTGGGGATTTAGCTCAGTGGTTCCACTGCCTGCCTTGCAAGTGCAAAGACCTGAGTTCGATCCCCGGTACCAAAAAATAAATAAATAAAATAAAATAAAATATAGATTCCCTAATACTTGAATAGGTCTGTCATTCATTAATAATTGAGCAATATGCAAAACATATATTTTATTTATGACTTAAAACAGAGCTCTTACTTTGTTTCTTTTACTTCCTATATTAGTCATCTTCTTGTTACTGGTATAAAAACCCAACTCCTGAAATTTAAAGGAGGGGAGGTTTATTTGGCTCATGTTTCCAGTGGGTTCAGTCTAAAGTTGGCTGGTTCCACGGCAGAAAGGGGTGAGAGGACAGGAGGAGGACAGCTGCTCACCCGATGGCAGAAGGGAAGTAGAAAGAGAGAAGGGTGGAGCTGGGACAAGAGCACTCCTTCCAGGTCAGACCTCTAGTAACCACCTCCAGCCAGACCCCACCTCCTACAGCACTGTCAGTGCTGAATTCATCCATGGATGAATCACCAGTGAGTACAGTACCCAGTGGTCCAGTCACCTGCCACACACGTGAGACTTTTGGGGGACATTTTAGATCTAAATGATAATGCTTCTAAGTATCATTCTCAGTGCTATTCATTGAAAATGCTATCATTATTCCTAGACTTAATTTTCATCCTTAATTTTCTTTCTGCTTGTGTGTGTGTGTGTGTGTGTGTTTATTTTACTAGAGACTATATCCAGGACCTTCACTCTGAACTCTAGCTCTTTGTTTATTTTATATTTTGAAGCAAGGTCTGGAAAAGCCACTAAGTTGCCCAGGCTTAACTTGAACTTTTGATCTACCTGCCTCAGTCTCCCAGAGCACTGAAATTACAGGCATGCATCACCATACATTATTGTATAACCGATTTACATATACCCAAATCTCATCAACTTTTCTTCTCTTTGTTTTCTTCAGTGACTCCCTAAAGATGCTTTCATTACTGTAGATTTTTGGAACTTCTGAAAAGATAAGCCTTTCTTCATTATTCCTTAGTTTAAAACAATTTTTGTTGTTGTTGTTGTTTATTTGTTTGTTTTTTGGTACTGGAGATTGAACTTGGGAGCTTGTACTTGCCAAGCAGGAGGTGGAACCACTGAGCTAAATCCCCCGCCCAAAACCAAATTTTTTCTCTACATGATTTAGAATTTACAAATTAGGTTTTAAAGCAAATTATCACTGGAATTTTTACTGAAATTGCATTTAAAAGTTTTTATTTATTTTTTTTAAGAGTAAGAAAAATTTATTGAGAAAAAGAAAGCTTCTGTCTAAGAGAGACAGAAGGGGGACTGGGAAGTGGGTTGCCCACCCACCCCACTATTCAAAGATGTTTTATACAGCAAAGCCATGTGGTAAGGTGGGTACAAGGTGAGACAAAAACTGTAAGACCCAATAGAAATTTACAAGGTGGGCAGGAGGTGGGGCAAAGCCATGATCAACCAATAAGATTACAACTACAGTCACCCAGGTAATATTGATTAAATGGGAACCCAGTGGGGAAATAAGTTGCAAGTCATGTAGCAAGCATACAAGGGACTGAGCAAGTATTTTCATTGGAAAAGGGTGGGTCAGGGATCTTTCTTGGAAGATCTTTGTCCTCCACCCAGGAGATTGATACCTTTTTAGAATATCAATCACTGCTAGTCATTCTACATAGGTATGGTAGTTTCTCTACTTTTATAATTCTTGCTTTCAGCGAATGTGTCCTATTCTCCATGTCTAAGGAGGTTGACTCCTTAACTGTTCTCTATGTTGGCTCCCCCTGAGTTGGCCCTAACTGCCTACAAGATATCTAATTAACTTACCTATCTGTAATATTCCCCCCTCTAAAGAGGTAGCCCTAACTGCTGTGAGTGGGCAAAGGGCTAAGACCGTTCTGGCTACTTCCAGCTGTAGAGAGTTGTAGTTGTGATCAGGAGTCAGAGTTGCTCTGCAGAGGGTCTCTCCAAAGGCCCTTGATAGGTGCCAGGCATTGTCATCTTGGGTAGGCTTATAGCTTGGAGTCTGGAGGAGACAAAGACAAAGAAACTGTTAAGAATACATGGGCAAAATTACAGGGTCAGCAGGATTATTATGAATGTAGCCAGCAAATGTTTCCACCAAGAGTAACTAGTAATAGCCTCCCACAAAGAGGATAAAGAGAAGGTGCAGTGGACTTCAGAATCTAACATAGAAGTTGTATGGTACAGTTTAGTAGTTATGAGCTGTTTACAAGGTCAGTCTGGTGGATCCTGGTAAAAGAAGCCCAGCACATTTGTCAATGGTTTCATTTGTATGACTGCTTAGAGTTTGCCAGCATCTAGGCAAGAACAAACAAAACTTTTAAGAAATTAGAGCATGCATAATCTAAGCATGAGCACACCAGAATGGAAGAGCAAATTGGGAAAGAGTCACACTTAGAAACTGAAATAGTGATTGTAACCTGTTAGCTCTTAGACACTTTTATGGATGGAGATTATCTCTAAGTCTGTTACTTTGTCATAAAGTCTCTATAGTTTTAGCTGTAAGAAGATAAGAAATAATTTGAAGAACAAATTTTACTAAGAAATTTAAAACTCTAGCTGAGCTCTTATAGATTTTATCATAGTTTTTCCTAGTGATCCATAACCATGGTCAGCTACTGGTAGAATCAGTGACTGGAGCCCCTTTTTATACCTAGCTTTATTACTATGGCATTATTTTATACCTCTTTTGGTTATTCTTTTCTGCTGGGTGTTTAAGACCAAGTTAAAGTGAGACCTGTGTCAATCAGTATGAACCTATTGCTATCCATCAAGGGCAATTAAGTCTCTTTAGGCATTATTTGGAACCCTACATAGAGCCTTTTAGCTCCTGTCAGTGTCGCTCATCAGGATAGGTCAAGGCCTTGCCTGACCATGTTGCTTTCATTGAAAGCATGGGAGACTTTTCCTTCTTTGTGACCCTCCTTTGGCACACAGTACATTTGTCCTCTGGTGCCCAGCAATCTCCCTGCTCAGGAGGTTGAGTGACTTACCAAAGATGTAGGATCCCATACAAAAGGTTCCCTCATGTCCTGGATTCTTTGGTGACCTTGAGGGGCTGAGGCCAAAATATCGGCAATCCTCTTAACCCAGTTACCTTTCTAGTTCTGGTCTCCAAACTTTAGTTGTTGAACACCCAGAAGAGAAGATCAGTGACATTAGTAGTGCAGTAGAATCAGTGAGCCTGTTATAATTTTGTCTGGACATTAAGAACTTTGAAATATAAAGCACAGTTAGAGGGCTATTATTTTACCAATCATGGTCATTTAGTTTGAATCCCTGCAGAATGTTAACAGACAACAGTTATATATTATACACAGAAACTTAAGATCAAGAGCCACACATAGTATTTTGGCATGACAACCATGATTATATTATCTTTCTAACCCTTACATATCCATTGTAGTGTGGAATAGCTTTTAGTCAAACACCTCCATCTGATCACAAGATATTAAATGACATAAAGAAAACTCTTATTTAATTTGTTATCCTCCAATAGGATACCAACTAAAGAGAACATATATAGCACCATATAAATATACCTTAGAAGTTCATAATGTCTAGCCTCTAATTTTTAGTGTGTGATATTGTTTGGACTGTTTGGTATCTGAGCATCCTTAAGTGTGGAGACATAACATACCCATCACATAAATTCTTAAGAAAAAATTATTTGATCGGTTATCTCATGTTGGTCTGATATGTACCTCCTGTCACAAGTAGCTGGAGCACAAGGGAAAGGCAGATAAACAATATCTTAGAAGACCTGTACACCTGGAAGTACACCATGAAATAATGGTACCAGTTACATGAAACCCTTTGTCCCTTAATTTTGTTTTGTACCAAGAACATTTCAAATAAAACCTTCTTGTTTTCCCATAGAAAACTCAGCTATTTGACCATGACCAATGGATATATATTACAATAGCAATATATTTAGCAATGTATTTCCCATGAGGCTATTGACATTATTGGGGTTACTTTTATGAACAAAGGCTGGAATAAAATTTCCCAGGCAGCTGCTTCTTTATTTATAAGGGAAGTCCTGCCTGGTAGTTTTCATAAGCCCAAGAATCTTCAATTATCTTCAAAAATTTTTAGATGACCTATGAGATCCAGATGATAACAACACATTATTTTTGACCAATAAAAGATTCCAAAGTTATTATATATATATACAACAATATGTACTGTATTTGTAAAACCAGTTGACATTATTTGGCTCATCTGGCAAGTTGTGGAAGCATGTCTTTAATTATATTTATCTTTAAGCCAACTTGAGTTACAGACAAACATCTTAAAAAAGCCAAAATTCCAAGAAAAAAAAAACTCAAACAAAACAGCTGTACGTGTTGTAACAAATTGAACAGACAGACAGACACACACACATACCCAAGACAACTTGTTTATTAACCACAGTGCACTCTGATGTATTTGGCATAGCTGAATTCTAATAACCCTTTTATAATTTTTAGGTTTGTAACTATAAATAAGACTAGTCAGAACTGTGTAGGTCAATTAACAGAGATCTCTTGTAATAAGAATCAAAAGGAATAAAAAGCCAAGGGGGAGGAGAGGAGGGGGTGAAGGGAGGGCAGGGACAAGGGGAAAAAAATGAGAACCAAGACCTGTCATATAAAGGTACAAGATCCCAATAATGAATGTAACTGTACTGTATACCCTAAAATGTACCGATAAACTCAACGAGGAAAAAAAAAAAAGGAATAAAAAACCTTTTACACCTGTGAAAGCAAAAACAATTTTGGCCCTAAAATGGGCCTTAAACAGATAGTTTACCTTGCTCACTTCAGCAGCACATATACTAAAAAAAAATCTGACAGTTTGCCTGACTGAAATACTCAGCTACACAGGATTTTCATGGTTGCTTTGATAACTACAGTTGTTTGACAGCCACATGTAACTGTTTCCCCTAAAGGGACAGACTTTTAAAGGTAATTTTAACTATCTCTGGGGGTGTTCACTCAGTCCAGGTTTGGGCATAGAAAGAAACTAGGTGACTCTCTTTGGAGCTAAGCATGCATTTCAGACAGTGAGGGAAGAAGGCCTGTTAAGGTTCCGACCTGCCATGCTGTAGGTGTCTACCTATGACAATTTTTTTCATTTTGAAAAGAAACAAAGCAAAGGAAGATATCCTTGTCTAGCCCTCCCTAAGATGTCTCTTAGACATATCTTTTCCAGTGTCGTTGGTGTCAATTTTGCCTGAGGGATGAAAAACAGATAAATCTGGACTTTAGCCATAACAATCATATTTAGATTTTTTTTTTTTTTCTGGTACTGGGGATCAAACTCAGGCACTTGCTCTTGTAAGACTGGTGCCAGAACCACTGAGCTAAATCCCTGGCCCACAATCATGTCTAGAGAAGGAAATACTGCTTGCAAACCAAGAGATTTAAACCACTGCTTTCTAGTTCCTTGAAAGAAAGATAGGAAAATAGGCCAATAGTCAAATGAGGGCATTTTCCCTGCAAAACAGATCACCTCCAGAAATGGTAGGTCAGATATTCTGCCCTGGGCCCTATGGCAGAGAAAGCTCTGTGACCTTTCTGTTGTCTATTCAGTCATTTAGACAACTTTTATTAGCAAAACAAGGCTACTCCTTTAGGGTCCATTTTAAATTCACTAAGTATTTGAAACTCATAGGTCCTCCTAGCTGCCACAATCTACCTAGTAAAAGGCAGCTTTATCAACTTCCTACATGAACACATGAAGGAAGAGAAAGGCTGACCAAAGTAGTCCTATATTCTAGTTAGCATGTAAAAACACATGATTTGCTATTTTCCCTAGTGTAAGACAAAACCGTTGTTGAGAGTTGCTTTAGTCTGACTTCCTGGAAGGAGGAGCAGTCTGACTACAAGGGATTCGCAGATGAATTCCCAATAATTTGGAGAAAAGTTTAAGGGGAGTTTTTAACTCACCGGTGGAGAGAAAAAGTCCAAATGAAGCTCAAGCTCGTAAGACATCTGAAAAATCACCACGTGGCACTCTATAAGTCCACAGTCAAATTTCCAGAGTTGGCAACTCATCAGCAAAGGTTATTTTTCTCTCTTACACACAGAAATGATGAAGACCATGTCTGGGGAGGGGGTGTGGAGAAGGTTCTGGTAGTTTCTACTTTATCAAAGATTTGTTTTTGTTTTTTTTTTTTACATTTGTCTAGATGTCTGTCTTACTGCTAGAGAGAGCAGTCCAAACCTGTAGCTCAACTCTTAATGGGAGGTTAGGAAAGAGCTCTGACAGCACTGTTTCAGTTTTCTCTGAGACATGTTATCTGATGATCACTGACAGCTTACTTCTCACTTCCCTGAGAGCCCAGATAGGGACAAGAGGTGGAGCTTTTCTGCTGCTTACCTGGATGGGCTGTGAGAGCTAGTTTCTTCTGAGGGCCCTTTGGGTATCTGCCAGAGAGTAGCCCTGGCCATAACCCCTGAGTTGTCACCTCAGTTTCCACTAGTTCCACTCAATCAGAGATCTGTCTCCAAAAGGAACACAATTGTCTGTCCGGTCCATGTTCCACCAGCCATTGGCTTCAATGGGGGTGGGGATTCGCCAGAGGGCAACTGCAGAAATCTGTCCTGTGTTGATGTGGCAGCTGCCCTAAAGGCAATTACTAGCTGGCAGCATAACCACTATCTGGCATTCTTTAAGGGACAGATAAAAGCCTGAACTGTCTCCATCTGAGATGATTTCACAAGAGATCCATTTCACAACATTTTTAAGCAACTAAGTCCAAATGCAACATATGCAAAACAATAATAAAATTAATTATAACAAAGGACAATACATTAGAAAAACAAGAAATACAAACATTTAAAACACATAATTTAAAATTAAGATACTTTTGAAGCAAAAGTCAAAACAGAGGCCAGAATTTATGAAACAAAAACCAGAAAACATGAAACAAATTGCCAGAGCCTAACAAATAAATAGGCATAGCCTATGAAACAAAAAGTTACAATCTAGGAAGCAAAAACGCCAAAGTTAGAACCTATAAAAAACTCCAACCAGCAATCTCGGTGGGGCTTCCAAAATTGTATAGGGGGAAGAGATGTAACTCTCAAACCTGCTAGATATCCAAAACATGAGTTCATGTTCTCTAAAATCAAAGAATGAATCATAGGAACAATGGAGGTTAAGAGTAGGAAAAATTTATTGAGAGAAAGAAAGCTTCTGTCTAAGAGAGACAGAAGGGGAACTGGAAAGTGGGTTGCCCTGAAATTGCATTTTAATGAGCTGTTATGACTCCATTTATTTAGATATATTTTATATAGTCTTTGCAAATACAGTCTTTTTTAATATATTTTTTTCTTTTTATTGAGTTTATTGGTACAATCTAGGTTTACAATACAGTTACATTCATTACTGGGACCCTGTACTGAAAATACAGTCTGAAACTTTTCATGTTAGGTTTATTCTTGGAGATCTACATCTATATTTGTGTATATACGGCTGAATATATATCCCAAATCATCATTTAATTGATTGTTGCTGATATATGACAATTATTGATTTAAATATATTTAAATATATTTCTATCTTTATTAAGCAGCCTTTTCCAAGCTCTTTTAAGCCATAATAATTGTATTGCTTGTCTTTGGAACTACAGATCTTTGATTTAACAACAAAGTTCATTTATTAAAATTTTTCTCTTCAACTATGAAATGAATAAGCACTCAGTGGAGAAAATTAGAAATATAGGAAAAAATTACCTTTCCTGCTGGGGATTTAGCTCAGCGGTGCCTCTGTCTCACAAGTGGAAGGTCCTGAATTTGATCCCTGGTACCAAAAATAATAATAATAATAATAATTACCTTTCCAACCAGTGACATTTATCTGTCATCTTACGTACCTCAGTTTTGATTCTTTTTATGTATATTGCTTCCACATAATTGTAATTATAAAGTATAATTATCTGGATAAATTTATTAAAAGGATAAATGCATTCAATATGTAAAAATGTTTTGCTTGCTTTTTAAAAAGCCGTATGCATCTCACTAATTTGCAAAAATACTAATGTGATTTCTTTTTAAAATTGTGAATAATTATAATTTTTAATGCAAATTAATTTTACAAATTAATGGGTATTACTGTGACATTTCCATATACTCATGTAACGTGCTACTATCATGTCTACTTTCCTTTCTACACCCTCTTGCCCTTCTCTCTCTCTCCTCAGTTCCTCCCACCTCATTCCTATTCCTTCCTTAATGATAGTCCCTCTTCTACTTTCAGGTCATGTTTAATTTTAAACTCTGCACATGACAGAAAACATTCAATGTTTGACTTTTTCATTTGCCTAGCATGAGGATCTCTAATTTTATGCATTTACCTACCAATAGCATGACTTTGTTCTTCCTTGTGGCTGAATGATATTCCATTACACCAGTGCATGTGCACACTCACACACCTCCCTTATCCATCCATCTGTGGGTGTCTTCTGCTGTTGGGAGTTCCTGAATTCAGGGACCTCTTCTTTGGCTGCAAGCCTGGTTTGCTGGTGTTTCCACTGCCCAGTCATGTGTCCTGCTTAGAGCGCACAAGGCTGGTGACTGCCCGTGTGCTCAGCCCTTCCATTTCAGGCCTCTCACAGCAAGGCAATGTGGAAGTTGCTAGGGGTTTATGATCCCCTGTGAAAAGCTAAATAGATTGTGATTGCATAATTGAGCTTTTAAAAGATTTTCAAGAATCACATTTCATGTGGCTATTGTTCACACAAACATGCATGTGGTGTAAGTTTGGAGGGGCAGATTCATTGCCTCTTCTGTATTGCTTTAATCTAACTTCCCTGCTTGTTCATTCTGCTGCCTAGGTGGGTCATTCTTTCATTGTCAGGTCCTCGCCCACTCATCTTAACAAAGCATATTTCTTTTCTCTGCTTGGATAAAGCAGGGACCTCCCACTGCAGTTCCTGGTCGGACCCATCTCAAACCCATACTGGGCTGGACCACAGCAGGGGTCCAGCCTATGTATCCTGTCTCTGAATATTGGAGAGAACAGTGGGACTTCAGCACCAACTGAGGCCTCCTGGCCTGTCTCTCCTTTCCAGTGGGATGTTTTCTCAGGGGGCTAGAAATGAAGGCATTTAGAAAG
This sequence comes from Fukomys damarensis, assembly GCF_012274545.1. Lineage (NCBI taxonomy): Eukaryota > Metazoa > Chordata > Mammalia > Rodentia > Bathyergidae > Fukomys > Fukomys damarensis. Next base: position 68,550,412 of record NW_022900926.1, on the reverse strand, counting down.
GTGGGGCTGACCAGCTGCGTCTCTAAGAAGGCTGCAGGTGGCTCATCCCCTTGGCACTCAAAGCCCTGGCCCAGGCAGGTCAAGTTCGGCTGAAAGACCGCTGCGTGGTCCCAAGTGTGGTACTTTCCCCCGGCATACTTCTCTACTCTGCTCATACTTTTCATCAGACTTTCCCTATTTATTCTCTTACTTATTTCTCATCTATCTCCTATTAAAGCAAGCTCTTTGAAGGAAAGAACTTCACTTTGCTCACTTTTATATTTCCCATCCTAGTAGTATCTGGATCAAGGAACAATAAACACTTGTTGAACAAATTAATTCTGAATTGTTTTGAGTAGCATACATGGCATGAACAGAGGGAAATCATTCAGAAAATTTAAGTCTGAAATTCACTCTTCTGTGAAGTAGCAACAGGCAGCATAATTGAATACTATGTGAAGAGGCACTATGATGCATTGTATAGTACTCCCTACACCTCTGCCTCTGTCACTCCAAATTCTCTAATCCTGGCATAACCTCAACTGGTAAAGATGTGAAAGTTAAATGAGATAGCAAAATAAGTTTAACTGGTTGTTTTTTAACTGTCCCAATTCATTTACTGAAAAGTTTAAGCTTTTTTTCCCCCCACTTATTTATTAGAAATGCTTCTTCATTAATAGAATTTAACTTAAGTAGGATCTTATTCTGTTGATCTATTTGTCTACTCCTGAGCACATACCACACTGTTTTAATTATGTGTGCTTTAGTGTATGTGTTGATATCTGGAAGATAATTAACATCTCACTAACCATTCTTGGGAATTTAGGAACTTTACTACATTTTACATTGAAAAATTCCAGAAAATAATGCCCTTTTAATTTTGATTGACATTTTTATTTTGCAGATTAATTTATAAAGAGTTTACATTTTTAATTATTGGATCAGCCAATGTGTTCATTTAGGTCTTTTTTGTTCTTTGATGGAGTTCTATATTATTTAAAAATTCAATGGTTGTGCTTGTTTTATTGATGTTACTTTGTGACCTTTTTCTTTTTACTATATTATCTTTCTTCTATTATTTTATCTAGTTGATGGTTCCTACATAGTAGATGGTTTTAGCTGCCTACCAATATCTATTAACACTTTTTCTTTCGTATTCTTCTATTTTCTTTCCAACTAAAAAATTATCTTTTTCAAACTCTCTTGGCCAAGAGACAGACTTCAGCTGTTGCTTTGGCAGTGGAAGCTTGCATGAGGCATTTAGGGCTCTCCTTTAATGGGAAATATTCACCCTTCATTCTGGCATGGATGTCCTTATTAGAGGTAGGTGAGTGTATTTCTGTTTTCTTCTATGATTATTTTTCTAATGAGTTATTCTATCTTTTAGTTCATCTTAATAATTTATGCTTCTAAGCAATGGATAAAAACAATTTAAATAGATGTATAAATATATTGCTGTAGCTTAAGTATTCCTTATCCCATATGGTTTTGGATTTCAGGTTCTTTCCGGATTCAAGAGATCTTGTTTGAAGATGGGAACCAAAGTTCAATCATGAAATTCATCTGTGCTTTGTGCATCCCTTTAGACAGCACCTGAAGGAAACTGAAAGCAACATTTTTTATTCACCTGCAGGCTGAGGAGGAGCTGAGGCACAGTCATGTGGAGCTTCTCAATTATCACGTCTTTGCAGTGCTCAGAAAAATCCAGATTTTGTAGAATTTTAGAGTTTGAATCTTCAGGTTAGGGATGTCAACCTGTATGAAACCTATTGTATTATGCTCTTATAATTATTTTAATTCCCCACTGTATTTGTAGTTAGCAACTTTTTTATTCCCTAATGTTATTTATATGTTACCTTTCCTTTTGTTTAGATCATGTTTACCAGATTAGATTTGTCTTTTTTCTCTTTTCAATTTCATTAATCATGCTTCACTTTTTCCGGTGTGGTTTGATTCTGTGTTATTTGCTTTCTGTGTTATTTCTTTCATTTTTGTCAGCTCTCTTGTTGTTCACTGTTTTTCCTAGTTTCTTGAATTTTATTCTGAATTCATTCCAATAAATACAGTTAAGACTTTGTATTTTTTAGTGCAATTTTTGGCTATATAAACAGAACATGTATAGTACTTAGAAAACGTCTGACATATAATCAGAAGGCTTATAAACCCCCTTTTTAAAATGTAAAATTTTCATATATCATGTACAATTCTTTAAAATGAAAAGAACTGGGGATTTAGCTCAGTGGCAACATGCCTGCCTCACAAGTGCAAGATCCATTTGATCCCCAGTACCAAAAAATAAAAATAAATAAATAAAATAAAATGAAAAGAACTTCCAAAATTAATACTATCTTATCTTGATTTAACATTTCATAGTGATATTTCCATACCTAGTTTATTGAAGAAGAAATTATTTTATTTAGTTTTCACTCATTCTCAACCTTTTTTTTTCTTTTTTAAGAATTACCTGGGAAGGCATTGTATTTATTTACTTATTTATTTAAATTTTTTGTTAGTACATGTTTGCTGTACATGAAATTTACATTCATCTTGAGGACTGGGTACATGGACATAACACAACTTCTTTCTTCTTTTCTCCGATTGCCTTCCCACCCACCTCCCTCCTTCCAGTTCTAAATCCCCTTTGCCCATTTTGATTCTTGTTATTTTTCTTAGATCATGTTTATGACAGATAATGTTTACATTCGTTGTACATATTTTATACCTGGACTTGGCATATGTTAAACCTTATTTCCCTTTCCTTCTGGGGGAAGCATTTTTAAAATCCTGATGTTGAGACCTCCACTGAATCGTTTCTACCAGAATCTGTAGGTGTCAGACACAGGCAACAGTATATTTTACAGCCCTCAGTGATGCTAAGATGTATCTAAGATTATGATTTACATTGACCTTAGCTTGCTTCCACAATTCTCTTTTTTCCTTATTTTCCTCCCAATTCTCTTAATCAGGAATTACATCTGTCCAAAATTGCTAAAAAAAAAAAAAAACAAATATAAATGTAATGCAGAATTTTTAGTATTTCATGTAACACTGACAAAATTTACCTGTTGACAGTAGAATCTTCAAATATGTAATTTGAATAATGTTCTAAATTTCTAACTATAGGTCAGTTTCTTTGAGAATTTGCAAGAATTTATCATGGTGGAAGAAACATCAGTATGCAAGCTAGCTCAGGAGAGCCCTTTATAGAAACCCTACTGTAGGCGAACTATTTGTTTTAACAGAAAAATATTAATTACAGTTTAATGAATCCAGCTTGATTGACTGCTATTTAGAAGAACTTGGGCAGGGGGCCTAATCCCTTTGTATTTTAGCATTTTCAAATATAAAGTGGGATGACCTGTCCTGGAGGATGAATGAGACTCGGTGGCCTGCGGTGGAAGTTTCCACAAGAGGTTGGTTGATAGCACCATTCCTTTGCATTGTGCAAGCCTTGTGGTGGTGCCTTTGCTTTGCCACAATAATATGACCAGCCATAAGGGGTGATTTAGACACCAAAGAAGAAAGATGCTTTGGGTAGTTTCTGTTGACCTAAACTGGTGTCCCTTTACCTGTGCGTGTGGGGTCATAAGGTAAGCAGATTTTGATATGCACAAGCTCTTTGAAGGTGAAAAAGTTGTGACATATGTATGTGATACATTTTCTTTACAGATGTTGACCTTAATCTTATAAGGCACATACCTTATATCCTCTGATAATTTTTCTGGCTAGATTTATGGTTAGCAAAGTAGCTCTTCTCTATGTTGTAATGAAGAGGGATCATTCTGTGAGTTGGACAGATTTCAGGAAACTTTATACCCTTCTGGAGCCAGCCTATTTTTCCTTTAAGTTAAACAGAAGAAGTTACACAGAAACTTCTTACCTTATCCTTGTGCATAAGACTTACAGGAGAGACTAAAAGAATTTCAGTGACCGAGTCAAAGTAGTTCCAGCAGTGGATTACATACAATTTGGCTATGGGGTACAGCACTCACATACAACATTTACATAACTTCCCAAATTTACATACCTGATGAACTTTGCTGGGGTGAATAATGGTGATAGAGTCAGTATGGATCTGCAAACTAACACATGTACTCTCTGATCCTTTACAGAAAGAGCGTGCTGGGCTCTTGTCTAACAGGTCCTAAGAACAGCTTGAGAGACAAAGCTGTGACTATTCTGAGCCTAAAATGCCCCAGCACTGCCACAGACCCTTACACATTCATCATTTCATTTAGTCTCAATTAGCTTTCATGATAAGAGGTATCTTTCCAGTTTTCTCAAGAAAAATAATTGGTTTCCAGGACTATATTCCAGCCTTCATGGCTACTGAACAATGGAACTTCCAGAGCAATTCAGCCTGTCACCAAAGTCCTTTTATTTCTTCCTAATGGGTGTGCGCTGCCAAGAAAGAAGTCCAACTTCTAAATTAATGCACAGTGAGGTGTGGTCTAAGGTAAAGATTATAAAATGCAAGCATTCAAGAAAAAGCCATGGAAAACAGAAGACAAAATTCTGGGTGGATGTTAGAAATAGGAATCCCAGAATCTTGGTGAAACAGGAGGCAATGAATAGGATAGAGCTCAGAATACCCGGGGTGAAGGGGGGTGGGAGTGAGGGCAGAGGAGGTCACAGGGCTCCCCTGGGGCACTGCATTTAAACAGCCTGGTCTCAGCCAGAAGATCTTCAACCTTTGTCCAGCCAGAAGATCCTCCCATTAGCTACTGAGAACAAAATAAAATGAACTTGATTTTAATCACTGAATGAAGTGCTTTCTTGGTCATATGTACATATTTTATAATCATCATTTTTGACTGTGCTATCAGACACCTGACACTGTGGCTGATACTTGATAATGATTTACTGGCTAGATTCATATTAGTAAGAGTTAACTATCTGATTAACCCTACCCCAAATTTATACCAGAGTGGAACTGAATGTTCATGCCTGTTACAATCTGATGCAGATTCCCTTGATCAGCAGGATTTTATTTCTATTTTTCATTCTTCCAAACTGTAGGTAGACCCTTACCCTTCTGTACCACATTCACACTGAATGTTATTCAAAAATGTTCAGTGAATGAAATCCTGTAGTTAGATCTTTGGTTTACATTCTGATTTCCTTACTAAGGCCCTGACAAGTTATATTACATACCTCTTTTTAAAAGTTCTTTAATCTCCTAAAACAGAGACAATAGAGTAATTACTGTATATGATTATTGTGAAGTTTAATAAGATACCCCAAAATAATGCTCAATACAGAGCCTATTGGATAATGGATACTTTAAAAAACTAGCTTTCAATTTTTACATTATGGGGCTAGGGATTTAACTCAGTGGTTACACCACCTTCCTCGAAAGCTCAAGGTTCTGAGTTCAATTCACAGTACCAAAAAAAAATTTTTTTTTTGCATTATGTTCTTGGTTTTTTTGGAACCAGGGATCAAACTTGAGACTTTGTACTCAGAATTTTGCATTATGTATTAATCTCTAAAACAAATGAACCTTAGTATTATCATCAGCATTAAAAATTATCCTTAGGGGTATAATAATTTTTAATCATGAAAAATTTCTATAATATTAACTTCCATATACTGCTGAAAATTAACCTAAAATTTTTAACTTGTCTCAAAATTATAGAGTACTCCTGTGTCTCTGTAGGTAAATAATGCTTGTCTTCTATTTAGACAAATAATAACTACTCTGATATTTTTGAGCCCAGAAGAAAGTAATTTTCATACATTCTCCCTAATCTCTACATCAATTCTGCAGATTGAGTGATGTAATCTTCATTTCTCATGTATGGAAACCAGAGCCATATATTAAAAATATTAACATCTGGGGATTGAGATTGTGATTTTTTTCTTTTACTATTTTCTACATTTTATTTATCATCTGCATATTTTATAGTGACAAATCATGCATTAGATAGAGTCATAGCTGTGCTGAAAACAAAACCAAGCAAAGGGGATAAAGAGGCTTTGATGTGGCATGATTTAACCAGGCCCAGACTGACACTGGAGATGGAATCCATTTGTTTGACATGGAGTGACAAATTAATTAGTAGTTGGCCTTGTACAAAACATGCTCATGACTGTCATTTGTGGCAGGGATTAAACTCAGGACCTTGTGTTTGCAAAGCAGGTAGTGGAACAACTGAGCTAAATTCCTGGCCTAGCATTTGCTCTATTTACCTGAATTTGAGCTTAAGGATAATTTTGAAGAGTCTGGTGAAATCTAAATGTATTTTTTAAAAATTGGGTATATATATATATATA
>NW_022900926.1:68537056-68544055 GCF_012274545.1 Fukomys damarensis | reverse complement strand
AACTCAGGACCTTGTGTTTGCAAAGCAGGTAGTGGAACAACTGAGCTAAATTCCTGGCCTAGCATTTGCTCTATTTACCTGAATTTGAGCTTAAGGATAATTTTGAAGAGTCTGGTGAAATCTAAATGTATTTTTTAAAAATTGGGTATATATATATATATATATACTATTCAAGCCTCTTTTTCATCTTTTTTGCTATTGTGGCTTGGGTCTAGGTACACCCTTAAAGCCTCATGAGGTCATAGGTGGGGCTTTTCAGTAGTGGCTGGATCAGAGTGGGTGATGATGGGATTAAGGATGTGTGGTACTAAATTGATCTATTGATTGGTTTAGCATAGTTATGGGAGTCGATAATGGAAGCCCCACTCTGGGTATGAGTGCTACCTGCCGTAAGGGCATGAAGCCTGGATAGAATATAAGGGGCAGAAAGAGGGATGCTGTTGTCACTTGCTGCTTGCTGCTTTGCTGCCTTCTACCCACCATGAACTGTTTCTCCTCTGTGATGCCCCTCTGCCATGCCATCCTCTCTTGGAGCCAGACAACTATGAACTGAAACCTCTACAAAGTGTGAACCAAAAAAATTTTTCTCCTTTAACTTTGGAAGTCGGGTATTTTGTCTCAGTAATGAGAAAAGTAACTAAGACATTTGCTTTGCAAATAAAATCTAAATATCAAGTTCAAGTTAATAGTCCTCTCAATGGATTGACTGTCACACAAAGAACAGAATCTAAATTCTCAAGGTACATTAAGAGAGACCAAACCAAGAAGGCCCAACTCCAAGGTTTTTCCTAAGTATCTAATGCTCCTGACTAATCCTACACCATTTCATAAGCATTGGTGGTTACTTTTTGCCCTATAGGATATATGAGGAAAGTATTGATGAATTTTTAAAAGATTAATATGTCCCTCATCAAATAGTCACTCTGTAAGGTAAACATCCTATCATCCTACACCACAAAACACATTTGAAAAGTCCAAATCTGGATATTTTGGTTTACATTATTTTCAAATCTATATTTGCACATGCATATAGAATTTATTCCTGCAAATACACACCACAAAAAATTCTGACACACATATTCACATGATTTTTTTACAAATTGATCAGTTTGCCATCCTGACCCTAACCCAGAACACTTTAGGTGCCATCCAGACTGTTTTAACTTGTCTGTAGAAACCACATGATGAATATAGCTAGCCATTGAGGAGTGGGATGTCAAAACATTGGTGTGTCATGATAAAAAAATTAAATCCATAAATCACCAATATGTACAGAAAGCTATATGTTGATGACTGAAACATGTTTGCATTTCTGGAAAAGTTCCTTCTCCAGGAGACTTGTTTGGTCTTTACATTGACACCAAACACTGAGTGTCCCTTGAGTTCAGTTGAACATGGAAGTTCATCAGGACTGTCTTTCTGGTTGCCCTCCCAAAAAACAGGAAGACCCCAGGAATGGTGGTTGCTGTTTCCTCTGCTTCCAGTGCTCCTTTCGGCATAAATGCTCCTTGTTACTCATTGTTCAGTTCAGATGTCATATTCTCAGAAAAGCTTTGTGCTCTGTGTATCACCACTCCAGAGAGCAGGGGAAGGTCAGAAGAGAGGATGAGGTGCCATGAAGTCTAGTGTGGGAAGGTGCACAGAATGTGTTAGCTTTATATCAAGACCGATAGTCCTCCATCATCTCAGAACTCACAAATATTAGAAAATGGAGCTAGAAAGCACATTAATATTAGAAAACTAGGCTTCCTTTAAGAAGATCCCCTTCCTGTCCAGTGTAGGGCAAGGGGCCCTCCTTCCCTCTGCCTTCTGGAACTTCTTATAATGACTGGAATGAGAGCAGATCAGCTGGGAGGAGGAGGCCTGGTTCTGGAATGGCTGCTGCTCCATCAGCCCTTGCCTGGCTCCAGCTGCTGGTCGCAGGGTGTAGTGGTGCTTTGTTCCTCCTCTTGGGTCCTTAGCAGCAAGCAAAGGCACTTACTGAGACCACATTACTGTGGTTATTGCAGCTAATATTTTGGGAGTGTTGGAGGGTGAGATCTGGGTGTGAGGAAGCATTGTGAGCTGCTCACATGATGAGAGGAGACACCTTTCCAAGGTCACAGCAATGACCCCTGAGTCCTTTCTGCAAATGAACTGAAATGCCTGCAAATGGCAGGTAAGTGTGTTCAAAATCTAGGTGAGGCTTTGCCATTCAGATCTGAGTCAACCTCAAGCCTTTGCACCTTTGTCTGAAAAATCTCAAAGGCATAATCCTAATGGATCAGCAGTATTTGTACAGTTGAATACATCTGGGTTTGTGTGTGGAATAAAACAACCACATTTGTGAGTTTTGCAGCCAATATTGTTAGAAACGGTGGAGTTCTTTTCAAATTCAAGCCTGAGTAATAGGCTTTGCTTTTTTTCTTTTTTTGCTTCAGTAACAAAGGATCTCATTTAATTTTGCTACAGTCGCTATAACTGGAGCCTTAGTAAGTGTGATCTCAGCTTCAGATTTCAAAAAACACCACATGGAGAGAACTCAGACTCAGGGCCTGCCAAAGCAGCAGGGAGGGTAATTGGCTCTGGGGAGCTGATCAGAGACAATCTGAGCACATCCCTACTAATTAGCACCCTGACAGAAGCCAGGAGAGGGCTTCGAGTCTACTGTGCCTTTCCTCTCTAACAAATGCAATACCCAGTTGAGAGAGCTGAGCTACACAGCTGGACAGAGTTAGACAGGGACAGGACATTTCCAAGCCTTAACCCATCTCCTGTGGATTTCTAGAATACTACAAATTGAGAACCAACGTGATTTGCTCACAGCTGGCACTCAGCTAAGGCATCTTCATTTGTCACAAACAGCTGGCCAAGGCTAAGAATAGAGTTCATTTCACAAGTAGCTTAGATTACTGATTAAGTAGGCACCGATGTAAGCTGTTTAAAGCAACTATACTAAAATTGACCAAATAGCCATGGTACTTTAAAAATTGCCCCTGAAGGGTGGTGGACAATCAGTAAATGCGCGCCAGGTGGAAAACTAAGCTGTTTTAACTAACGTCTACGAGATGAGCAGAGACACATGAGGAAACAGTCGGGAAAGTCTGCTGGGTTGAGTGTTTCTGACTTGGGGTCTGCTAATACTGGCTCTGTGGCATACGCAGTGACTCCCTGCCTTCATCCTAATGCCCAAGGGTGATGCTGCATGGCCTCCTCCCTTCCTTCCTTGCAAGTCTGCCAGGTTTCCTGTCTGAGCTCTAGGCAGGTCCATCCCTGCGTAGCTTCTGAGAGCGGATAAAACCGGGTGCCTTCAGAGTGGACTGGCTGCAGAAAAGTCCTGTCAGATCCACCTTCCAAACACAACGTGGAGTTATAGCCCACACTCTCCATGCCCCAGACTGCTCTGTAGCACCTCACTGGTCTCACTGCCTGCACTCACACCCTACACAGCCCGGCACAGATGCCCCTCAGCCACTTCTCTGCCTACAGCCCTTCAGTGGATTCAACTACCAGGATCTACGTGGCTTTCCATGACCTGGCCTCTGCTTCCCCCACCTTCTTTTACCTTCCCTACCTGCTTTTTGTCCCTCAAACACTCCTGTGGCTTTGGCACTCGCTTTCCCTTGTATTTGTAGTTCCTGGAAGGGCCCCTTGAGGTCATAGGTCAGAGTCCACCTATCTTCTTCTAGGAGATGCCCCCTTCCATAGTCACTACTCATCCGCTGTTCACCAAGGCACTGGGCTGCACTCCTACCCAGCACTCACCATAGCTGCTGGGAAAACTTTAATAGCGAAAACTTAGGAAATGTCACAATATAAGGTAACTTCTGCCCATCACTCTGCTTAGTTCAGGATTAACGGTACCCCAGTCTCCCCAAAAGTGAAAAGAACCATTGTTAGCTTTGTTGACCAAACCCCCCCCCCCCCGGCTAGAATAGGTTAACTGAATAAATCCTAAAGGTAACTTTTCCTGACAAAGAACTGCATCTGGGTTGAAATTCAACTGAACTGCCTGGCCACCATGTTTTGGGTATCAGCAGTGTGAGCTGTGAAAATGCAATGTAACCAACTGAATGAGATCAAGGCTGTAAAATCCTATAAAAGAAGGAATTGTAACCCAATGGGGGAGTCTATTAGAGCACCACCATTAGGTGTCATCGATCCCCATCGATGAAGTAAACTTTTTTATTTTACTTCCATTCTGCTGCCTCTCTGTGTGTCACTTGCCAGTTCCTTCCATAATCCTGCCACTCCTGTCCCTTTACCACCTGCCTCACTCTGTCCCATAGAGGCACTGTCTTCTCACCTCTATACCCCAGTACCAGTCACTGCTGAAAAATGAAATGGACATTAATTGATCTCTGCTAGTCCCTTTTATATAGATCATGATAAAGAAAGCCAGAAAGGTGTCATAGCCGCTGCTGATTCAAAGCTGAGATTGTTGACTTCCAGCCCTTCACTCTGAGATGGGCTGGTGGAGGCTGAGTTCCAAGATGGCCTGCCCAGTGTCACTCCACTCATAGGAGCAGAGTCCAGAACATAGCCCCTGCTCATGATTCTGTGTGGTACCCTCGCTGTGAAAACTAGGAGTAGACCCAGGCTTCAAACAGTGCGATTGTATGGCTGAGCAAACAGTAAAGAGGGATGTAGATGAAAGGTTGTAGGTGAGTTTGAGAAGAGAACATCCTAAAACCTATTAAGACCACACAGACGGGTGAAACGTCCCACAATAACAAAGAAAGGAAGCTGTGTGCAGGGAAGGGTAGCCATCACTGTCACCTTGGAGGGGATGTGTCCAATCTACTGGGCTCCCCAGGCCCAGAGTGCAGTGTGGTGTAGGAATAGCGCAGTGGCTGCTGGGGCCCAGAGGCAGGCAGTCTGGGAGCAGCTCGGGAGGGCACAACCTGCCTGCACAATCCGTTCACGTCTCAGAGACCATGCTGAGCACACAAAGGTTACCATGGCGTGCGCTTCAGCCTAAGGACAGCTGGGGGAGTCTCCTAAACACTCAGAAACTGAGCTGAGGTTTGGATCTGTACCACATCTACAGTGAATGTAAGTCAAGGCTCCAGGCCAAGCAGAAGAGGCTTCTAAATTTAAGTCATTTTCTCTTTCTCCCAGAGCCATACCCAGGGATTAGCAGATAAGCGACATTTAAACAGCAGGTGCTCAGGCAGAGGTCGGGAGACAAGGAAGCCTGTATGAAATTTCTGGGAAGAAGAGGTTATTACATGTTCCTGGGAGTTCTAAAAATCAGTCTATGTTAGTAAGTTTTAACTTATTCCTTTTTAAGAAATAAACTTGAGCCATAGCTCAAGCGCCGGGAGGCAGCCTGGGCCCCGATCCACCGCGGGAAGGAGAGCCACGCCTGCTCCCGACCCAGCCACCATCGCTCAAGTGCAGGGAAGGTAGCCGCGTGGGCGCCCCTGAACCCCCATAAGCCCCCCCACTCCCTGCACTCTCAGACCTCCTGACTGTGCCAGTCTTTGGACCCACTCTGCAAAGACAGAGGTGGTCATAAAGGGTATTTTTCTGAGTTCCCAACTTTGAACATCTTTAAAGAAAGAGCATGGGAAACCTGTAGTAGAACAGTGTGGAGTTCAACCATTCAGAAGGATGGGGAACTCAATCTGGGCCTTGCAGCCCGAGGTCAGTCAGCGTCAAGGGGGTTCAGCCATCAGCTAACTGAGATCAGGGGTCTTGCATCCTCACTCTGTCTGAGCCATTAAATGGTAAATACACTATATTGAAATTTTGTCCACTGCAGACATGTTCTGGACTGCTCCTTGATTTCAATTTAATTCAAATGATTTAAGGGTGATAGACTAATGACTACCACAGGCAGTCAGGGTCCAAGTTGTGCTTGATCTTAATGTGTTGTTGATTGTATCAGTTGGGGTAAAGCATTGCTGTTGATTTGATGAGCTGTTTTCTTTGATGTTATGAAGATGAGAATGTCTGTGGGTCGTTAGAGACACAGAAGCTAGGGCACAACTATATCAGGAAGATTTGGGTGATAATCCAGAGATTAAACCAAGGACAGTCAGCCAACAAAAATTAAAATGAGAAAACACTTAAGCAAGACACAAGGACGGACTTCCAGTTCACCAATGGCAAACAGTAGGGCAAATGAGGATGAAAAGGCTGATAGTGAACCACCAGGACACCCTGAACTCAAAGCACAGGAAGTAACAAAACAGATCATTCAGGCTCTGGAAAAATTCAAAACAAATAATTTCCCAGATAACCATAGAGATAGTGAGCAAAATGGAAGTTGTGATTTGAGACTCTAGAGCAGAAACTGACAAAAAAAAGTAGATAAGCTCAGGACCATGATAGAAGCCATGAAGGCCTAGCATGAGAAAGAAATGGAAAAAATAAATGCCCAACATAGGAAAGAAATGGAATCCATAAAACAGATTCAAACAGATATCCAGGAGATTAAACACTCTATTGAAAGTGTACGCAACAGAATAAAAGGATGCGAAGATAGGCTCTCAGATATAGAAGATAAGATTACAGTCAGTGACCATGAAAAGAGAGGTCTCTTAAAAACAGTAAGAGATCATGAGAAATTGATCCAGCAACTCCTAGATGATGCAAAGAAGAATAACATAAGACTGATAGGAATACATGAAGTAGCAGGAGAAAATACAAATGACTTTAAAAAGCTGTTTGCAGAATTAATGACAGAAAACTTCCCAAACAGAGGGGAAGAATTTAATATTCAGATAACTGAGGCATATAGGACCCCAACTAGCTGCAATTAAAAAAAATCTACACCTAGACATATAATAATCAAGATCCCAGAAACCCAACAGAAGAACAAAATACTACAAGCAGTAAGAGAAAAGAAACAAATCACATACAAAGGAAAGCCTATCAGAATCACAGCAGACTTTTCAACACAAACCCTTGGGGCAAGGAGAGCCTGGAATGAGATATTTCAAGTACTAAAAGAGAACAACCTCCAACCTAGACTGATGTATCCAGCAAAATTGTCTTTCAAAATGGAGGGGG
>NW_022900926.1:68531760-68535691 GCF_012274545.1 Fukomys damarensis | reverse complement strand
TAATTTTGTATTGTATACCTAGATTGTACCAATACACTCAATAAAAAGAAAAAAAAAGAAAAAAACTTAAAAGAGGGGGGTATTAGATAAAACCAAAACAAATTAAACAAAAACTCTGACAAATGGCCTGCTGAGAGTACTTGGTTATGAATGTAATTGTATTGTATACCTAGATTGTACCAATACACTCAATAAAAAGAAAAAAAAAGAAAAAAACTTAAAAGAGGGGGGTATTAGATAAAACCAAAACAAATTAAACAAAAACTCTGACAAATGGCCTGCTGAGTCAGTACTTGGTTTTTTTGCAGGTCAGCCTGACCCCAGAGACATTTTCTGAAAAATAAACAATGTAAAGTCCTTAGTTTTAGTGGAGAAAAAAATGTTTGCAGTACAATAGAATTTGCTTTAACTTATTGCACCACTCACTGGTGCCCACTTCTGCTAATTTTTAGTTCAGTGAATAGAAGATGACTGTCTTTAATAGGTGGGAAGGGAGAAGAGTTAAAGATCACACTGTGGCAGGAAGAGCTGCTCTGCCGCACCTGGCCCTACTCCCTCAGCGCGCTTGCTGGCCAGGTTCTGTCCCAGCGTTTCCTCTGTGACAACATGGCTAAGACCGCAGGCTCAAAGCCCAGGGCGGAGGCTGCCACAGAGAGGTGGCGGGTGGGCGTGGGGAGAGCGAGGAGGCTGGTCCACGCTGGCTCAGTGAACTGAGGAGTCAGAGCTGGGGTGCCGGAAGAGGAGCCCATGTGGCCGGCAGCCTGGCTGAGGGCATTGGTGCCCATACCGGGGGAGGAGGGGTCGACGCAGGATGGTTCCATGCAGGTGGGCACAGCGCTCAGAGTGAGCAGAGCTACCGCCCGGTCAGCACACAGTGGGTGAGGTGAACAGAGAGCGTAAGGTGGGCGGAGGGGGGAGGACAGCAATAAGAGTTTGGTTATCAAGGTGGAGCCCAGTGAACAGGTGAGCACAGCAAGGACGGTGGACATCAGGTTTCTCCTTGTCTAGGAGGAGGGCTAGAAATACGGAAAGATAGGGAACAACAAAGCTTGTGGAATTGGTGTTTGGTGTGAATTTATTGCATGTGTGTGTATATCTGTGTGTGTATCTATGTGTCTGTGTGTCTGTGTGAGCCATAAACAACAGGGCCCTGTTAACTGAGGAGGGACACGCCATTAGCTGTAGGAACCAAGGTTCCTCAGATAAATGGCTGACTTCAGGGCAAGGGCATGAAAGATATAGTCAGAAATTACCAAGGTATTCATTCATTCACTCACTCACTCACTCACTCACTCACTCATTTATTTTTAGTCCTCTCAGTAGTATACAACTTTTATACTAGACCAGCCTGTCTCATTGGTTCTCTCCTGTACTTTCAGCCTAGCACAAAATAGGTTCTCAGTATTTGTTGAATGAAAATAAATGAGCAAATATAGCACTTTCATTTTTGTCTTTTGAATGCCTATGTGAAAAATACAGACAACTTCAGAAAACTTTTACCTTAAATCATTGTGAATACTTCCATGCTTAATATTTTAGCAGGAATTTTATTTTCTGAAATAGCTTACTTTACTAGGACTAGACACTGGACCTGATTATGTACTTACTGAGTATCTTGGGGTAAAAGAACTTCAGAAATCAAGGTGTTTTTTATTCCCACAACAGAACCATTAGACAATTCTCCAAAGTTTTAATTTTAGTGGCAAATTAAAGAACAGCTTGATTTAATTGTTCTTTTACTCTGTTATCAGTTTGGGCTAAGGGATTCTGCATTTCTCACATGCCTAAGACTAACATAGTATGCAGCAATCTTGCCCTTTCCCTTAGGGATGAACCCTCTGTTGATGGTGGAGATGATTGGAGAGCAGGTGAGTGGAGAAACCAGATTATGAGGGATTCAAATATGGACACACCTGTTTTCTCCCGTGTCCCCTACCCGGGTTAATGGCACCACACTCTGTCCCCATGTCAGAAAACTATTGGTTGTCATAAGTTCCTCTCTGTAGACAGCGTGCCTTCTGCAAACATCTACATATTCGTCTCTGCTCAGGTCCAGCTTCCTGGGCATCAGCAAGGTTCCATATGTGAGGTTTGAAGCTCTCCAGTTACCTAGAAATTCTCAATAATTTTACCTGTGAATTTCTGATTTGTGAGTGAAGTCCAATGGGACAGTAGAGCATGTGTCAGGGCCCCTGAGCTCATCAGTAGTCTTGCTTCCTGCCACGTTCGGTGGGTGGGTCTGGGCTGTCTGTCTCTGCTGGACTTTCCTAGTGCTCACTGTGCCCAGCTTTGTCCTTCCTGCTCAGGGGCCCTGACACAGGCCTGGGAGGATCAGAGGTTCGGGCACTAAAGCTCTGTGTCATTTTGGGGTCAGCCGTGGGGTCTGCTATGCACCATGATAACAGACCCATGGCATCTGGTAGGTGGCCAGCTGAAAGTAACTCCTGCTGGAAATGAGCATCCTCCTATTTCCATCCAGTACCCAGCCCATCCTGGCATAGAAGTCTAAGATCTTTGGGTTAATGTAGTTAGTTGTCTGTTAGGGTTTAGGGCTGTAGGACAGTGGAAAGGGAACTTCCTGGTTCCACTTCCTCAGAACCCAATAACCATCAGGGTCCAAGCAAACACTGGGGGATAAGGCCCCGCTCCCCTCCCACAGTGTTGTGGTATTGTAAGATTTGAATAGGCTAAAGTGACTCCATGCTAATAGGCCAGACTGTGCTTCTTCATATGCTAATTGCTACCTTGGTTAACAGCCCGCCCAGGGGCAAATGGTATGACAAAAGGTGACCATGCATTCTGTTCTGTGAATTCCCTGACTCTTTGTTTAGAAAAACCTTATAAAAAGTACCTCAGCCCCTGAGCAGTTGCCTCTCTGAGCTACCTGGCTCTGGGAGTGCCGTCTGGCCAGACTAATAACAGTCTCTTTACCATCTAGCCTGGTGTGTTCCTTCCTGGGTTTCTCGTTTCTCTGTCGAGCTCCTGGAGCCTCGCTGGGTGTTAGGGCCCAGCATTGTGGAGGCCTTTTTGGCTGTTCATGCTCCGTGGAGTGGAAGTGAGACTTTAGGTCTTACATGGGCAGTGGCTCTGAGTCATGCAATTTTGCAGCATGGCTGCATGGACATTCTGCTACTTATCCTGTGAGTGATCCAGGTCATGTAAAATGCAGGGCTCCTGGCAGCTGGACGATAAGCCTTCTGTCTACAAATACTACTTTAAACAGTGATTGTAATGTGTTCTGTGCATTCCAGAATGTTATCGAGAGCAAGGGCTACCAACCCCTAAATCAACCCTTAAAATGCAGGAGCACAGACTCTGGTTACTTCCAACATTTACTTGACTGGGAAACAAGAGATGAATTAACTTCACTGGACCTGTTTCCTTGCCTGTGAACTGGAGGTAATAATTACTGCATCAGGTTATTTGTGGGAGTTACATGAGCTGATACCAACAAGGAACTAAGAGGCAGGCCTTGCTCACCATAAGCCCACACAACATCAACTACCCCTGTTCATAACAGAGAGACACTGTGAAAGATGATAATTTTTCAAATTAAAAGAAAAGTTTAATCTACTAAACGATAATGCTGTTTTTGCAGAAAAGGAAAACATGCCTAAGACTGCACTTGAACTTCTAGCTTCAACCAAGCAGATCTTTCTGTTGCTACCCACAGAGTGGCAGAACTGCCAGTTTCCAGGCATGTGAGGAAGAAGGCAGCCAGAGGGTGTGGCTGGGTTAGTGGCAGGGGCTGACAAAATTGTTAGATGATGTGGGGGAGAGCTGGGGAAGCCCAGTTTGAAGAATGCAAACTTACAGGCAATGTAAAGAATGAATGGTTGCCTTGGAAGGAGGTTTTTTTTGGAGGCGCTACAAGGGATTTAATCCAGGGCCTTCCCACTGAGCTACATCCCACCCCTTTCTTCTTCTTCTT
>NW_022900926.1:68521473-68531681 GCF_012274545.1 Fukomys damarensis | reverse complement strand
CCTAGACTGGCCTTGAATTTGCTGCAATCTTCTTGCCTCAGTCTCTCGAGTGCTGGAATCACAGATGTGTACCACCACGCCTGGCTGGTAGCTTCTAACCTTGTGTAATATTTCTTCTTCCTCCTTCTTCCCTTCTGCCTCCTCCTCATCTACTCCTCCTCCTCCTCCTCCTCCTCCTCCTCCTCTTCCTCTTCTTCTTCTTCTTCTTCTGCTTCTTTTTTTTTTAAATTTTGAGACAGGTTCTTGCTAAGTCACTAAGTTGCCCTGTCTGGGCTTGAACTTACACTCCTCCTATCTCAGCCTCCAACAGTGAGTGCTAGGATTTCATGCACTATGTCTAACTATTATTTTGCACTGATATTTCCATTACATTGGCCTCTCACTGTTTTTACTGCTGCTCAGCATGTTTTTTAGTTCTCTTTTCTCCTTATCTACCCAGTTCATCTACAGTAAATCCTCCAGCGCTCTGAGTCTTCTCCTGCCATGACCTCAGGACTGGTGCTATAATGGAGTAGATGCATGAAAATTGTAGAGCAGACCATGTTGCCAGATGAGACCTTAACATCTCTGCTATGAGCAGAGGCTGACACAATTTGAGAGCACCAGCTTCAGAGTCAGATGGCCCAGGGCTCCAGTCCTGACTTGTGTCCATAGTTATACAGCCTTAGACAATGTAATTTCTCTATGCCTCAGTTGGTCGGCTTGTCAAATTGGGCCACCCTGTATACTAGACAGCTTTGTGCCCTCTTCCAACTGTATTTCTCTCTTCCCTGTCCCATTGGGTGCCCTGGGATGCATCAGGGGGCTCCCTTGCCCTCTGGCTTCCTTGTGGAGAGTCCCAGGAGTCTGGTCTATATGTTATTCAGACTCTTCCCAGTGCAGTTGTACAGTCACTGTACCAAATCTCACCTGTGGAATGAAATTTAAACTTACATCAAAACAGGAGTCTAATTTCTCTCCTCTTGTTCTTTCTAATCATGAAGCCAGATTTCTTACTATTTCCTGAGCATATTCGTATAATTTCTTACTTACTGCTTCTCCTGTCTCCTACCAGGTCCTCTCTTGTGTAACAAAATCCTACCCTTTGTTCAAGACCTAGTCAGGTGCCTCCCAAGCTATTCCCTGTCTAGTCCCAAAAATAGGCTTCGATCTTTTGGAAGCACTCCCACATAGCCATGTGTGATCTCTCTGTTTCCAGCACTCTATCACGCCCTGCCCGTATTAGAATTGCGCTCTCTTTCCCTTATTCTGAGAGTTCTCTGGGGAGCATCTGTGTATTGTTACCCACCCCGTGCCCCTGACATTACTTGTCCACAGAGGCTGTTCAATCAACACTTCCTGAGTGATGTGTGAGGGCTTCACTGGTGGAAGACCAGAAGGTACCCGAAAGGCTGATGACATCTCACATCACGGATTCACTTAAACAGCACTATTTAATGAGCCCTTAGTCTGGGAGTTCTTCAGCAGTATGACTAAATATTGCATTTCTATATAATAGGATCAGGAAATTCATTTTTAATCTTTCTTCTGGATCATTGCCACTTACAGTTCATGACCAAGCATCATCTACAAAGGTTCCCTAGGGTGACCCTGCAAGAGCAAGGATATTCCAGACAGATGGCAGGCTCGGGAGGGGGACAGTGAAGGGAATGTGTAATGGAATTTTCACTCTCTGCCTGCCAGCCTGGGGAAATAGCACATATTCTCAACACTGCTGTCTCTGATTCCCTCTTAATCATGATGAATGAACAATGGGTCTTAGCGGGAACCTCTGCCAAGATGAACTAAATGTGCAGTCTGTCCCGGTACTGCTCCTTGCTTAAGGAAATGCCAAAGAATTAAGGCAGGGTCACTACCTCTAATTTATTGTTCCAGTTTATTTGGGAAGCAAGATCTAAGTCTGCCATCAACAGTGAGGAAGCCCAGAGTAGATTCACCCTTGGACCGCCCTGCCCGATAGCCATTCACACTCTAAAGTATTTCAACTTAATTTGAGGTCACATAGTGTGAGCAGATTCTCCACACTTGAGTTACCCTTTGGTATGAAGTATAGTTATTTAAAGGAATTTTAAGCCAAGGCTAAAACAGCTTACTGAGGACTCTGAACTAAAGCTAGATGTTCTATCTCCCATGGAAGCAAGCTTCAGTGACCACCTGCTGTTGTAACTCCACGGCCTTTGCTTCTTTCCCTCTTCTCAGAAACTCAACCTGGTTTTGGCACCTGGGGTGGTGGTGGTGGTTGCTCTGGGTGGTCTGTGAGATGCAGGTGTCCACTGTGGCTGCTGGTGGTAGCCAGAGTAGGTTGGATCTCCAAACACGCAGCAGTGAAGTACAAAGTATTTGTCCTGCTTTTCTGGAACTTTCATTTGACTGGAATTTAAATGTAGTTCACAAACCTATGACTAGGAAACAAAGACTTAAACTTTCACAGCTTTAGTGTCACTTCAACTACAGATAATCATTTGTTTCTTCTGCTCTTATTTGTTTTCATAACACCATGCTTCACTGGATGGTTGAGAGGATTAGGGAATAGTTCCTTAAAGTTTAAGTTTACATAGAGTAAGGAATAGCACACAAAATATTAAGTACTATCTTTGTATAACATGTATTACTCACTACTCTGTCTCAACCTATTAACTCCTTGAGAGTGGACTCCATATTTAAATCCTTCTTGATTAAAACCAACACGGAACATTAAAAAATCCCTAATTTCTATTGTCTTTAGTATTATCTTATAATGGTATTAAAAGTAATTTCTAATATGAATCACTATAAAGTATCTATCTCTCTTTCTCTTTTTGTTATCCACAAATTTATTGTGACTGCCCCTAAACCCAGGACCAGCCTATTAGGAAGGGAACCATCCACCCTCCAGGCTCACCTGCTAAGAGCATGTGGAGTGGCTAAAGGAGGGTCCTGGTGCCTCTCCTGTGTGATGTGTAAAGGGTTTTTCTTTCCTTTTTTTGTCACAGATGAATGAATATCAACTTTTGCAGCTGCCTTATTTGCCCTGTCCAAAGGAAAGCTATTCTAAATATAGAATCAAAGGGAACAAATGGCATGCTTGACAGACTATTTTGAAGTGCAGGATGTTTGAGAATTTAAAGTTAAAAGTTTGTGATGGAACAAGATGCAAAGCATACAGAGTTTGGAAAGGGTTGGGAGTGAGACTTTTAAACAAAAACCTTAGTTGGTCAAGTTTATGGCTACGTGTCACCTACAGACATTAGGGTAAAATATTAAATTGCCAATATGATACAATTTAAAGTTTCAAAGTTCTACGTGATCCTTCCTATGTGCATCAAAGTCCTCAGTCTCTTTGGGACACAGTTTTATGGGGTCTTAGTTACTTTTCCTATTGCTGAGAGAAAATACCTAACACCCAAAGCTAAAGGAGGAAAGGTTTATTTTGGCTCACAGTTTGCAGAGGTTTCAGTTCATAGTTGGCTGGCTCCAAGGCAGAATGGCATGGCAGAGGGGCATCACAAAAGAAAAGCAATTCATGGCAGGAAGAAGGCAGCAAAGCAACTAGCAGCAAGCAACAGGAAACAATCAGTGACCCTCTTTTTGTCCCTTATATGTTATCCAGACTAACAGGGTTAGGCAGCCTTAATCCTAGCATTATACCATGAATCAATCCCAGTGTCACATCCTTGAAGCCAGCACCACACACTCTAGATCTAGCCACCTCCAAAAAGCCCCACCTATGACTGCAGGAGGTTTTCTTGGGACATTTAGATATAAGCCATGACATTCAGTTTCCAGGATAAACTACAAGCCTTTGAAATTAGGTCAGAAGTAATTTTTCAACTTGTGTGAGAACATCTGGCCCCTGAGGACTCTTGGTATTGCTATGGGGCACACTGAGCACCAGGCCAACCAGGACTTCACCAGCGATTTAACAGCCGAGAGCCTTCACTAGGAGTCTCTGTGGGGCTCCCATTTCCTCTCTCTCTTCTCCACTGTCAGAGTGGACTGATATTGTGTGTGTAAGTCCCTCATGTCCTGTCTATAACCAGAGTCTTTTAGGGGTGTTCTTACATAGAGTTTTAAATAATTATAGATGTAACTATACTGCATATAGTTGTATCTTTTGCTTTTTCATTTCTTTCATGAGTACTTTTGCTCACACGGCATTCATTACTTCTTTTATAATACTTTATCACAAAATGTGTTTACATTTTAAAAGTTAGTGATACAAGCCAGGCGTGGTGGTGCATGCCTATAATCCCAGCACTCGGGTGGCTGAGGCAGGAGGATCGCTGTGTGTTTGAGACCAGCCTGGGCTACATAGTGAGTTCCAGATCAGTCTCAACTACATAGTGAGACCCTGTCTCAAAAAACCAAAAAAAAAAAAAAAAAAAAAAAGAAAAAAAAAAAAAAAAAAAAAAAGAAAAAAAAAAAAAAAAAAAAAAAGAAAAAAAAAAAAAAAAAAAAAAAAAAAAAAGTGATACAGAAGTATAAAAGCAAAAAGTGAAAATGCTCTTCATTTTTATGTCTACACCTAAGAGGTACTACTTCTCTGTACAGATATTCTTCTAGGTTTTTATCTACAAGGTGTGGACATGTGTATTTAAGTGTGGTTACTGCTTCTTTTCATAAAAGGGGCCAGTATAAGGATAAGAGTTGTCACCTTCTTTTTTTTCACTTAACAATGCACCTGGGGCTGTGAGATACAGCAAATAAAACCAGAGAATGGACAATTAAACTTGAATTTCAGATAAACAACATTTTAGTGTATTTCCCAAATACTGAATGAGACATGTTGACACTAAAAGTGACTCATTGTTTATCTAAATTCACATGTAACTGGGTGTCCTGTTCTTTGTGCTAAGAATATGCTTTTATATCTGCATACTTTGGTCCACCTCTATTTGTCTAAGCTGAATAGCACTTCATGTGCTAGAATGTTGCTAGGTGGTGACTCTTGGTGCTACAATTAAGGGTAATTTTTATCTTCTTAGTTCCCTTCATTTATCTTTGTCAGAAATTTTGCTTATAAGAATCTTGTCAGGAGATTCGATCCTCCTAAAAGGCAGAAGCCTTTGTTTCTGCAACCACCGTGCAAAACTTTGATTGGTGGGGTTCAGGAGGCCTGCAAGGGCTGAGATTACTCTGCTTCACAGAGGGAGAAGACTCTCCAGGGCTGTTACAAGAAACAGTGACCCCTGAGCTTGGTGACTTCTTACTCTCTGGTGCCTACGGCTGATGGAAGTGGCAGGCTTCTGGGTGGGTGCCCTGAGGGGCTGTCTAACCCTCTGCCCCCATTTCCCACATGTGGAGTTGACCAGACAGCCTGAGGTGTTCAGGGGACTTTGTGCTTACAGTTTCTTCCGTGGTCCCTGGGAACAGAAGAGTTTCAGAGGATTTTAAGCAGCAACAACAACCGATGATAAATAATACTTTACATATGTCCTTCTTGCCAATGGGCATCTAAGAGTTGTGCACACACTGACTTGCTCAATCCTTACAACAACCCTAGGAAATAGGAGCTGCAATCATCCCAGTTTGCAAAAGAAAGAGAGGAAAAGAGTTAGGGAGGAAAGGTAGTGAGTTTGCACTCCATCATTACAACCGAATATCTGAGAAGTTTGTTCTGTTCGCATATTTTGGAGGCTGAAAACCAGGACCAGGCAGCTCCATGGATTCAGCGTCTGGTGAGGACCTTGTGGCAAGATGGTAAGTGGGCCAAGGCGGCATCACGGCAGTGTGCGTGGCAAGAAGAGGACACACGACAAGGCCAAGGACTTGTGTGTGTGTGGAGGGCGTTGCTCTTTCGTAACATCCTCATGGGAGGCTAACTGGGAATCCTAGCAGCAGGCAGGGACCCCAGAAACCTAGGCTCTTCCACTGGGCCCCCCTCTCAAAAGTCTACCGACCCTCAACATGACCATGCTGGGACCAAGTTTTCTACACGCGAATGCTCGGAGGACGCATTCACGCTATAACTAAACCAGGGCAGTGCAGGCAGGGAGGGAGGAGTGGGAGGAAGGAAGGAAGACCAAAGCAGATGGAGGGAGAGTGAAGGAAAAACTGAAGCCTAGAGAGAGTCAGTAATTTGACACAGCTCGCAGGACGGCTGTGAAGTGGTAGAGCTGAGTTCGGTCCACGCAGCTAACTCCAGAATTCACAGTCCCGAAACACTAGGCTGTGTGTACCTAATGTGAATACTGAAGTTGTTGACCATGTGGTTCATGAAAAGACCACTTTCCATTATTCTGAAATCTCCAGTAAACTCATCCATATGCTCATGAATGACCTACGTTAAGGTTTTGTTTGGTCTAGAAACTACGAAGAGGCTGTTTGTCATTTTGGGCTATAAAGCAAAGAAACAGGAATTCCCAGGTAGCAATGATCACATGAACATAGATATTTAAGACTCGACAGAAATTGTTGGGAAGATGTATATGGGAGATTAATTAATGGTCAATTTGAGTGGAAATGCCCAGCTGAATCGAGTCAGTGTGGTTCTAGGCACAGAAGAGCCACTTAAGGATTGTTGCCAACAGCATAAAAGGAGACTGGGAGGGGAGGATTTCATGCTGTTATTTTCCTGGAGAAGCTTGCTGGCTGGTTTTCCTGATACAAACTTGGCTGTTCTCGCCGGAGGAGCTCGGGTCCTCGCGGTCACTGGGAATAGTTGCTGCTCTCCTCAGGAGAGTTCTGATCTTTGCCTCGAGCATCGGTTCCTGGCCCCAGTGCAGATCCCCCAGACTTCTGGCACAGATCCTTCACCCTGCTGGCACAGACTTTCTACCTCCCACCACTGGCCTCTGGGCCTTCCCAACACAGATCCTTTATATAGACTTGCACGGGTCACCACTGTGGACTCTGGGCCTCCAGCTGGACTCATGGGGGAACTTGCCATGGGATCCAGGTCCTCAGCTGGATTCTTCAGGTCTCTAGCATGGACAGATCTCTTGCACTCTTCTGCATTTGATGTTTAGGGTAATATAAGATAATCTTGTACATTTTTGTGTCCTGTGTTGAATCTGTTCTCTGAGAACATCTGACTCTAGTCAGCACTGACTAGCCCAACATATGGAACAGTCAGGTTTCTACGAGGGAAAGAGGCCACCTTCAGAGGGCTTCACTGAGAAGAGTTCGGGGAAGAGGACAGAGGGCGGGGGCTAAAGGAACCAGCAAAGGAAAGGGAAGTACACAGGGATGGCCAGAGAGAAGGCTTCGCATACCTGTCCTTGAGGTGCAAGGGGCAAGGACTGTGTTTCTGAATGTATAGAAGGCGTGGGATCTTGGAAGAAAGGCCGGCTGCCAAGAACCAAGACTGCAACATGTGCCACTGCTAGAGTCATGTGAGCCAGGGAGGACAAGAGGGAGTAAATCTTCCTTCCTCAACCACTTCAACTTCAAGGAGGGCAGGTTTATTTTGACTCATGGTTTCCGAGGATACAGTCCATGGCTGACTCCAAGGCAGAAGTGGCGTGGTGGAAGAAGGGTGTGGCAGGAAAGCTGCTCCCTCCATAGCAGCCAGGAAGCGGAGAGCAAGGGAGGAGCTGAGGGAAAGACACACCCTTCCAGGAGATTTCCCCCAGCGACCACCTTCAACCAAGCCCCATCTTCTGAGCTCTCATCAGTGGATGAACCCACCAATGTGTGTACCAGCTCCAGACTGGGTAGGCACCTCAGATCCAAACCATGACAGGGCTCAGATGTTCTTAGACTTCACAAAAGTCCAGACGTCTCCCGGGGAAGACAAAACCCTAATTGGGATGCACCTGGCCTCCCCAAGAGCCCGACAACATCCTGAGACCTCTCTTCAAACTGTTACCACCTCTGTGCCTGCCCTGGTCAGCCTGCCAATCCCAAGGTGAGGCTAGAAACACCTGGCTTCCTGCAGCCTGTTGCTCAGCATCACTTGTCCCCAGTGTCCACCTTCTTCTGGCCCAGGCTCAGCATCAGAAAGCTCTTCCCACCCACACCCAGGAGTCCCAGAGAGTGATGCCACAGCCTGTTTCTGAGCGCCAGCCAGTGTCCTGCAGGCAACACGTTGCTGATGCCAGGGAAGCTAAAGGTATATGGGGTATGGTCTAAAACCGTGGGCAGTGTTTACATTGTCTACAAATTCACGGCAATAAAAGATATACTGCCTTTAACTCTGCCCCAGGATGGTCTCCCTCACCTCAGAGCCACTCATCCCACCCTACTTGCTCTTCCCAAGGCCGTCCTGGAAGTCTCTTCGGCGCCTTTAGTTATCCCGGTGCCCTGTGTCAACTCAAAACGTTGACCTTTCATGGTTGTTTTGATTTGGGGGAAGAACAAGAAGTCACCCGGTGCCAGATCTGCTGCGAAAGGTGGACGAGGACACTGATGTTTGCGTGAGCCTGCATTCCTGCTGGGCGGCCCTCGGCGGCAGCATTCGCTGTATACTTTTTAAACCCACCTCATGAAATCACTCACGAAAGCGGACTCCAGAACTGCTTCAGAAAGTGGAGACAATGGTGGGGTAAGTGTGTTTGAAGCCAGGGGAGGCGTTTGGAAGGGTATTAGGGGCTATGTGTCTGTTACTGTAATAACTTATAAAAATTTAAGCATTTGCCCTATATTGGACCATCCTGTATATAATGTTGCTTTTCATTTTAGCGTGTCATCTGATTGGCCGTCTTAAGTGAAGTCTTTGTGGGAACCGTGAGTATTCTTACGTGTCACTAAGTTTTAGACAAAGAGAAAGCAGGGGGTTATTTTCAGAATCAATTCCATCTGCTCAGGCCTTTGCTTATGATCTTCAGTGTCCAACGAGACCTAATTATTTGGACTTCATTAACACCTTTTAAATCAGAATTTCTACCTCTCAGAACAGGGTCCTGTGGAACTGGCCATAATACAATGTGACTGCCATCTTGTGGTTTTTGACTGCTCTGCAAACCTGAGAGTAGAAAATAGGGTTTTTAGGAAGTAATGGTTGTTAAAGGCATACCAATTCATTTTTAAGAAGTTATTTTACCAGAAAAATGTCAGGCCTATGTTGGACATTTGTCAGTGCAGTGAGAGAGAATGATTTGCTCCTGAGGACGGAGGCGTGGATGGTTAGAGGACTGTGTCGGTGTGGGGTGAGCAGAGCAGGTTCGATCTGGATTCCTATAATGGTACTGGAGTCTCGTGGCATTGCAGCAAGGCAGTGTTTTGCTTGACTCTGATTTTAGCTTCTGTCCGATGTGATGCTCCATGATTTGTGGTATAATATGGTCCTGCAATCTGTAGATTATCTTTGAAACATATGTCTTTTTTCATAGGAGGGCTTTGGGCCTTCATGCTAGGGAGCTCTTGCCTGTTTAAATCCCTTTGCTTCTCAGTGTTCCCTATTATCTTTGTGTTGTTCTGTGATTACCTTAATGCCAGTGTTGTTTGACTACTTCACAGTGAGCTGATCACCTCACAGTTTTGTCTCCCAGGCCCAGTGACCTCCCAGCACACAGAAGGGGGACGGCAGAGGGTCATCTCTGACAGGGAAGCCCGAGTCAGGCATGAGGGGGTGAGATGTTCTGAAAATACTGTCCCACTGAAAACCATCACACACAGGGTAAATTCTAGCAAACATACTTTTAAGTGCATTCCTGAGATTCCAAGTTAAAGGGATCCCCATGGAAAAATATTTTTAAAATAAGAACAAACCCAAGACCTGTCCTGGGGGCCAATGCAAAGTCAGCTGGTTGTGTGAGTTCCTTGCTTATGCCTCATGTAGGACAGTGTCTGAACATAGAAAAATGTCAGTAAATGTAGGAATTGCAGGGCCCCGATGTGCTCTCCCTCCAGTGTGATTATTTTGTGCCAGCACAGCTGTGGAGGAGAATCAAAGTATACCCATGATGCAATCATCCCAGATTCATGCTATGGACTCAGTCCTGTCATTTGTTTTGTCTTAGAAATCCCAACTGCATGAGTCTCCTTGATATTCATTGAAAACAAAGCATCCGACGCTACAGCCCAGACTAAGCCCAAGTCTTGATCATTTTTTCTCTTCACTGGGACAAAATGTTCACCTTCATGACTTAAAGGAGGAGAGGTTTATTTGGGGTCCCATCTTTAGTCCATACTTGTCTGGCTCCAAGGTAACATGGCAGAAAGGCCTGGTGGAAAAAGCTGCTTGAATCATGGTGGCCAGGCAGTAGATAGAGAAAAGAGGAGCCAGAGTGAGAGAGAGAGAGAGAGAGAGAGAGAGAGAGAGAGAGAGAGAGAGAGAGAGAGAGAGA
>NW_022900926.1:68513403-68521349 GCF_012274545.1 Fukomys damarensis | reverse complement strand
AAAAAAGGAGACAGAGAGAGAGAGAGAGAGAGAGAGAGAGAGAGAGAGAGAGAGAGAGAGAGAGAGAGAGAGAAAGCCTTTCCAGGGTAAGCCCCTAGTGACTTATTTCTTCTGACCAGACTTCATCTCCTAACAAGGCAGCCACAGCACCACCCAAAATCCAGGAGGCCCTTGGGGGACATCTACCATAATAGCCCACCACAGCACTCTCATGACCTAGGGATGAATACAACCCTATTTCTTATAAGATGTTAATAGTTACAGTCACATATTAAATGACAAACAAATCAACACTACAGACCTTACCTGCTGGGAGAGAGTGAGGAGGGGCTGTGGTGGGCTTGGACTGTGGAGAAGCTGCTGGTGGAGAAGGGGTGGGCACTGTGTGACCCACAGAGATGCTAGAGGAGGGCACTGTGGGTTGTCATCTAGGGTGTTTCAGATCCTGAAAGAGCAGGCCTATGAGTATGGATACTTAGGGCGAAGTTATTATTCTTACCATCATTTTCCTCACCAACAGTTCTTTATTGGTATCTTTGCTGAGGGCAGATTTCCCCAGCCTCCACTTTCACTGGGAATGTAACTCTTGAGTGACTTGGCTATGTGGGAGGAGTCTCCAGTTGAGTTCCCTACTTGGTGTAGACCAGAGCCTACCTTCCCCTTCCCATGGTCTGCAACTCTCAACATGCTAATTGAAAGTCCAGCGTTTCTACCAAAGCTTAAAACCAGTATAGGTTCCCCCAAATGAACATCTAACATTCTATAATATCACGCATAAAAACAACATGGCTTCTGGGGGGGAGGATTAAGGACCAGGGGATTGGGAAGGTAGTGGTGTCTTGTGGGGATCTCTTATTGCAAATCACATTCCCCACTCGGTCACTCCAAACCTGGACTTGGGAACCGTGGGCAGGAGTGACATCCCTGGGACACAGGGACATTCTTTCCAGAAGGAAAGAAATACCCTCAGTCAGTTCTGCAGGTTATCAGATGTGGGCTTATACTTTAAAAGTTACCAAGTGTTTCAACATACAAGATATCATGAGTAAGACTTAGCAGAAATTCTAGGTCTCTGCAGAATTTCAATTACTGCAATTAGATATTGAATATAGAAATTTAGCTGTGAAGTACACAGCAATTTTACATATTTTATGTATCCATTTTTAAAAAAACTGAGCTATTTCCCACTTTAAGAGGTGGAACCAAAGAAATGGAAAATAATAAGGTGTCTGTCAACTGGGAGGAAGAGATTGGAATTAAAGGATTTGGGGGCAGAATCAATAGATTTCACTCTACTTAGAGCATCATTAAATTGCATACAAAACTTTAAAGAAAAGCACTAAAACAATAAAAAATAGAACGGAAACTATAAATGGTAGGTTGCAAAAGAATCCGGAAGACCTCGGTGAGAAAAAGAAACACATGAAAAGTGTTACAAACAGAAATAACAAAATAAGATGGCAAAAATAAATACAAATGTATTCACAACCACAGTGAAGATACAGTTTTCAATCTCAAAAAAGATTTTCATTTGCGAAAACGCCGGCCTCACAGTGTAGCCCCGGGGCGGTGCCGCGGCCCTGGGGGGCTTCTCGTCACCCCCTCCCCTCAGCCCAGCGGCCCCGGCCACTGGGCACCAGGCTACTGCGCGTCCCGACCTCGCGGAGCAAGGGAAGGCGCCTCGATGGAGAAGCAGGCGGGCAGCGGGGTCAGGTGTGGCCGTCAGCGGGCCTGGAGAAGGAGCCCTTCCGAAGGGCGTTCTCTCCGGAGAAGAAGACAGCACTGAGACCTCGGCGCACCCGCGCGGCTCTGGAGCCCTAGGAAAACGTCCCCGAGGCTTCCCACGGATTTCGAGACACAGCAATGCTCTGCTGACGCGTTTTCTTTTTACCTGCGACCTCGGACGGTGCTCCCAGCGCGGTGTGAGAGGCCGAGCCGAAGGCAGAGCTGAGGAGCTCACAGCGCCCCCTGCAGGGCTCGGAATCCCCTGCCGCTCCCGGAGCTTCCAGCTCGCTCGGGTGGGCAGAGGCCTGGAGAGGCCCGCGGGCGCCGCCAGCCGGCCGGTGTGTTTTTTGCCGCTCCGCGAAACTGTATTTCGGATACCACAAAGTAGCTCTCCTGCTTCCGGAAGAGGAATTGGGTAACGGGCCCTTCGCAGTAACTGGGGCTTTCAGCTGTGAGGTAAGAAGTCCAACTCGAACCGGCTTTTGTCCAAAACGCGAACGTTTTCGCTTCTGTAACTGGGAAATCGGCCCTGGGGCTGGACTCTCAGATGCCAAGCGGCCCACAGACGATTCAGGGCTCCTTCTCCCCAGGCGGGATGCAGATCTGCACCCGAGGGATCGAAGACAAGACATAGCGTTTCTCTTTTCCGTAGGTCCGTAGTTTAAAAATGTATGACAAATTCTGAAAGGGAGAGCTTGAGATTTGTTACAGTGCAAGGCGCTCTTCAGGAGCCACGCGATCTGTGTTCCAGGCCTCGCTTTCCGAGTCCATCGGCCTGTGAGATCCCTCATGCCCACGGCAACAGCACTGTGTGCGCTCGGCCACCATGGGGCTCTCGCAACCCCAGAAGGCTGTCTCCACTTCTGACACATCACAGCCCAGGCTCCCCCGACTGCTGCACTTCTGCCCTACCGACTACACATTTAGGGGTTCCTGCGGCTCCCCTCGGGTTCAGCAATTCCCTGGAAATACTCATGTAAGTGCCGTATTTCCGTTACAGTCTTATGATAAAGGCTACAGCTCAGGAACAGCTGAGTGGTGAGATAAGGGGATACAGAGCTTCCGTGCCCTTCCTGGGCGATGCTGATGTGTCACCTACCAGAAGCTCCCTGTGTCCCTTGGCCCAGAGTTTTTATGTGGGTTCCATTGAAAACAATCATGGAGGGCCGGGGATTTAGCTCGGTGGTTCCAGCGCCTGCCTCACATGCTCAAGGACCCGAGTTCGATTCCCGGTACCCTAAATAAATACATTCATGTAGGAGTCAATCGTGGGTCCAGTCCCTAGTTCCTTCAGTCCCCGGAGATCTTCGCTATCCCAAAACCAGCCGGGAGCTGCGCCTGAGGAACCTGACCAGGACAAACTCAGGGGCCAGGAAAGAGTCTTACGATGAATAGTGACAGAAGGCCCTCCCGCCACTCAGGAAACGCCACTCCCCCAACTTTAAGGTCAGGAGCACGTGGGCAAAGATCAAGGGCGTTTTGTTATGGTTGGGAAGAACCACCGAGTTGGTATACTGAAAGCAAGTGCAGTTTATGATTGCAAATTGTGCCGCAATACTTAGTGGTAGTTGTCAGAATTACGAAGTTAGTTTTGACCTACCCATTCCTCATTGGGAATTTGTTCCTGCAGATACACTGGCACACGCCTGTCTGCACACAAGGTCAGGCATTAGAGCACTGGGTCAGTAGCAAAAGGTTAGGGAACCTTTTGATCAGTAGGGGGCTGATTAGAAATTGTGGCACTTCCACAGAAAGTAGTAAAATACAGCTTTTAAAAATATGTGAGGATTATGCGTATGCGCTGATAAGAAAGGAGCTAAAAGATGCATTGCAACAAAGCTCAAATTTTGTATATTACACTATACTTTGTGTAGTATGTTACCTTTTGTACAAAACCAGAAAATGGTGATTTTTTTTTTTATTTTTGCTTTTTTCAGTACTAGGACCTTCTTACTGCCTTCTCAGTCTTTTTTTTTTATTTCTGTGTTGAGATAAGGCCTTGCTAAGTTGCCCAGGCTGGACTCCAACTCTAGATCCTCCTGCCTCAGCCTCCCAGAATGCTAAGATTACAAGCATGTGCCATCAGTCCAGGCTGGCAATACATAATTCTGCAGAAAGAAGCCCTGTGGGGCTAGGACAGCATCTGTGAACAGTGACCACTTTGTACTCCTGTGTATGGAGCCTGGGGATAAGCAGAGAATTGTAGGAGATGTTTCCATTGGATAGATGAATATTTGCATTTTTTATTTTTATAAAAATTATGTGTTGAAAAAAGTAAATTTCTACATTCAAATAAAAATGTGTCTTCATTGAAGAAAGATGGTGTAGGTAGGGGATTTAGTGAAGGTTGGTGGGCTTTGGTCTTTGCGAGCTCCTGAGAACAATTCCTGGATCCCACCTAGGGATTCCGCTGGAGGGTGCTTCAGGAAATCAGCGCCAAGCACAGAGCACAGAGCACCGAGCACCGAGCACCGTGCTTTCTGTGAGGCCCGCAGTAACTCCACACCTGAGGGGCTGTGTCTGCCCAGTTAGCTCTTGGTTTGGTCCTGGAGGCAGAGGGGAACCAGGAACAGTGGGTTGGGTGAAAAAGCCAGAAACATTTGAAACTTTTCATGAGTGAATTTCCTGATCAGTATGAGAAAAGGGGAGGCCGGGGATGTAACTCAGCGGCGTTGCGCCTGCCTCACAAGTGCAAGGTCCTGAGTTCGATCCCCGATACTGCAAAATAAATAAATACATAATTTAAAAATAATAAAAATAAATATGAAGAAAATGGATTGGAGAGGAAGTATGCAGAGGAAGACGTATTTTTCATATTACCTCTGTTATAGTTCTGGGGAAGACACTGACATCTACCTCCAGTCGAAACAAGATGAGCTTTCCTCCGTTGAAGCCCTCCGCTGCTGTAAGCCTGGAGCGTGCTGTCTCCGTTGTGTCCACCAGAGGGCACTGTGCCCATGTTTCTGTGGAGAGAGGAACCGCCCAAACCCACACTTGCTGTCACAGGTATTGTCATTTTTCTTAATGACTTGTTAAACTTTGGGTTTAAAGCGATTCTTCCTCACTGAAAAGTAAATCTAAATACAAGTCAGAAATTTCTCCACATCAGAAAACGGGACTTAGCAAATAGGAAATATTCCCAGAAATGTCAATGAGATGTTAATTGGAAGGGTCTAGTACTTAGTCCCTATTTTTTGTTAAGGCAGTAGAAAGTGAAGGAGACCTTGGGACTTATTCTCTATCTCTGATGCTTTTTCTTGCCTTGTCAACATGATATATGGTCAGCTCTTGCCATTAACCAGATGCAGGTGTGTGACAGGTGAATGTTTGCGATAAATGTAGTTGCTAAGACAGCTTCCCTCTGGCAAAAAGGAAATCAGAGCTTGTTTCTTTGATGACCAAATTATTGAGGACATTCAAAGGGAAAAAAGTAAAGGACACAAAAGACTGATAGGCTATAAGTACAAATAAGAAAAACATTACTGGAACATCTTCTAGTAACACTTTTAAATTGAATAGGCCTCTTCCTAGATCTCCTCAGATGCAGCGGACACTCGTTTAAAAGTTTCTGGACTGGGAGCATCATGCGTCTGAAAGTGAAGGTATCAAGGTGTCTTCTAACGTGTATCTCTTCAGTTTTTCTTAGACAACAGCAGGCCTGTCTCGCCTTTTGACAACCAGCCTGTTGGTAATACTGGACCTACATTCAAAAATTGTATTAAATTTTATGTCATGACTGCAGATAATAAAAAAAAACATTGCTAAATGCTGCATTCATTGATTTCTTTTTATTTGAAAGGGAGTGCTGCACTTTAAAGATGCATTCATGTTGTATCCACACATTTAGAGGGTCACCCAGTCACTGTCTCCGGAGGAGGGAGGAGGAAGATGGACCCTCCCAGTGACCCACCTCCTCTACCCAGGCTTCACCTTCCAGCGTTATATTTAGCTAGAGAGTAATCCACTGGTGAGCATCACACCACCATGATCCAATCACCTCCCCACATCTTCATCTATGCATTTATGAGGCTTCGGGAGGACATCTAGATGTAAACCGTACCAGTCACCACAGAGCTCTGTGCTAGATCATCTGCAGGCAAGATGGTGCTGCCTGTCCAAAGGCCAGGGACTGTGTTTCCCAGAATCCCCCTCTCTGTGCTTCTGGGTCAGAGTTGGCAGGAGCAGGGCTCAGAGGACCTTGAGGAAGGCAGACGAGAGACCATTATGCTTGGAGGACTGTGCTACAGACAAGAGGGGTGTGGCCCAGCTCATCCTGGCTGTCCTCTGACAACCAACGGCAGCTGCATGCACACAAGGCAGCCCCCAGCAGAGGACCACAGGAGTGGATTTCCAGGGTGGAGAAACTCCCCACAGACCCCTCTCTGTGAGCTGTCCCTAGCAGCCTCACCTCTGGGGCTGATACATGAAGCTTCTCCTGTCCTCCCACAGCCTCAGCCCATCCAGCCAGCTGTGCTGCAGCCAGGATCGTTAGTGTTCCTTCTGTTCTCCATCTCTTTAGCTCTACCTTCTTCTCGCCCTGACTCCTTCACACTGTAAGCTCCGATCCCACTGTTCAACCTGCCTCCCTGGGAGACTTGGAAGCTGCTTTCGATCTGAACTCTGAGTGATGGATGCTGTTTTAAGTCTGACATTGGTCTGAAGACAATGGATGTGGCAAATGCTGAAGGAAGTGCAGAATGGTTCACTTTCCTCATTGGCCTAAATAGCCCAGGACAGCAGTCGTGACAGCTGCTTACTGTGGACAGAGCCTCACACTTGACTGTCAGAGGAACTGGCTTCCCCATCTCACACCAGCGCTATCCAGGGCAGCTTGCTGCCTCAGAGCACAGCCTTATTTCTCTCCTCCAGGAGCTGTGGAATCGATCATCACTTCCTGACAAGACTGTTTCCCGTATTAAATGAGATAATTACTCAGTGTTTCCACAGTATTGGCACAGTGCTATTAGTAAAACAGTTTCCATCGGGTCGGTTGCCAGCCTGGGAGCCGGGTCCAGGAGGGTCCACATGTGCTCTGTCACCGTGAAGGTGGCCAGAAGAAGGTCCTGAGGCAGCCTGAGAAGCAGGCCCTGGAGATGGTGAGACAGGACACTCAGCAAAAGCGCAGAGAGGAGCAGAGAGAACTTGAGGGCTAAAAATGGAGGCTGTGGAGAAGGGCAGCCTTAATTCCTATGTGGGGATTAAGAAAGTAAAGATTGCCTTGTGCCTAAGCTGTGTCTCAATTCCATCCCTACGTAAGCATCTAGATTCCCTGCCTGAACTTCTTTTTACACCTACAGCCTCAACGAAGTGCTGTCTTGCAGTCTGCTCATTAAGCATAAAAGCTTGTAAGAAAAGAAAATCACCTGGAGAAGAGTAGCTGCAATCATAGATGCCTTAGGTCTGAGAGTTTTGGGGAGTATTAAAGAAAATATATCCTAAAAACATCTCCGCTAGCCTAACTCCGAGTGCTGACAAAGACTTTCCAAGAGACCTTTCAAAGTGGGTAGTGAAGGTGACAAGGACAGAGAAGACCCCGAAGGGCAGAGCACGCTCACCTGCATTCTCAGAAACTGCAGGGAGGAGTGGCTCTGGAGACTTTCATAGCATCCTGGGATGCAGGGCCACCCGGGAGACAGGGGACCAGGGCCAGGGCCTGCAAGACAGATAGGGTTCGCAAGGGCTGCCCTACAAAGATGTACAGTAAAGAAGTCTGCTGGACCTGGCCTCTTCTCTAAGTAAAAAAGCAACACACATGCACACACACACACACACACACACACACACACACACACACACACACAAGCACCTCTCAAGAATGAGAACCAGTTCCCCACCAGATCTGCAGGTCCAGCTGTTACCACCTGTGCAATCTCCTCAAATTCTAAGCCAAGAATGTGCAAACTCTTCCTAGCCTTTATGTCCCCAGTCAAGATAGTGCTCCTGTGTCTCTTCATGAAAGAGATGAAGACAGCATATTACAGTGATCTACGCATCCCTGTGTTTACAGCTAAGTCTTGGAAGCAGCCTATATCCACCAGCAGATGACCAGAAAAAGAAAATATGGCATATATACACAGTGGAGTCTACTCAGCCATAAAGAAACGTAAAATTGCGTCATTTGTAGGAAAACGGAGGCACCTTGAGACCATAATACTAAGTAAAATGAGCCAGACACAGATGTTAGGATTGCATGGTTTTTCTAATAGAAGATACTCACATAT
>NW_022900926.1:68510592-68513374 GCF_012274545.1 Fukomys damarensis | reverse complement strand
AATTTTAAAAGTAAAATAAGTGAGGTGGTAGGAAATCAGGAAGTGGACTCTGTGGAGAGGCAAATGTGATCTAGGAAGGAGGGGAAATGAAAAAAGATCAAAATGTGACTTGTAATTATTATGTATCACAAAAACAGTAACCAAAAAGAAATGAACTGCAACCCAGGCCTCTGAGCATTCTTCTCACAGTATTTCAAGATTTGCGATCTCACACAACTGAATAATTGCTATGTATTTTTCAAAAAGGAAAGTGGGCTGTAGAAGCAATAGCTGGGATAAACTGCTGAGGACTTAGGGCTACAAAGACTTTATATATTAAAATTGTTTACAGAATATAAATGATTCAGATGTTTGGTGAAAGAAATTCAGAAATGAGCATTATGAAATAAAGCAGAGACTACCGACGGACTGAATTTACCAAGAACCCTGGCGAACACCCCAAACACCCGGAGGTCCCTTGGCGTGGACTGGCGGTGGGCCGAGCACCTGGAGAAAGTCCACAACCGTGAGAGACGAAGAGGGTAAAAGACGGCGCACACGGGCTAAAAACTAGGACCTGACGGTACCCTTCCGATCAGCAGCTGCGGCCACGTCCCCACCCTGTGTCCCTGCCCGGTGTCCCCTGTCTCCTGCTGTGACCAGCCCCCCCCTTGTCCCTGCCTGGTGTCCTCCCTTTGCTCCCCGTGTCCCCCACTGTGACCAGGCCCGTGTCCCTGCCCAATGTTCCCCCTGTGTCCCCTTGTGACCCCCGCTGTGACCAGAATCCCCATGTCTCTGCCTGGTGTCCCCCTTAGGTCCCCCCGTGTCCCCCACTATGACCAGATCCCAATGTCCCTGCCTGAGCTGAGGAGACTCAGAGCTGCACCCACTTCTTGCTCCTGATCACCCTACGTTGTCTGCATCCAGTGACAAGAAATGCTCGCCCAAGCCTGGTGGAATAGCAGTTATGGAAACAAAGGTGGGTATGTGCCCCCTAAGCCCCCGGAGAGAGCCGACGTAGACCTCTGTGCGGTCCGCGAGTGTCGCAGCCCTCACCCGGGCTGTGATCCTCACCGGCTGGGTGCGGCTCTCTCCTTCCCCCTAGCGGCAGGATGGTGCCACCGCGCTGCGCCTGCATCCTCTTCCTTCAGGATCCCAGGGCTCTTGCTTGGCACAACTTTCCCTACCCGCAAGACTCAATCTTTTGGGCTGTGGCAGTCTGGAATCCTGGGTTGAGTCAGTGCACGGGATGCCTGTAGAGAGCAGCACTGGCGGCCCAGTTCCCAGGCCAGGAGGCCCTGGCCTGAGCCTCCAGCTCCCCCGTCCCTGAGGAGGGACTCTTCAGAAGGACCAAGCAGGGGGACATGGGAAATGGGAGGGAGCCTCATGATGACAGGGGTGAGGGGAACCAGGAGAGAGGGAGGCAGTCTGAGTGTCTCCGGGACGAAGAGACCAGGACCTCCTACCATCCCACACGGACTGCCTAAGAAATCAGCACTGGCCACTTCAGAGATGCAAATCAGAGCAACGCTGGGATTCCACCTCACTCAAGGATGGCTATCATCACGAGCTCAGCAAGAAGAAGGAAACCTCGCACTGTTGGTGGGATGTCAGCTAGCACAAGCACTATGGAAACCAGTATGGAGACTCCTCAAAAAACTGAAAGCAGACATTCCATTTGACCCAGTTATTCCTCTTTGGGGCATCTTCTGGCAAGAGCTAAACCCATATTTCGGGGATGCACGCATACCCTTGTTTATAGTAGCACTACTCATAATTGCTCATAATAGCTAAGCCTCGTAAGTGGCCTATGCGCCCATCAGCAGATGAATGGATAAAGAAAGCATAATAGTTATACAAATGGAGTACTACTCAGCCATAAAGAAGGGCGACTTTGAGTCATGTGCAGGACATAGACGAATCTTAAGGCCATAATGATAAGTGCAATAAATCAGACGCCAAAGATTGAATTTTGCATGCATTTAATTTTGCATGAAATATAAATAAAAATGATTTAAAGAGCAAAATAAAAGACATGTTAGGAATCAAAGAGCTAGACTTTGTGGAGCTGGGAAGGGGGTCTGACAAGAGACAGGAGAGCGGGGAGTGAAAATGATTAAGATGCGTATATGTATCACTTCTCAAGTTTAATGTAATTAATGTTTATTGCAAACATATACTAATAAAAAAGGAAACTAATAAAAAAAAAAAGAATGCACAAGTGCAGTGGGGGATGTCTGCAGAATTCACAGCGGAGTGGGGTTTCGGATGCTGGGAGGCCTCTCTCCCACTTACTGAGCGGGACTCAGCCCAGGGCATGCTGGGAGGAGGGGCGGCTCCAGCCGAGTCCAGGGGACTTCCGAGAAATGCAAGAACAGTTTGCAGCTTTCTCCATGCTCCGTGTCCTCCTCTTTGTTTTCGTATTATTTTCTTTGTGATAACAGATTTCACCTACGAACCGCACGGCGTTTTGAAGGTGCAAGTACAAGTTGCACAGAAATGGAAGGTTCGAGTCTCTCCTGGCACTAAGAGAAGAAAATGCGGTTGCCGGTGCTCGGGACAGGAGTTTAGGTTCCCTGGGAAATCTCGTTTGGGTGTCGTCCCGTCTGCCCCACCCCAGCTGAGTCAGAACCGAGAGGCAGGAGCAGGCTGCACACCCAGGTTTCCTAGAAGCTGCCCCTGAGATCGGAGGGTGCGCCTCGGGCCGAGGATCGAGAGCAGCTGCATCAGCCTGTGGCACCCGGCCCGGGAGGGCAGAGGCCAGGCTGGAGACTGCGCCTGCTCCTCCCGGCCCGTCGGGCCA
>NW_022900926.1:68442006-68510401 GCF_012274545.1 Fukomys damarensis | reverse complement strand
CCCGTCGGGCCACCGTGCCCCGGCCCTCCCGTCCCTGGCTGCAGCCGCCCCGTGCCTCACACACCAACGCTGACAGGCCAGGGGCTCACTTCACATCAACGCAATTGTGCTGCTGCTTTCTTCTTACCTTTTTTTAAAAATCCTAAATCCTGTGAAATCTAAACAAAGTTTATTGTCTAAGCAGTAGCTTTTAGGACTAAGGATTGGCTTTCTTCCCTCTTCTTTTGTATTTGGATCTTTATCTCGTCATATGAGCCTCTACGCTGAAAGCAAAAGCAATTTCAACATAAACTCTCCTCTGCCTCGTCTTTCTTTTTGTCCAGTGATCTCTGAGTTGGTGTCCGAGCCTCTGACCTCCGCGACGGCGGTCTGTGGGAAATCTCTCCTCCTCCCCCTCAGGAATCTGTCAGGCTCCCTGCCTCTGAGCTCACACTGCGTTTGGATGCTATAGTTTCTCGATTCTTTGCTTGTCTCCCCTGTCAGTCCACAGAGGAACAACTCATTGCTGCTGTGTTTATATGCCCAGGGCTAAGCATGGTCTCTGGTAATGTGATGGGTGGAAATATCGCAGTAAATGAAAATCACCAAAGACACGGACCTTTTCTTCCGGGGATCTACTTCGCAGGCAGTTCAGGAAGGGCCTGCGCCCCCAGCCCCTCACACGCTGCTCACACAGAAAGGCTGGCGTCAGGGCTGAGAGACTGCAGGCACAAAGGCCTACTCAGCTTCCCTTCTGAAGGTTCTGGAAAACCTAAGTGGCCTGCTGGTCCCCAACACCGTAAAGCGAAGGGGTGGGGGGCATCAGTACTAGGCAGCGCTCTCCAGCAGGGCAACACCTCGCCAATCTGTATGCCTTCTGTTATTCCAGCCCTCCCTTCTGTTTTCTGTAACAGGTTTGGAATCTTTTCATCCGGGATCCCTGGCCATATTCCCTCCAAGTGATGCCTCCCCTGAAGGGGTTGTAAATCTCAGCGGGGGTGGGGGTGGGGGCTCCTGGCAGCATCCCACAGGCCCCTTGAAATGTGTCTTCCATATCCTAGACGGGTTTCCACTCGGTACTGGGGAACCTGGGCACATCAGGTCTCTGTGTGGCTCTGGGCATTGCGATCCCTCAGGGTAAATATTCAAATAAGATCCTGAAACACCAAACCAAGGTGGCTAACTGTGCTCCCTGAGGCACTAGATTAATTTATAGCAAGCTACTTCTGCTTGCGAGTTTTGTTGTTATGGATAGCTCCGGTGGCATAGCATTTGTTTGTTGGATGTTTTTAACTCAGTCACGGCAATAAGAAGCTGTTCTTCAGGCCTGAGCTAAGAAATGACCACCTAACTCTGGAGCTCCCTGAGTCCCTAGCTGTACAGTCTATTGCCTACAGTCTTCTGACGTGTAGAAGGGCATTCAGACTCTGCCGTGACCTTCTTTCGATGAGCTCTGTGGGAGGTGAGGGAAACTAAGAATGACCTGTGCCAACAGCATACCTGGTGCTTGTGAGCAGCACAGCTACCTAAGGACTGCGTTTTACTGGCGGATTGCAAATGCATTCTCCAAACTGCACACTTCTGGGTCCCAACAACACTGGTCAGAAAGCAATTTGTACTCGCGGCTTCTTTTGTAACATGATGATGTTTAAGGCTGTCTTGTAATTAGCTCAGAGAAGCAGGGTTTTTTTTCTTGTTTTGTTTTGTTTTGTTTCTAGGAGCAGAGCACAGGCTGTGAATCTGAGTGCTCATCAACCCAGGGTTGGCTCGTTCAGGCCAGGAGCACATTGTCACAAAGACTTCAAAGCAGCTCCACCGTTGACGTCTCAGAAGGGGCTTCTTACAGCACAGTTTCACTTGGGTGAGCCTGACGGCAGTGCAGATGCCAACCCAGTCCGATGCAATGTGTACCGTGTATTGGACTCTTCTCAACTCAAACCCACTTGGGAGCAAATAGAGATTTTTTTTTTCAACAAAGATGTATGACTCAGTCACTGGAAATATGCAGGTATTCACAGGTAGAAGCATCAGGCCATGAATGCTGAAAAAGTACAAATAGCAAAGAAGCTCAGGAGAAAACGTTCTGTTTTCATACCTGGGTCACAGTGGGTTTATTCTGAGCCCTGGGGCGCTAGAGTCAGAGTGGGATGAAGTGAGGGTGGTTGGTTCACAATCTGCTTTCTGTTTGTAGTTAAGGCTTTGACTGAAATGCTGTGGGAAAAAAAAATCTCCTAGAAAACCTTTAGTTTTCCACCTTGTCCCTGGACCAGTGAGATGGAAATGTTGTGGCAGGGAATTCTTTTCTGGTAAAGCTTCATGGTCCTGTGAGAAGTGTTCAAGGAGACTGTGACAAAAGAGAACTTTGGATCTCAAAGTGGAGGATTGGAGTAGAAAATTAACTTTAGTCATTCCAATGTGGGAGAAATGTTTCTTGCTCCTGCTTCCAAAATTCCTCAGCCAATTTTTGATAACATATTAGAGGAGAGAAAGAGAGAGAGAGAGAGAGAGAGAGAGAGAGAAGAAAAGAGAGAGGGAGATGCTAACCTCCTCTACTCTTTGTAGCAGAGTTCCATTCTGATGTTTTTTGTTTCGCATGGGAGGCAGGTAAAGGAGACAAAGAATGATTTAAATGGACAGAACAGACTATGCCTAAGAATTTTAATCCATTGGCTAGACACCTGTCACTGGGCTCTGGCATCATGAGTGTTCAGTAATAGGAGCCCAAACTAAACCCATCCTGAAACCTGTCCTTCCTGCCTTTCCAGAGCTGCTCACCCTCCTTCCCTACCTTTGTCCTCTTGAGTGGATTCTGGTTTGGGGATCATTTTCTTTCTCTATTTGCTACTTTTGGCTCTGTGACTGGTGAGAAAGCACTGGACAAAACATAAGGTGGACAGTGCAGGTTTGCATCTGGGAAATTCTAATGCAGTCAGCAGGCACTGGTCAGAGGTTAAAAGGCCCATCTCCTGCTGGCTCTGTAATTTCATTGGCAGATGAAGCAAAGTCATCATGTAGGGTGGCTCCACCTTGAAATGTGAGTTATGGATCCTGGGAATCTGAAGTCAGCCCCAAGCATTTGCTATCTTCTTTCACTTTCTAGCCTTTTGTTCCTCTTTTTCTCCCCTCCACTTCCTTTTCCTTTGCTAATCCAGGGCAGAAACTTCCAAGGACAAGTCTGCAGCCCTTCTGCCTTCCAGCCCTTCAGCCAATCAGCATTTGAGCCCTGAGGCACACTACATCTCCCCGGGGTGTTTGCTGGTCTTAATCTCTCATAGCAATAACTGGCTGGTGTGGACACTCTTCGATTCCCTGGGATCTTGCCCCAGTACAGGCTGCCTTAGGATGGATGCTTCTCCGAAGGCCCATTCTGAAACCCAGCTCCTTCACCAGCATGACCTGCAGTGTGGGTTTTCTTAAACAGAGGATGGACAGTAGTCACTGATGTGAAATCTCTCCATCTTTATTTGCTTTCTGATTGCTTTAATCAAGCACCTGTGATTTTCATGAAGTACTACAGTTTTTTTTTCCCACACATAACAATTTGTTCAGTTCGGTTTAAGAAAAGAAATAAATCAGGAGATGCAAAATTCTGAGTTCTCATTCTTTATCTGCTCCCTTAGTAGCTGTGTGACCCTGAGCAACTCACCACCATTCATTGTGTAAACATGGGCGTGCCTGTTGAATGACAGGCACCAGGACACAAGGTGAGGAAAAGCACAGGAAACCAAACCAAGGAATGGGCCATTACAGTTGGCCCTACTGGAGGCTTGTCCTGGGTACCCAACAGCAAGAAAGAAAGAACTTCTAAGGCTGCTAGGAAGATGGGAGCAGATTTCACCAAATGGATAGAATTTTAGCTCCAGTGCTGTGAAATACATTGCCCACTACATCAGAGCACTGCTTTTTAAGAATATCTTACTGGTTTGAAAAATATACATTTCATTTTCATTAGTGGTGATGTTGACAATTTGATCATGCACATGTGAATTTCAAAGCCTACAGTTAACAAATATCTCTATATACCTCCAGAATAGCAGGAAGCCTTTAAATGTACTAGGCTAGTGCTAGACTTTTTAGAGATGAGGGCCCAAATTGCAACCCAAAACTCACTTATTTATTACAAAGTGCCAACACTGCAATTAAACCTCAATAGTGAGCTTTTAGTTTAGAAAATACAACTCTTGCATTAACATCTTTTGTAGCAAGAGAAAAACAAATAACACTTGTGCCATAGGTTCACTACCTATTAATCCTTATCATTATATTTTTCTTATATGCAATCAAGGCCCTTTTAGAATTATCTATATTTTAATAATTTCTTTGCTTACTGTTAATTGTTGCATCTCACTCCTTTCTTTTTCCTGAATTGTATCCTTTCGCAGAGTCTGTTAAGTGTGCATTCTCAATCATTGTTATTATTATTTTAATGGGAATTTAGTTGTACATGGAATTTAGGCCAACTCTCTTCTCTCAGCCCCTTGAAAATTCTAGTACACTTTCCTCTGACTTACATGGTGGCATACAGCAATGTCCCTATTGCTCATTCAGGTAACCTGACTTTTATTTGTTAAGATGTTTGTCTTTGGTGCTTCTGGAAAGATGGCACAGTAGTGAGCAGCAGCTAAACAGCCTCTCTGAGGTTTGTCATCCAGATGCTGGAATATAGCAGTATGTGGAAAAGAAAAAGGAGGGAACTGGGTTCCTGGGGCTCAGCCAGAATCTGAAGCTAGAATTAGAGCTGATGGTGAGAGCAAAGAGTGGGGTCTCAATG
This sequence comes from Fukomys damarensis, assembly GCF_012274545.1. Taxonomy (NCBI): domain Eukaryota; kingdom Metazoa; phylum Chordata; class Mammalia; order Rodentia; family Bathyergidae; genus Fukomys; species Fukomys damarensis. The sequence goes on along the minus strand of NW_022900926.1, from coordinate 68,505,651 downwards.
CAGAAACAGGAGGTAGCAAGTGGTGCTTTCTCCCTGAGCCCCGGTTCTCAGCATGGGAGGAGTGGTTTATACATGCAGAGGCACAGTGACTACTGGTAACTCCAGAGGCCTCCATGGAGAAATGCACTAGTGGAGGGGAGCAGCAGATGCTGCAGAAACCAGTGGCTCGTGACTGGTTCCAGTTTGGGTATCTCCAGTGGAGGGTGATTGGCCAATCGCCATTTTGGGAAGGGGCCAAGTGAACTCAGGACTCAGAGTGGCAGTGGATTGGCTCCATCTCAGGCCTCACAGTATCAGGTGAGGTGCAGCCAGGAGGCACCCAGGGTCAGGGATTTGAGTTCAAGTCAGCAGGAGGTGCCCAGAGTGTTGTGGGCTGAACAACACAAATCCCAGCCTCACAGCCAGAAACCAGAAACAGTCTAAATTTCAGGGAAGTGGAAAATGCAGGGCTCTGGGATTATCTACCATCAGCCTATAATTCTACTGCAGGCTTGCTGGGATCAACCTGCATGCATTTGAGCTCTGTTTGACCCATTTGTCTACCAGTGACAGCAGAGACACACCCTGAGGTAATAACTTTTTTTTGAAATCTTCCTTTCTTTGCATTTTTTCCTCTTCTTTTTCTTGGTCATTTGTTCTTCTTTTTATATGAGAATGAACATTGTTTCTACTTCTGTTGTTGTTATTGTTTTGTTCTGTTCTTGTTTCTGTTTTTTCTTTCTCTCTTTCTCTCTTGTCTTCTTCACCAATTTCCCTAAACTTGTATAATCTTCCTTTGTCCTTTAAGCCTGTCTTCTAATTTCTTCCTCTTTCTCTATTTCTCTATTTATTTTTTCCTTTTAAATTTTCTCCACTGAGGGTAAAATCACCATACTGAGGAGATATTTACTGTATACAATTTTCTGATTTGTTTTAGAACTACAAGTCTTGTTTACATGGTTAAATATGGCAAATAATAGTTAACACAATTTGTCATTTTTCTAGGCTGTGCTTGATACTATTGTTATTGATTATATTATTTTAGTGAAGGTGACATAGTTTTCTAATCAGTTGTTCCTTCTTGTATGCTAACACTGAAATTTCTTGAGGGTCATAAACAATAATATTGGCCAGAGCCAAAGAACCAGGTAGCTAAGCAATAGGCAGCAACTATTGAAGAGGTAGACCTTACAAGAGACTCAAGAGCCAAAATCCAACTACATCTGGAAGACATCTATGAAAAGTAGTTATTTTCTAAGGGCTCTTGATACTAGCAATAACACTATCTACTATAAGCAATTTATAGTTATTAATAAAGAAATTAAATTTAAGCAATAGAAAATGAGAAGACACAGAAGCAACATGTGACCCCAGACTTTTTTTGCTCATGAAAGGCAAATCCAGGGGTCAATGAGATAGAATAATTCCAAAGTCACCCTCCTGAACTTTCTGAAATGATAGCAGTGAAATTAACCAGGCAGATGAATGAGGTGCTTGAAAAAAAATTTCAAAATCAAAGTAGAAATAATTTCTCAGACAACCAAAGAGATGATGACCATAATGAAGGGCATGCTTAGTGAATCTAGATTAGATACAAATAAAAAATAGAGGAGCTTAGGAAAATGATGAAAACTATGAATGCCCAACATTGGAAAGAAATGAAATCCATGAAATAGATTCAAACAGATATCCAGGAGATTAAAAATTCTATTAAAAATATATGCAGCAGATTTAACCAATGTGAAAACAGAGTATCTGATGTAGAAGACAAGTTTGTGGTTAGCAATCATGATAAGAAAGATTTCTTTAAAAAATCAAGGAACCACAAAAGATCAATCCAACAGGTTCTTGGTGATGAAAAGAAAAATATAAGATTGACTGGAGTAATGAAAAAGCAGGAGATAGTGCAAACAACATAAAAAACCTATTCACAAAAGTAATGGCAGAAAATTTCTGAAGCATGGAAAAATAATTTGATTCATGTAGAACTTCATTTAACCATAATGAAAAAAATCTACCCAAGGCATATAATAATCAAGATTCCAGAAATTCAACACAAGAACAGAATATTAAAAGATGTTACAGAAAAGAAAAAAATCATCTATAAAGGAAAGCCCATCCAAATCACAGCAGACTTCTCAACACAAACCCTTAAGTCAAAGAGAACTTGGAGTGAAGTATTTTAAGCCATAAAAGAAAACAACTGTAAGCCCAGATTGATGTACTCCACAAAACAATTTTTCAAAATTGGTGGAGAATTAAAATTCTTCCATTACAAAGAACACCTGATTCATGACCACTAAACCAGCACTCCAAAATGTTGTGAAGAATATGCTAGAAAGACATAACAAAGCTTACAACTCCATGAACTGCAAATGAATGAATCCACCAAGTAAGGCAAGAAATTAAACAAAGAGGAAAGGAAGGGAACCAACAACAGAAAAATAGCATGATTAGGGTAAGTTAATACACATGTTATAACCATCAATGTAACTGGTTTCAATTCACCAAACAAAAGAAAGAGACTAGCAGAATGGATCAAGAAACAATCCAACAACATGCTGTGTATAAGAAATATATTTAAATGGAAAATAAAATCGTAGACTTAGAATGAAAAAAAGGAAAACAATTCTCCATGCTACAGAAACTCAGAAAAAAGTAGGCATAGCTATTTTATTTGCAGGCAAAGTAGATTTCAAGCCAAAACTGATCAAGAAAGACAAAGAAGCTCGCTACATACTCGTTAAGGAAACAATACAAGGGAAAGAGGTAACAATCACAAATATATATGAACAAACACCAGCACACCCAATTATATAAAACAAATATTAATGGACATAAAAACTCAAAGAAGCATTAATACAGTTGTAATGGGGTACTTTAATACCCCATTGTCACAAATAGACAGATCATCTAGACAAAAAAATCAACAAAGAAATATCAGAATTGAGCCAAACTTTTGAAAAAATGGACTTAGTAGATGTCTACAGTGTTCCAGGACACATCCGAATACACATTCTTCTCAGCTTCACACAGGACATTCTCCAAAACAGACCACATACTAGCTCATAGAACATGCTTAAGTAAACACAAAGGAATTAAAATGATTCCATGGATATTATCCGACATTAGCACAATGAAATTGGAAATCAATGGCAAAAACCCACAAAAACTTCATAAACATATGGAAATTAAATAACACCCTCCTGAACAATTAATAGATCACAGAAGAAATTAGAGCTTATACAATTAAACAATAATTCAATACAACATATCAGAATGTATAGGATGTAATAAAAGTGATCCTACAAGGTATATTTATAGTGATGAATTCTCATATCAGAAAAAAGAGTGTGCTCAAATAAAAAACCTAATGTTAAACCTCAAGCTTTTAGAAAAAGAAGAACAAATTAAACCCAAAGATTGTACAAAGGAGGAAGTTATCAAGATCAGAGGAGAAATAAATTTAATTTAGATTAAGAAAACAATACAAAGAATTAATGAGTCAAAGAGTTGGTTCTTCGAAAGAAATAAAATTGACAGACCCCTAGCCAAACTTATATTTAAAAAGCTAAGAAAAGACTCAGATCCATACAATTAGAAATGAAAAGGGTGAATTCAGAACAGATCCTGCAGAAATCCAGAAGATAATCAATACCTACTTCAAGAACCTATATTCTGAAAAGGTGGAAAAAACAGAAGAAATGGACAGATTTGAATTACCAATGCTGAATCAAGAAGATATAAAAATTCTAAATAACACAATATTGAATAACTAAAAGTGGTGCTGTCCATAATGAAGGACATGGATAGTGAATCTAGTGTAGATACAGATTTTAAAAAATAAAGAAACTTAGAAAAATGATAAAAACTATGAATATCCAGCATAGGAAAGAAATAGAATCCATGAAACAGATTCAAACGGATATGCAGGAGATTTAAAAACAGATATCTAGGAGATTAAAACAAAGAAGACATGGACAGATTTCTACATACATATGAATTACCAAAGCTGAATCAAGGAGATCTAAGAATTCCAAAGAATCCCCCCACATTGAAGATGTAATTAAAAACTTACCAACAAAGAAAAGCCCACATCCTGATGTATTCACTGCTGGATTCGAAAAAAAAAATCTACTACTACTACTACTACTACTACTACTCTTCAAACTCTTTAATGAAAGGGAAGCAATACTACCAAATGGAATACTACTTTACTTTACCTACACCAATATCCTCAAGAGTTCTACTATACAGTTCTACTACAATACTACTTCCATTCCTGGAAGCAAGCTTTACTCTGATACCAAAACCACAGAAGGTTAAACCAAAAAAGAGAACTACAGGCCAATCTCCTTAATGATCATAGATACAAAAATACTCAGTAAGATACTGGCAAACAGAATGTAGCAAATCACCAAATAGTGTTCAACCCAGGGATGGTTCAACATATACAAATCATATTAACAAAACCAAGGACAAAAACTACATAATCGCCTCAATAGATGCATACAAGCATTTGATAAAGTCCTACACTCATTCATGAAAAAAACCCTACAGAAAATTAGAATAAGTAGTCTTTTATCTCAATTTGATAAAAACCATCTATGACAAACCAACTTTTGATAAAGTCCTACACTCATTCATGAAAAAAACCCTACAGAAAATTAGAATAAGTAGTCTTTATCTCAATTTGATAAAAACCATCTATGACAAACCAACAGCCAACATCATAGTAACTGGCTAAAAACTGAAAGCTTTTACTCTAAAATCCTGAACAAGAGAATGATGTCCACTGTCATCATTTGAATTCAATATAGTTCCGAAAACATTAGCCACAGCAATTCAACAAGAGAAAGAAATAAAAGGAATAAGAATAGGAAAAGAAGAAGTTAAATTATCATTGTTTGGAAATGACATGTTACTCTACATAGAAGATCCACAAAACTCCACCAAAATACTTCTAGACTTAATAACCAAATTTAGTAGAATAACTGGATACAAAGTCAACACTCAAAAATCAACAGCATTCCTGTAAACAAATAATAGACTCACTGAGAGTATTTCACAATAGTATTTAAAAAATGAAGTTCTTAGAAATCAATTTAATGAAGGAAGTAAAAGACCTTTACATTGAAAATCACAGTATACTGAAAAAAGAGAACAAAGAATATCAGAAAATGGACCGATATCCTTTGTTCTTAAGTAGGAAGAACAAATACAGTGAAAATGGTTATACAGATTTAATATAATCCTGATCAAAATATCAATAGCATACCTCACAGAATCAGAGAAAATAATCCTAAAATTCATTTGAAATCAGAACAGACCTAGAATAGTAAAAACAAGTCTGGGTAACAAAGACAAGGCAGAGGGCCTCCCAACCCCTGACATAAAATTATACTACAAAGCTACTGTGATTGAAAACAGCATGGAATTGGCAAAATACAGACCTGAGGATCACTGGAACAAACTAGAAGATGCAGAAGCAACTCCAGACATATTCAACCACCTTACCTTTGACAAAGAGGCTAAATATCTTCACTGGAAGAAAGGTAGTCTCTTTAACTGGCTTCCTACATGACAAAGGTTAAACCTACACCCATATCTCTTATCATGCTCTAAACTACAATTGAAATGGATAAAAAATTTAAATATTAAAGCAGAAACAGTAAATATTCTGCAAGATAGAACAGGTAGATCTCTTGAGGACACTGGTATAGGCAAAGACTTTCTGAACAAAACCCCAATCACATGGGAAATATTATAAAGAATCAACAACTGGGACCTCATCTTATTAAAAAGCTTTTTCAGCAAAAGAAACAACTAACAGAGTGAAGAAATAACCCACAGAGTGGGAAAACATTTTTGTCCGCTGTTCTTCAGGCAAAGGAGTAATATCTAGAATATATAAAGAACTGAACAAAAAATCAGACTCCCAAAATTTAAATACCCAGTCCAAAAATGGATATCTGAAATGGACAGACAATTCTCAGATGGAGAGGTAGAAACGGCAAATAAATATATGAAAACAATGTTCAACATCTCTGGCCATTTGAGATATGCAAATTAAAACAATACTGAGATTCCATCTTACTCCAGAAAAAATAGCTATCATCAAGAAATTAACCAATAAAAAAATGTTGGCAGGGCTTTGGGGGAAAAGGAACCCTTCTACACTGTATCAGTTAGTTTGATGCAACTACCATGGAAAGTAGTGTGGAAATTCCTCAAAAAACTAAAACTAGGGCTGAGGATATAGCTCAGTGGTGCCACACCTGCCCCACAATTGCAAGGTACTGACTTCGATCCCCAGTACCAAAAGCAAAACAAAACAAAACAAAAAACTAAAACTAGAGGTTCCATTTGACCTAGTTATTCCCCTTTTTTGTATCTTCCTAAAGTAACAAAAAGCATTATATCACAGTGATATATGCACACCCATGTGCACGGCAACACAATTTCCAATAGCTAAGTCTTTGAAAGAACCTAAATGTCCATCAACCTATGAATGGATAAAGATGTGGATTTTTTTATATAACAAGGAAGTACTTGGCCATAAAGGAGGATAAACTTGAGATATTTCTAGGTAAAGAGATGTACTTTGAGACAATACTCTTAAGAGAAATAAATCAGACATACACATGTTTATTGCACTGTTTCTCTGGTTTGAAAAATCAAAGGGTAAATGAGGACCAAAATGTATAACGAATACTGTGAAATAGGAACAAAATGTTCAAATGGGGAGGGTGAAGTGAGGGGAAAGGGAAAAAAGAGACTAGAAGGAAAAAATGGAAACAAAGCTTTTGTAAATAAGGAGTAACAGAAGGGTTGAACAGAGAGGAGGGGATTGGGGAAGAAAGAAGAATCGATCGTGTACAGGTACAAATTCCCTATGATGAATGCACCAATATAATTAATGTAAAAAGTTTTAAAAGATCTTTGTCTTTGATATTCTACTTTACTACAATGTGTTTTAGGCTGGATTTATCTTTGTTGTGATCAGTGCTTTTTCAATTTTCTGAACCTGATGATTTATATGATTTTAGAAAAATTTTAGTCAATTTGTCTTCAAGTATTAACTCTTCCTCATTTGTTCTTATTTTCCTCCATGAAAACCATATCTCTTTTCATATTTCATCTCTTAACCTCTGTGAATCATGTTCAGATTTGTCTTCCAGTTTACTAATAACACTCATTTTCATTCTAATCTGTCTCTTGAGTTTTCAGTTTCAATGAAATTGGAATTCATTTTTCATTTATAGGCATTATATTTGTTTAGTTTTAGTCAACTCTGAAGTTTTGTTTTTCTCCCATTTTGTTTTCTTTTATCTCTCTCTCTCTTTTGGTACTGGGGATCGAACTCAGGCCCTTGTGTTTGCAAGGCAGGCGGCAGAACCACTGTACATCAGCCAAATCCCCAGCCCTGTTTTTTTCTATCTTTAATAACTCAATGTATGTGTATTTGTCAGTATGCGTCTGACTCACCTGAAACCTCTTGGCATTTGACCATTCTATCTGTGGGATCTGCTGACTTGCTTGTAGTAGCTTGGCTGTTGTAAATGCAGACTGAATTTATATACAGCAGATCTTCACTTGTGAGGAAACTGTGAAGTTTAGATGTAGGATGTGGTCCCTTAGGAAGGTTTTACATTTGCTCTGTCAAGTGCCCCAGAGGTGGAAAACTGGGGTCCATTCCCACTCGAATTGTTGAGAGCTTGAACCTTAAGAGGTGTGTCACAAGTCCACGTGGAGGGTAAGTCTTGACCATAAGTTGTCATGGGAAGCTTTCCTTGTCCTCACTCAGAGGCCAGGGTCCATAAACCAACTGCCTTGTTACTCCCTGTCAGTAGGCAATGAGTTTATTGACCACTCAGTCATGGAAAGTAAGGTCCTTCTGAATCCCCTGAAGCAGCCTCTGTTCCTGCTCCCACCCTATGTGGACCCAGCCTCCTTTGCTGTCTCCTTGTGTGGTTCACACTCTTCCTGCCTTCACCTCCTTCCCAGAACAGCCACATTCCTTCTCTCTGCTGAGCTGGTTTTTAAATATCTTTTCTGGTTTAGCCTCTGAACAATTTCTTAAATTGTGCTGTCAACTTAGCTATGTGTTAAAAGCATGTTTGCTGTAATGCACCCAGCAGAACTAGGTGTTCTGTAATGGGAAACACCACAGTTTTATATATTGTTAGAAATGGATATCCATGAGTACATTTTTAAGGAAAAGAATCACCAGAGAAATTTTAACAAAACTTAATTATTTTGTTAGGTGAAAATATGGCCATATTAGCTGGTTAATATGCTGAGGTAAATTAGTCATGGTGAACATACTCTAAGTCAAAAAATCATAAGAGGTGATTTGAGTGAATACAAGATGCAACTAATGCTTTTTTCCTCTCAGTACTTGAGAATGAACCTAGACCCTTCACACTGAATTACATCCCCTGCACCACCACCTCTCTTTTGAGACAGTTTCAAAGTTGCTAAAGTCTCAGGATGGGCTTGAGCTTTCAATCCTCCTACCTCAGCCTCCTAGAGTGCTGGAATTACAGGCTGTGTCCTTCTAATTAGTGCCTTTTAAGACATATAATAAAGCATAACACTTCTCTACTGAAGGGGTCTTGGAGATTCATGTACTCATTAATTCATTCATTATTAGATGTATGCTTATGACCCCCAAGTTGCAGAAGGTTCAGTACCTTCTCTCACATCACAGTGAACTGTCGTTATGACTGGTATCCAGATGTCCCGCCAAAGTCTCAAGGGCTCCTAGGTGGTGTTTGTGGGATTGACTGGGTCATGGGTGTGTGATACTAGATCATGGGTGAATGACACCGGAGTCGTCTGTTGATTGGTTTAGCATAATTCTGGGTGTGGATAATGGAAAGACCCTTCCTGGGTGTGGGTGGCACTAATGAATCCAGGCTTGTAGGCTGGATGGAATAAAAAGGAAAGCGGCTGCCTCCTGCCTGCCACACCATGGATTGTTTCTCCTCTGCCATGTCACCCTGCCTTGGAGACAGCCGACTATAAACTGAAATTTCTACAGACTATGAGCTAAAATAAACCTTTCTTCCTTTAATTTGTGGGTTACAGATATTTTGTCCCAGTAATGAGAAAGGAACTAAGACAAGGTTTCGGTATCAGTGAAATGGGGTCATTGCTGAGACACCACCTGACCATGTGGTTCAAAAACCTTTGGAACTAGCTCCTGGGAAGAGTTTGGAAAGGTTTGGAGATGTTGGCTGAGGAAGCAGCCCTGGAATGCTGTGGGCCTAACTTGGTGGGAGATTTTGGTCAGAGCTCAAAAGGCCAGACTGCTGATAGAAATGTGGCCAGTAAAGACCAGACTCAAGAGGCTTCAGTTGGGAATAAGGACTGCACTGGCTGCTGGATTCTAGGCCATGTGTGCTATGCTTTAGCAAAAAATTTGTCTGTATCTTGCTCTTGTCCAGAGATATTGTAGGAGACTGAGATTAAGAGCAGCAGACTAATCTGGCAGAAGAAATATCAAGGCAACTTAATGTTGAGGTGGTGGCATGTCTACTATTGTGGGCTTTTAGCCAGCTTTAGGTTGAGGATCAAGAGCAAAGGGCTGAGGATTTAGCTCAGTGGTTCCACTGCCTGCCTCTCAAAAGCACAAGATCCCAAGTTCTATTCCCGGTACCAAGAAAAAAAGAAAGAGAATCAAGAGCAAAGGGACCAGGAAAATGCTTTTAAAAGTTTCGAGTTTGGCCAGAAAGGAAGATCTTATGAAGTTGGAACCTACAAAAGTATAATAGAAGAGAACTTGGTTGCTGAAAAGATTAGCAATAAAAGGCCCAATACTTTGGAACAGAACAATAGAAAAGATGACCTGAAGGCATCATAAAAAACCAGCAGGACTCCAGCCTTTGCATGCTCAAAATTGCAATTGTGAAAGACTTTCTTTTGACAAGAGAGCTCCAGGGCACCGTGTTCTACAATGGTGGAAGCCTAGGGAATTTTTTCCTCAGGATTGGGTTGATAGCACTCAGGCATCCAGGCACTGGACCCCGGCCAGCCAAGAAAGAAAGAAGCTTGGCTACTCCCCTAATCAGGGGCAAGCTTGGCATCATCCACTAGGTGCATGCAGAATGCAAGAGTTGAAGGCGTCCATCCAGGTTTCAGAAGAAGGCCTGGGAGGGTAGGCAGAGTGCCCCTGAGAGGGCAGTGTGTGAACCCAGAAGAGGTTGGAGGAGCCAGAAATGTGTACCGTCTGAGGAAGGTCACAAGGAGTGAGCAAGCCAGCCCAAGAGAGAGGCCATGAAAGCTACAGCCACAGACAGAGCCATAGGGATGGGGCCACCCAAGCCCTTTGGAACTCACAGATTGCCCTGGACATTGGAAATAGGATTGTGGGATTTCATGTTTTCCCACCTTTCCTGAGAGTGGCACTCAGCTCAGATCTTCTTATACTATCTTCAATTCCTTACAGGCCACTAATTCACTTGCCAGCCATCCTATTCAGCCACGTCCTCAAGCAAGCTGTCCTCTACCGCTTCGAAAACTTGCCAGTGCCCACCCAGCTCTGAATACCTAGAACACTTTTGCTTCTTGGGGATTTTGGACCACTAGCTTCAAATCCTCAGACTCCTTGCAACTAAGGAACCTATCCGGGAGTCTTTGCACCTGTTGTTTTTATGTAATTTTTGTCAGGGCTCATTCAAATGACCATTAATTACATCTTATGTACTAAAACTTCACTCGGGAAGAGGATTTAGCTCAGTGGTTCCTCCGCCTGCCTTGTAAGCTCAAGTTCCCAAGTTCGATCCCTAGTACCAAAGAATAAAAATTCACTCTCATGGTTTTAGAAAGCAAAGAAATGGCCCTAATTGTATATTTCATACATTTTGTTATATATAGAACTGTATAACCTTGTTTCCAGTTAACAACAATATACACATATACATATATGCATAGATACGTGTGTTCACATGATGATCTTAAAAGAAAAAAAACTTGGAGTGTTATTGTCTTTTTCCTTTTACTGATATTACTGATTAATAATTGCATTTTCTTAATAGTTTTGAAATTACTATTTACATAATTTTACATTATTTTTTTATAATAATCCTCTGAGGTAAGCAATATTATTTCCCTTCTTTTACAGATGATTTTTTTAAACTTCCAAAAAGTGGGAACTGACTCGTTCATGATGTTGCAGCAGAAAATAATTACGAGAATGGGTTGGGGACAAAATGTGCACGTTAAGGGTAAAATGCCCATTGCTATTCTAACTGAACATCACCAACATCTGTACCCTAATTTGCATTAAATCAGTGTTTGTAATTTGCTACCATTAGTAGGGAAGCTGCTGTGTGTCCTTTCTTTAAAAAGAAACATTTATTGAGCTAGGTTCATTACTGAATCTGTATCAAAATCAAAGTTTCATTTTTTTATACTTAGATGTATGATTTTATTTTCTTCACTGTTCTGAAGACCTATCTACAGGAATGTGTGTCTCCTGTGAATTCTAGGATGGGGTATATTTCTGAGACATTAATCATATTAGATGGAGGACTTTTCATTAATCCTTTGTATAGCAACTGAAATAGACCTAGAGATGAATGCTGAAAACACTGAGCTTAGACACGAAAAACATTCAGTGGGAGGAGAAAGCTAGCACGATTATGGTTTCCAGGGTGCTGCCTTAATTTTAACGCCACAAATGGAGCAGCTCTTTGCAAAGTCAGAGCTTGCAAGAGCCTTTTCTCAGCTATGGTGTTGCCTCAGTGCTGTCAACCTCCTGTCCATCCCTTCCCATTCTTTTTTTTTATTATTATTATTTTCTTTTTTTGGTACCAGGGATCGAACTTGGGTCCTTGCACTTGCGAGGCAGGCAGTGGAACCACTGAGTTAAATCCCCAGCCCACCTATTCCACTCTTTCCAGTACAGAAGACAAGTGAAAATCCAAACCCAGAGATGAAAGCTTTCTGATGTGTCTGTATTGCAATGTGGGTTATGTTTCACTTGCTTTTAGTTAAGTCTCTGTTTTAAAAAATTTATTAGTACACCTTAATTATACAGAATATTTGACTTTACTTTGACATTTTAATATATGCAAATAACACACAGTGATCATATCTGTCCTCCCTATAGCCCGCCCTCCCCTCCCTGTCTGCCATCCTCTTCCTCTTGGCCAATAGTCTCCCTTCCACCATGCACCACATTCAGTTCTATGGCAGCGGCCTACACAACATGTCAGGAAAACAAACTGCTGTAGAATCACAGACATCTGATTTTTAACCATCCCTTGAATAGTTAGGCTGTAGGAGGAAAAAAAAAAAAAAACTCACGGAAGCAAGATAATGAGCAGAAATATAAGATCTTCAATCATTCTTTCCTTGCTTATTAAGTTCTGTGCCTCATGGAGATAAACTCAGCAGTCACTGTCACATTGCTACTTGATTGTACAAAATTTTAGGAGCAGAGACCTCCTATCTGCCACAAAGAAATTGGTTAGAGTGAGAGATGATATGATTTTTAGATTGGTTGGTTGGTAAAACCAACACCCCTGCTTAAAATATTTTCCCCTTATGGCAAGATTTTGAATTTTGAATGAAAGAGAAATAAGGAATTTTATATATTAAGGATCGCTTATGTTTACTGTGTGACAAATTGTATACTAAATACTGCAGAAGTGGGTTTTGCTTTGTCTAATTGTGAAAATTACAAACCAAGGCTGATACTTCTGTTAGAACTTCTTTTTTTTTTTTATAACTAATTTGACATAGGTGTAGAAAACTTAAGTATCTCCTCCAATCATACAGTCTTTTTGCTTTGTCTAATTGTGAAAATTACAAACCAAGACTGATACTTCTGTTAGAACTTCTTTTTTTTTTTTATAACTAATTTGACATAGGTGTAGAAAACTTAAGTATCTCCTCCAAAGTCATACAGTCAGAAGGTAATGCTGCAGGATTCGAACCCAGACGTCTCACCCTAGAGAGTGAGTGCTTAACCTCCAGTACATGGGATGTCACTCCCATTCCATGCACAGCACCCTAGTTAAGGCTCTGTCCTTTGGAATCTTATAGTCTAATAAGGAAGTAAGTCAAGAATCGTGGAGGGAAAAGTACATGATGTGAAGTCCAAAACCCTTTGCTGAGTCCCTTTATTGTTTCTCTTATCTCATTGTTTACCACCTGCCTCGTCCCTCTGTAGACTCTGGACTACTGTGACGTGTCTTGGGAAATCCTCACCTTCACCACGCCATACCTTTGTTTACTTGTCTATAACATGTTCTTTCCCACTCCCCACTGAAATCAGTTTCTCTCTTGTGAATCCTCACAATTCCTCATCGAACCTTTCTTGTCCTCGAGCTCACAATAGTTCTTTCCTCTTCTTACAATATGCACCATAAGCCAGGTATCATCCCACAGGCTTTATGTCTGTCCCTGGTATAAACCTACTGGAGTGTTTTAGAGAGGTGGAAAGAAAGGCGCAAAGGCCCCAAGGCAGGAGTGTGCGGAGCACACCTGAAATCAGAGGGAGGCCAAGGCATCTAAGTGACACTCGCCAGTTCTTCCCGAACAAAAATGAGCTATGTGACTGCCCAAGACCAGTAGCCTTTCCGTTTGTCCAAGATCTTTTTTGATGGTTCCCCCACTTAGGCTTGCCTAAGGGCTGGTTGTCTTAGTCCTGTCATTCTGCTATAATAAAATACATAAACTGGGTGACTAATGCCTAACAGAAATTTATTGCTCACAGTTCTGGAGACTGGGATGTCTACTATCAAGGTGCCCGCAGGTTCATTGTAGGGAGTGAGTGTGCTTTATGATTCATGGTGATCTTCATGCTGTGCAGGGCAGAGACAGCCTGCTAGGATGTCATTTATAAGGGCATGAACCCCACGCAGAAGGCCAATCTCTCACGGTGGCATCACCTCCACACCATAGCCTTGGTTCATAGTAAATGTGAATCTTGAGGGACACAAGCCTGCAGGCCATCGCAGGCGCCCTTAAGAATCCTGTCACTCTAGCCAGCTTTCACATCACACATAACTAAGCCTGCGCATAACTGCCAATGAGGGTAGAGGCAGGTTTTTTTTCCTCTCAGGCTGGCAGAAAAGAGACAAGGGAAAAGTGATTCTACTCAAAGAGGAATATGACAGAAAAAAAGCAAAAAGGGGAAATTTTATTTATGAATAGATAAGTATGTCTTTATGCAGAGCTCTTCAAAATAAAGACAAGTATGAAAAGAGGAAAAAAAAAGTGAAAAGAGGATGATGCATCAGGAAGACATAACAGTTTTAACTTTGTATGAATGTACCGAAGAACATAGCTTCAAAATATGGAAAATATCATTTTCAGAACTAAGAGGAGAAATAGACAAAATCATAAACATAACACACTTCTTTCAGTAAAGGATATAAATAGAACAGAGCAAATAAAACAGGTAAAAATGTAAGGATTTGAGCAACATGGTTAGCAAATTTGACTTAACTGATATATACATTTTGAACTGTGCAGTCAACTATTGTAGACTACAACTCTTTCTCAAATGCACAGAGAATATTATCATCAATGTGACCATATGTTTGACCACAAAGGAAATCTTAATAAACATCACGGTCCTGAAATAGTACAGGATGTGTTTTCTGGCCACACGTATTAAGCTAGTAATAAATAAAAAGAGCCAATATTAAAACTGTATGTTTTTAGAAATTAATACTATGCTACTAAAAACTCAGTGGATCAAACATAAAATCACAATAAGAATTAGAAGCTATTTAAAGTTTGATATATTAAAGATATGTTATATGAAAACTGGTGGATTGCACATAAGCCTTTACTTCAAGGCAAATTTCTAAGCTCAAATAAATCCAATAAAGAAGTCGAGGGCCAGGGATTTAGCTCAGTGGTGCCGTGGTCTGCCTCGCCAATGCAAGGTCCCATGTTTAATCTCTAGTAAAAAAAAAAATAGAAGAAGAAGAAGTATAAAAACTGAAAGTGAATGATTTAGGTAACAATTTCAAGAAGTTAGAAAAAGACCAACAAAATTTTAACTCAAAACAAGATAGAGAAGGTAAGTTGTAAGGAACAAAATAGAAACTAATGGAAATAGATATACAATGAGGTTCGACATATTGAAAAATTATATCATTAAAGAAGGACCTAAATTGACAAATATTTCTCCTGTCTGACTAAAGAGATGGGGAAAGAGAACAATTTCATTAATGAGACTTTCAGAGAAAAATTTCGAATCATTGGATAGATTTAGCCATGTGAATAACTTGCCAATAATTAAAAAAGTTTAGATACAAACGGGCAAGTTTGGAGAAAATACTAGTATTAAAATCTCATAATTAAAATCTTTCCTATCCCAGATGTTTCTCTAGTAAATTCTGTCAGACACTTAAAGGAGCAACACATCAATCTGCCATAAACTCTTTCAAAAAATAGAAAAAGAAAGAATTTCCTGACTAATGTTATAAGACCCAATGTAACCTTGATGTCAAACCAGACTAGAACATGTAAAAAACAGCAATGTACAGTACTTTTTCCCATGAAAACACATGGAAAATTTTATAAATAAATAGAATCAAGTACAGTGGTAGATAAAAAGAAGAATGCATCATGACCAGTTATTTCAGATATATAAGATTAGTTTTTGAATCAAAAATCAATGTAGTTCACCATGTAATAAAATAACAGGAAAAACAAGCCACATTAATAGATGCAGAAAAAGCTTTTGATAAATTTAACATCCATTTATAATAGTAAATTCTTGCGTTCTCAAAGATATCTAGAAAAACCCACAAAACATCATACTTTATAATTAAAAATCACAGGGCTGAGGGGATGCTCAGTGCTACAGCTCTTCCCTGGTATGTGCAAGGTCTTGGGTTTGATCCCAGTACCACACACACACACACACACACACACACACACACACACACACAAACTCCAAAGTTATATATTTATTTTTATACAAAGTCAAGTTTTTATATACCGGTAGCATACAAATAGAAAATAAAGTTTTAAACACATACCATTTACCAGTAGCATACAAAATCACATATCTAAGAATGAATGTAAAATAAATGTGCACACCATCTTCATGGAAGAACCACAAAACATTCTTGGAAGAGACTAAAGAGCCTAAGTAAATGAAGGGATATGCCATGTTCAAGAGATAGATTCATATTACCATGATGTTGGGCTTTGTTACCTTTCCAGAAAGTACTGGCTCAAACAAGCAACCATCCTATCACTGTTCATCATTCTGTGGGTGACTGGGGGTCAGCTGGGACATTCTTCTGCTTTCATTGTAAATATGGAGCCTGTAGAAAGATAGTTCTGTCACTGCTCACAACTCATTCTGTGGGTTGACTGGAGCCTGGCTGGATAGTTTTTCTGCTCTCACCTGGGTCACCCAAGCTGCAGTTAGATGGCAGCTGGGACATTCAAGATGGTCCCAATCACTGACCCACATCACTTGGTTGGCACAGCTAGGAGCCTAGGCTCAGCAGGGATTCAGGGATGCCTGGGCTTCTCTCTCTTTTCAGGTAGCACGAGGCTCACCCCTTTCTCCATGGCTACTCCGTGCAATCTCTCCAACAGGGTAGCTTAAGTTCTTATATGACAGTACAAGTATCCCAAAAGTACAGAGTTCAAGATGGCTTCTTATGGCTTGTGTCCAGAACTGAGATGAAATTACTTCCATATTTTGACAGTTAAAGCAAGTCATAAAGTTAACCCTGATTTGATGTGGGAAGGGTCTACACAGGACGTGAACAGCAGGATATGTGGTTCACTGGGAACCACCTTTGGAGATTAGCTACCCATGCTATGTTCCACTCATACTTCCTTCTGAAACACTAAAGCATCACCCTGTCATGACATCAATTCAAAATCCAGTATCTTATCTTTTAAATCGTGTCCAAGTTAACATGGTTATGGCTCCTTGGATGAATACAATGAATTGCGCAGATTGTAAGTTAAAAGGACACAGTATGTCCCCTCCACCCCCATCACAGACACATACAGACACTCCACATACTTTCATAAGATAGGGACAGGACAACCATGGCAGACCTTGCATTCAGCAGGAGGGAAAAGACAGTACTCTGGGGGGTTCCAGATCAATCACTGACCCACAGCAACTCTAAAATCCAATGGGCACATGTTTCTAGCCTTAATATGTGAGAGCAAGGCTCTTGTCCCTACTGCCTGGGAAAGCCTTCCTTTTTCTTTAGAAATATCCCATATGGGCCACTGGTGACTCTTAACCCACTTCCCTCCAGTAGAGTTTGAGGACTTATAGGCCTCTTTTCATTTGGAACTGCCTCTGTCTCCTTCAGCCCAAGCTTATATCATTTTGTAAACAACTTTGTAAGTTTCTCATATAGAAACTGATAAACTCCTTCATATCTATTGCTTAAAAAAAAAAAAACCAAAAAAAAACTCCTGAAACTAAGTGGCTTAAACTGTCAACATCTTATATCATAGGATTTTTTGAATATTCTCAAAAACAATGATAAATTGGTTTATGTTTAAAGTATAAAGAATACTTTGGAAGTCAATAAGGGATAGCTCAGTAGAAAAAAATGCAAAAAGATATATAAATAGGCACTTCAGAAGAGTATTTAAATGAGAGTATATCAATGAAAGAACACTCAATTTTATTAGTTATCAGAGAAATTAAAATTTAAATCACAGTGTGAATACCATTTCAAATGATGGCTAAAATTTTAAAAATGATAAGCAAAATTGGGGTGGGAATATAAATTGTACAAACACTTTGGGAAACAGTTTCTACCTACTAAATCTGAATATAATACACAGCAACTCCACTTTCAGGTAGATGTCCAGCAGAAATGCATTCACCCATATGCACCAAAAGACCTGTGTATGATCGTTTGCAGCAAAATCATTTATAATGCCTCCAAGTGGAAATAACCCTAGTGTCCATCTGCAGCTTAGAAGTACAAATCAACACACATGACATCCAATATGGCAGTGAAAAAGTGAGCAGGAATGGACTGCTTTGTAAAACAGGAAGGATAAAGCTCACAAAATAATAGTAAATGAAAGCAATATGACATAAAAGTGTACATTTTACAGTTGCACTTACATATGATACCAAATTACAATAACAATGATAATAAGGCAAAACTGGTGAGTGTGGAGAAGTGGCCGTGTTTTATTTATTAGTTTGAGTGCCAGTTAGGTCAGTAATTTTTCTTGTAATAATTCACTGAGCTATGCATCTTGGGTAAAAGTTTGTTTTATGAACAGGTAAATGTTAAAAATACACATATATTTTATACAAAGTCATACTACTCAGTCTAGGTGGTGTTGAACTTGGCCTCAAAGTCAATATCCTCTGGCCTCAGCCAGGTGTTGGGATCACAGGTATGCACTGCCATGCCTGGCTAAAAATATTTCACTTGGTAGGGTGCAGAATAGCCAGTTCCTCCCCTGAGAAGCCTGACAGCTGAGTTAGCAATGAGAAGAGTACTCACACCAACCCATCAATGGCAAAAAGTTGTCCTGGAAAGAGGAAGTGGCTTGAGGCCAGGAATAAAAGTGTGTGAAACAGTTTGCCATAAAAGTCATGAGGCTTTCCAAGCAATTTTATGTGAGACTGGGAGGAAAAGGAGTGTGAGATTAAATGGAAGAGGTGGAAAGTTCTTTGTCATGTTGTTTTTTTTAAAAAATTTATTTATAGTATCCTTTAGAAAGACAGTGAGAGGTTTTGGGAAGGGAAACATAGGTTCTGAATTGCATTTTTACAAAGTGTTTCAGGACCACAGTAGGACATCTTGAAAGGGGAATGGCTGGCTGGGATCATAATGAGATCCACACACCTTTTTCAGAGGTCCCTTTTCATCCAACTCTGAAGGCTGAGTGAACGAGGTAATGGGAAAGAATGAACTCTGATGGAAGCAATCTCAGCCACACTGTGTCCTTGATCTCATTAGTACCAGAAAATCATCAGATGAGCAAACCAGGTAGCAGGTACCGTGATCTCAGTAGAAATACTTCCACTGAAGTGTATTAATGATGTTGACCAAATGACTGTCCCCAAACCAAACACACAGGGAACACACACACACACACACACACACACACACTCACTAAAGTGGCTGCCTATTCATTAGTTTGCTACAACTAGCTTTTCCTGTCCTTCATCAAGTCAAAACTAGCTACTCCTAGGACTTTTCTCTTCAAAACCAGTTCTACTAGATATAACACTTGACTCCCATAGCTAGACTTTTAAAGACATATTTTCCCACACTTGCACACTTAGAAATCTAGCTTGTTTAGTCAAACAATGGGGAACTTAGCAAGCATATAAGTAGGCACTCAGCCTCACTATTAATGAGAGAAATGTTAACTAAAATGAAATATTACTGCATAACTATCATATCAAGAGAGACTTAAATGCCAGAGAATGCAACTGTGAGAAGGAAGAACTTGCACACTGAAGATGAGATGGAAAATTGGTCTGACCATCCTGAATTACCATTCATTCATACCATTCAGGGCTGAGACCTATCTATTCTTCAAGCCAGAAATTTCACAGTTTGCAAATTGTCTATAATGAAAAGTTAAATTTTGTACATTTTTTCCAATCTGTTAAGGATCAGTAGTTTTATAAAATAGAATAAAAGCAAATTAATAAAATAAAAATTTAAAACAGACATAATATACACCCCAGAATATTCTTTATCATTAATCCAACAAACATGTTCTGTTGAGTTGCCATTAAAGCTTTGCAATGTTTATTCTCAGTTTCTGTAATTAACTTGCTCTGACTCAGTAAGAGTTTGCGGTCCATAACTTGAGAAGCGCTGCTGTTAATACTGCTGGGCAGAACACTTGCCTTGCATGTTTGCGTCTCTGGCTTTGGTTTCCAACATCCCCAAAACTACCACAAACACTGAAGATAGTTCAATGAAACTGTATCTTTGCAATATTGAAACAGTCTTGTTTTTAAGTACTATAGTTTATTTGTTCAGAATACGTGTAGTTGTAGAGAGAGGAACCTAATCATTTGTATCTAGTTTTAAAGCTCTGTCTTAAAACTTGTCTACCTCACAGTCTTAGAAGGGACAAGGAACTGTCCCCCTTTCACCCCAGGAAACCTGCAGCCCAGGCTGAGCACTTCAGGTACTAATGTGTGTGAATTTAGGGACTTTCAGATCACGTACTTCAACTTCCTCATTATAAAAGAACTAGCCGAGCAAGGCAGACAGCTGGGCAAGACACTCACTGGCAGAGCAGAGGCTGGGCTGAACACCATCTCCATCAGAAAAGCCACAAGCCAGTTAGATGCAAATGAACAGTCAAACAGAAAACAATGGTTTTGGATCATCACTCCTTGTTACTGCAGGTCCAGCTTTCAGGCACTTCAATACAGGCAGTCCCAACCACCACCCCTTCCGGATCCAGTGAAGGTCCATGGGAAGGTGTTAGGAAGCGGGAGCAAAAGCACTGGCTCGGAGTCGGGCGGACTCGGTGTGAATGCCAGTCCTGTTCTGTGCTAAGTCTGCGACCTTGGGACCACACTTACTCACTTGAGAGTGGGAGGAGGAATAAATGTAAGGCATAGGTAGGTAGGGTTCCTCGTACGAGACGGACATATGGAATGGCTACTAAATGTCATTTTTGACCTTCTTTAACTATTAAAGCACAGAACATAAAACGACTCCATGTCTGCCCTGAGGTAGTGAGGCAGATGTGTAAAGATATCAACCACGACTTCAGTATTTTGGAGATAGCAGCGTGAAGACTTGGTTAGTTCAAAAGGCAGCATAGCTTAGAAAGATTGCACACTAATGGCCCCGGTACACCCCATAATATCTCGGATCACAGACCCCCCCAAAACAGACCCAGCCCCTATCTCTCAGAGCACTTCCCTTAAATCAAATACTGCTCCTTTTCTTCACCTGATTTTTATTTCAAATGCTCAGATCCACCTGAAAAATTTGTAGTCTCCTCAGGAGATCAACCAAGGACTCTTGCCTGTGGTAAATTGAGTCCAAATTTCTCACTTCCCTTTAGTAACATCCAAACCCACACTTGGTCTGATGGAAAGTCAAGGGACCACACTCCTCGGCCATTTTATTTGCTTAAACCAATGGAATTTTAGTCAAGGCAGCAAGAGCAGAAACTCAAGCTGCTCTTGCACAAGGGTTTTGCTCTTTTGCTCTTTGCTGACCCACCAAATACTGTGATCTGCAGAGGAGGTAAGCCACAGAGCAGATCTGACTCCAACCGTCAGTGTAGAACTGGGAACCCAACTCTGAAGCAAGCTCAGCCCAGCAGACTGGTTGTTAACTTATAGACCACAAGCTTAAGGATCGTTGTTTTAAGTTTCTCTTTCTTTGAGTAATTTGTTGCATGATATTATTGGATCAGTAGCTGATGATACATCTCCCAGATGAAAGCTTTTGTAATAACTACTCTTCCCTGGCCAAACAAACTGCATCCTCCTTTGATCCATTGTACCTCTAGTTTGTTTGTACTGACTTAAATTCCTTGGGAGCAGGTCTTATTTGATGTTTATCTATGACCACTAGAGTGACCTCTAGTGTAATGTCCATAACATAGTAGGCTTTTAACACTTTTTAATAAAAAGAATATTAAAGAGATGGATACACCATCCCAAAACTATTATCTTAAAATGGGGACAGGTAAAGGAGAAGAAGATATTTTGCAACTGTCATGAAATTTACAAGGGGTCAAACTTTGTTAGTAAACTGAATGAACCATATTTTTCATACATATATATACTTTTCTCCAGGTATCTGCAATGCTTTTATGATGAATGTAACAAAAAATATATTTCAAGGTAATAAGAAACTTGTAGTTGCCTGTTGATGATGGCTACGAAAGAACAATTCATCTCAAGTGAGGTATGAAAAGTTTTGACATTAACAAGAAGCCTTCACATTTGAAAATGTTGCAAATAACGTTCTACATCATTTTTAAAAAAGAAGCGATAAAGAATTCATCATTGTCCTGAGTCTTTCTTGCTTGTCGACTAGTAGTCCTTGTAGCAGGGATTTGTTGTGTCTTCCTGGGTTATTCTTTCCTGAAACTCCAGGTCACTGCACATTTACATCATAAGGGCAGGGCTGCTGTCAGACTTCAAAACACCATGAAGAAAATTACAAGTTTTCATTCTTTCTCCACCCTCCCTGTCACAAAAGCTGTCACACCACTGCATTATCCTGCTCAGCCTTGGATTGTAATTATAGCCATTGCCACTAGCCTTCTCTCCAAAGAGAGGCATTTTAACAGGGAGACGCTCATATACACAAAAGAGAACACTGCCAGCATGGGAGTAATGACTGAATGCTGATGGTCTGTAATACGAAAACTGCATGCTGAGTGTGGCAGGAAGTTGGCCTAAACCATGAGCCGTCTTGTCTCAGAAGTTTGTGGAACTATTGAAGTTATTTTCTGCTCTCTAAATGTATTTTACCTTTTATTCTAATTTATTTAAAGGCTGGCATCTCTAATGTACAGCAGGAATACTCGAAACTCAGAAACACTTCTGAGTTCAAAGTCATGTTATGGGTGGGAGCCGGGCAGACAGGACAGGGAGGGAGAAGTGCTAGGCCGAGAGTGACTTCACTTGGAATCTTTACCCACAGGCAGCTTTCAAGATATCGACGGGAGCCATCATCCAGCATAGCTCCCAGGGGATGACAAAACCAATAGGAGATTCAGGGAAGAATATTTTAATAGTATTTATTGAAGAACATGAGTGTAAGTGCATGAATGATAGCTGTTTTATTTTACCCACCCCTTTAGTTCACCTGATTGTCCTCCCTTGAAAGCTGTATGCTCCCATGGAGATGGACGACCTCCTATTTCCCAAACCTCCTGTTTCCACTTGCTGTGGCTTCTGGACCCCTTTCCTTCTCATGCAGCACCATCGCCGTCAAGTGGCTATTCGACCTGCAAGTCTCCACTCAAGCTCCTACTGCTCCGTTCTCCAGAAATACTCTACACACGTGTCACAGTCCCAGACTCATTCTGTCGACATTTTCTCAAAGGCAGGAACCTCGTTTCTTAATCATTGCAACCCAGGCAACTGGTTCCACGTCTGACACATCTTAGTATCAATAAGAAATTGCTGATTAATTTTTATGCTATTTGATTCTTCCAGTACATTTCAAAACAAAATGTAATTAACTTCACTGCAGGATGATCTCATCTATTATTCGTTATTTAGATGTTCTCTTTCCCCTGTACATAGCAGCCCTTCATCCTATCCCAGAATGGATCCAGCAACAAGATGAGTAAGTTCTGGGTGCTGGGGTTGAGAGAACCTCAGTGGGGCTGACATCATCACATTTACCTGGGGAAGGAACACAATGGAATATAGAGGACATTTCAGGTTAGAGAAGATCATTGTAGTAGTGAAGAAAAATACTGTTACAGATCTTAATTCAGATTGGGGCAATGGAACTAGAGTTGAGGATGTATATTGTTGCATATATTTCTGAGGTAGCCCGTACCAGATTGGGTGTCTCACTGAGAAAGATGGAAAGGACAGAAGGAATCTCAGGTGACTTCATTTAGTTAATGTGGGCAAATTGTAAGTCCATCACTACAGTGGGGATACAGGGGAATCAGTCCATCCGCAGAAGGGTGGAGCCCTGAGTTCAATGTTCTTTGTCAGAAGCAGGAACCCTGTGGGTCATCCAGAAGATGCCTGCCCACTGGTGGACAATTGTTTCAGAGCTCAGCAGAGACATCTGGAATGAAGAAACAGAATTTAGTGCCATTAGTGAGCAAGTAGAAATTAAAATTTAGGTGACGACTTAATTTGTGCAAGGATAGGGCATGAAGCAGTGGTCTTGGTTGCAGGGAGAGGAAGGTATAGCATGGGTGTTTCTCTCCCTGGAAATGGCAGACAGCACACTAAAGCCACATGACTTCTATTACTAAATATGAGTAGTGGCAGCTTTAAAGAAGTGAATTATTGAGAAGACTTACAGCCTGTTCCTAGGGGTGGCTGTATATAATTTGAAAAGCTCCCTACATATTCTGATATAATCTCATATCATGAGAACCACTGTTGAATATAATTCCAGAACCACACCTTTGACTTTCCAACTGCATTCTACACTGCTGGAGACCAAGTATTTCTATTGCTCCAATCTATATCCCCAGTGCTCAGCACGGAGTCCGCAAGAATAAGGGATTAAATGTCTTATGAGTCACCTGACCTCATTTATCATCCATTTCACGAGGAAGCATTTGTCTCTGACATTTTAAAGGTGACGGAGCTGCTGGTTGTAGCATGGGGCTAGTGAGAGGTTGCTCCAGTATGGTGGCCCGCTCAGTCCAAAGTTCTTAAGGACATCACCTTTCTCCATCCCTAAATCTGACACTGTCTTCAAGAGGCAGGACAGGAGAAGCATTTAGAAACTGGCTTGTGCAACTTGCCCTCTCACTCCCTCCTAACACACGCTTTGAAATTATAGGGTGAGAAAAACACTAGCAGAGGGGATAATCCATAGTGGACTCACAGGAGAGACACTCAGCTAACTGGAGAACAGAAGGAACAACTGACTGAAGGAGACGCATGCTGCAATGTTTGATAAGCCCCTCCCCTTTATCTGATTAAACGAGGAGTTTATTTTCACATGTTTCTTGCACGAATAATAGGATTTTTCAAACAGGAAATTAAAAGCTGTGATATGTCCTTGGCTGTTCTCTTGCCATAAAACAGATATGAGGATGATGTATTTATTTTTATTTTATTTTTTAAAGCCAAATGGTAAAGACTGTCTTTCTAATGAATTCTTTTGTTACAAACAGGTCTTTAATGACACTTGTTCTATGAACCGTTAACTGATTTTGCTGGTGTTTTTCCGCTATCAACTGGTTTTGCTG
This sequence comes from Fukomys damarensis, assembly GCF_012274545.1. Taxonomy (NCBI): domain Eukaryota; kingdom Metazoa; phylum Chordata; class Mammalia; order Rodentia; family Bathyergidae; genus Fukomys; species Fukomys damarensis. The sequence continues at coordinate 68,480,787 of NW_022900926.1, read as the reverse complement.
ATGTCCCTTGAAGACCAAGATAAAATTAATTACTCTGGATCACAACTCACAGAACATATTTCACAGCTACCTTGCTTTAGTATAAAACAATGACAAAATGAAAATATGCCTTTAGATCTGAGATAGCATGTACTATTTACAAAGCATGTTGCATAAACTTTTCATCTTTTAAAAAAATAAAAACTCAAATACTCATCAAAGCTGAAACAAAGTCTCTGTACATCTTCCCATGACGCTTGATGTGATCTTTTCTACTCATTGGCTCATGGATTTTTTTTTCTTTGCCTGGGAGCCCTATTTTCTATAGCGTTTCTACTATCTGACTTCAACTGCTCGAACTGCTCAAAATTCTTTCCCATCGTCTGGGTGTGTCTTTTTCTTTTGTGTGTACACTTCACAAAGCAGAATAGTAGTCACTAAAACAATAGCTTCAACAATTATTACAAGAAAGGCTTTGGGGGCACCAAAAAGCTCAGAACAACAAATTCAAGCTGTTCCTTGCTCTCGCCGAGTTGGAATGCAGCACGGTACCAGTAGGATCCCCAGCTTCTTCCAGAAGGTGCTTTATCTTGAGCTCTGTTTCACTGAGGTCTGCTCCCCTGACAACATATTTATCATTCAGGTGAGCATCAGTGGGACCTCGTACACTCCCATTACTTCTGTACCAGGTCCGATGCGCAGAAAATCGATTTTGACATTTACTCCCCAGGGCAGTGGAGCCCCACACATAAACCAATGGCTTGTTTTTCTGTGAAGTTTAGGAACTTCGACATTAAATGTTCCCCTTTGTTCTTTTTCTTCCTCAGGGAGACAAGTATAGCTTTCCACTTGTTGCTGTTAATGGTGGTCAACGGATATTGGGTACATAGAGTGTTTCCTGTTACAGTAAAAGAATAATTCTTTTTTAAAAAATAATAATTCTTAAGTAGCACATCATCCTTTGTTGACCGATCAAATCAAATCCCCTGATGTTGGGAACTGGTGAGTCATGACAGAACTTTGCAAAGTGATACTTTGTTCTATCGGCACACTGGCAGTTCAGGGAGTGCTATGTTATGAATCTCCTGGGAAAAGTTAGAGTATTTGGCCATCATTCCTTCTCGAACAGGTAAAGTTGTAAAAGGTGAGCCAACACACCCTCCTACCGGGGCCAAGTTTCCCTGGGATGTGCTTTTAAGCAAAAGATCCAGCTCAGAATCACACGCTGCAATCAGCTGCCAAGCCCCTCTGCGTCCTTCCCTCTGGCACCGCTCCAGGCTCTCTTGCCTAGGTGACATTAGTACTACCACAGGACGTCTGTCCAGCTTCCACGGAACAGGGGAGGAGGCAGGGCAGAAGCGGCAGCCCAGCTGCTTGCTCCCGCTGAGGCCACTGCTCTCTGGGTCGCCGCCCACACCCACTGTCTGAGTCCTCCGCACCTAGCCGGCCGGTTTCTCCCAGCCAGTCCGGGCAGCGCAGGCCAGGGCGGAGTGGCCGGCACCCCAGCTCCCGATGGTGTTGTATTTAATATGTACAGCATATACTAAGAAGAGGAAAATGCAGGTAGAGGAACAGGGTTAGGGAAGAAGTTTTATGATGGAAAATTCTGCAGGGGACAGGATGGAGGCTCTAGGTCACTGATGGCGAACTTTTAGAGACAAGTTCCCAAACTGTATCCCCAAACCCACTTATTTACCGCAAGGTATCCACCCTGCGTTTAAACCTGAATACTGAGGTTTTCGTTTAGAAAAAACAACTCACACATTAACATCTTTTGTCTTAAAAGTTAAACACAATAACACAAGTGCCATAGGTTCATCAGCACTGTCCTAGGTCATCTCTGGTTCCAGAACAAACAATTTCGGAGCTGTACCACCTACTAGGTCCAAAGCAACCTGTTTCTCAGCTGGCTGGAGCTCTTCTTGTAGAGCTGTGCAGAAGCCTCTCCTGGAGAAAGGAAAACCCTGGCAATCCAGAAAAGCTCAAGGAGCCATCTCAAGCTCCATAAGCTCATGGACTGTGGGTCTGATCTGAGATTTGTATGTGTGAGAGAAGCTTCAGTTAAGCAGAGATGCAAGACACCAGGAGGTCAAAGGGCCAAGCATGCTTAGAATTAGTGCTGTTTTACTAAATCCAGTGCCTCCAAAGGCAAGGTGTTGGAAGGGTGGAAAACAGCCCACTCCTCCCGTCAGGGAATGCAGGCTGGCAGGCTGCAAGCCATGCAGAGGTACAGAGTTCAGAGGTAACGGGAGGCAGGAGAAGGGAACCCCAAGAAAGGAGCATGCCAAAGACCAGACTTGCACTTACGCTTTTGCTGAGGGCTAGCTACACATCAGGAAGAGGGAAGGATTCTCTTTTTCATTACCGTAGACCTGGAAGCCTTCACCAAGCTTCCTGGGCTAGAACTGCCTTCTCCTTTCTCTGTGCTTCCGGTTTCTCCGCTCGTACTTCATCTATAACACCTGCTCTTGCAGTTACCTGTTTAGACTCCTGGATTTAAGCCCTTGAGAAGGAAATAACCTTTAGTATTAATCGAAGGTATTGGTTACTTTAGAATGATTTCATTTTAATCTTGTATCAAGTTGTGAGGTAAGCACTGTTATTCTCCTCAGCAAACTAAGGCCTAGAAAGTTGAATGTTTTGCTCACCTTTACAAAGCCTAAGGAGCAGGGTAGAGATTACAGTTTAGGTCTGTTAAAATCCAGAATCTTTTCCTTCAGAAACTCCCTGCATCTCATGAGACCTGCAGTCATGTCCTTATATCATATTCCCTTTCCCAGTGGGCACTGCAGATATAGATATTTTTAGTTTGGGAGTCTTTCTATGGGGCTGTCAGTTTTGACGGAATTGACTTCAGGGCATCGTCACTAAGCGAGGCCATATGTTTAACAGGGCCATACCCCATACAGACCCTGTCTGCTTTCTCAGATTCTCTCAGCTGTCTCCTTGTGTTCTCAGGTTGTGCCCCCGCTTCTGCCCGCCTGCTACAGCACCCTGGATCAGGTGACAAGCCACATGTTAGGGCTTGGAGCTGGCCCTGAGCCCCCGAAGGGCTGATGGCACCACACCGACTGGGAATGGGGTCCCAGTGAGGAGGAAACTCAATCAAAGCTAGGTGGGAGAGAAGAGCGAGCCAGGCAGATGAATTTGCCACCATTTTCCTCCTGCAACCATTGTGGAATAGGTCCCTGAGACTGGGGAACAGATGGTGTTCAGCAAAAAACGGTGCTTTCTGAGTTAGCTGAGAAGTGGTGGCCAGCAGCGTGGTAACGTGATGCTTCATACAGCCACTTTTCCTGATCTTGCTTCCTACTTTTCTTTTTGGTACCGGGATCAAACCCAGGACTTTGTACTTGTGAAGCAGGTGGCAGCACCACTGAGTTAAATCCCCTGTCCTCTTGCTTCCATTCTTGCCTTCCCTGCACTGCCGTGGGCTTGTCCTCCGTGCCCACCCCAAGTGAAATGTCAGCATTGAGACAAGCAATAAGAATATATCCTAATAGGAATAATCAAATAAGCTCCTACAAATATGTACCAAGCAGCATAGATATGAAAACCATTTACCTTTGCACCTTGTTTTACTTGATTTTTCCCATTTTTGTTAGTATATGATTGCCATATATAATCAATATGTTCATAGTGGGAATTTGGTTCATATACATACTGTACCTTGATTCTTTTTACTTTCCCTTCCTCGGTCCTCTCTCCTGTCTCCTCCCAGCTCCACAGTCTACCTTAAAGCTATTCATAAAGAAAAAAAATGCCAAAGGAATTTGCCAGGAAGAGACTGGCAAAAAGTGGGAGATTTTAATATGCTTCCCCAGAAGCTGATAGAAATATTTCAATACTCCTCCCTTTAAAACTGATTTTTTTTAAAAGACCCACACAAATTGGTAGATCTCTACTAGATTTAAAGAAGTTAAAAGATGTAAGTTATCTTTGAAAACTCAAAGGTTCTGGGAATCTTATTAAATAGACATAGCACAGTTCTGACGAAAACACAAGGATGGGAGTGCTGAAAGATACCACCGCAGGACCTTTTGGGACACTGTAAGAAGGACAGTGCCTGTGCTTGGAGTCAGGCCACAGGGTGGGGCACCTGAGGTTCTGTGTAAAGACACTGACCCTTGGCCCCTGACTCCACAGCAGAAACTGCCATGGACTGAACACACGCAGAGTATTAGAGTAGAAGGTAATGTCTCAAAATTTGCATTTTTTTTACCCCTAGTCCTCTTTTAGGGGTAATTGTAACTGTTGAGAACTCAGAAAACTCTCAAGGAAGTTATCTTGATGTCCATGCCTTTTATTGTTATTTTATGCACATGGAATTCTTGGCGGTCTCTGAGTGAATAAGCATGAAGTTTATTCTGTTTTTTTCTTCTTGTTCACATTTGATTATTATTCATTTGAATTCCTTTATTTCTGAACATCTTAGTTGAAGGTTTTTGGTGGCATACTTTATTGATTTAAAAAGCACTTCATTTTTTTCATTATATAAAAGTAATGTACACTTATCCTGGAAAATGTGGTAAATCTAGAAAAGCAGAGAGGGAAAAATTAAAATTTATTCTTCCACTCAGTGCTAGACACTTTCACATTTTAAAATTTTTATTTTAGTTTGTTGTAGCACTGGGGATCGAATACAGGGCTCATGCATGCTAGGCAAAGACTGCCACCGACATATCTCCCCTACCCTTTCACATTTTTAAGGCCCTGTGACAGCGTTTTGAAGCTTACAGACTAGATTTACCTGAAATTTTTAGGCCAGGCCTTTTGCTCCCCTTGTCGTCTTTTCTTTCTGCCCTTCTTCCTTTCCTTCCCTCCCATTTCCTTGACATCTTGCCCTTTTGTCACTAAACAATAAAGAGGAATGGGGAAATTAAAATTTCAAATCTCATTATAAGTATTTCACTAACCCGGAAAACTTAAGTATAATATATCCATGTGGGAAGACAAGGATTTGTCCAGCAAGTGTGATAATAAAGGCAGCTAGCAGCTCTCAGGTATGGGTTAGGAGAGAAGCAGCTGTTAGGTTTTTCAAAAAGCTCACTTCTCCCCAGCTGACGGCGTTACCAGCCCACACCTCTCCAGAGCCCAGGCTGCCTTGCTCGGTGCTAACAGTCGCAGCTCCCACTCTGCGCCGAGCCCTGACAAAGCCACTTCACACAGAGTGTTTCGTTTCATGTTTACAGCAGTCACGTGACAGAGGTCAACCACAACATTACTTTTATTTTGCCGATGAAAAGACTGAGGCACAGAAATAGCCCTGTGAGTGAGGTCTCCGTAGAGGAATTTTTTAAAAAGTAACATCGCTTACCCTCCCAGAAATTATAGTCCCCTTGGCTCATCAGACTTTTCTTCCTTGAAAAATTGCCAGTCTGGGTTTCTGAATCCAAGCAGTAGGCAGTAGCTCACAGTCACTTCGCGAGCGCTCTTCCCTACGTTTCTCCTGATGCTCACAGAAGTCTGCCGGGAACAACACAGGCCTGTGGTTCTACAGTTGAGGCCTTCGCTGGGGTCAGCTCAGGAGGTGGGGTAGGGCGCTTCCTGTTGAGGTGCACAGAGCCCTGTCCCTACAAGTACCAGGTTGGAGTCTGTCTCGGCAAGTGGACAAAATAAAACCGGGTTCTGCCTGCTCTTCCTGACCTACGCTCAAGGACTGATGTTAAGGATGTGTTTCATATTCATTCATTCATTCTTTCTTTCTCTTTTTTTTTGCAAGTTCGTTTTGTTTGTTTGTTTGTTGGTTGGTTGGTTTCTCATTTTTTGGAGACAGGGTCTCACTATGTAGTTGAGACTGACCTGGAACTCACTATGTAGCCTAGGCTGGTCTGGAACTCAGAGATCCTCCTGCCTCAGCCTCCCGAGTGCTGGAATTACAGGTGTGCGCCATTACACCCAGTGTTTTGCAAGTTCTTTATGATGACACTTGGGAGGTTGTCTCTCTGGTCTCAGTTACAGAAATAATAAATAATAGGGCCGGGGATTCAGCTCAGTGGTTCCGCCGCCTGCCTTGCCAGTGCAAGGACCCGAGGTCCATCCCCAGTACTCCCCCCCAAAAAAGGAAGAAATAATAAACTTGTTTTTATTTTGGAACACTTTATTTTGCTACAGTAAAACTTACAGTACAATTAGTGGTTCTCTTGTGTCCTAGCAATGAATGGCTCATATTTCAGATAGGAACCTGTAGCGTGGATTTTTGACTCCTGTTTTGTCTCATTTTCCGCTTATTTTTCATTTGGCTTCCTTTCTTTGCTGTTTTATCTAAAATTTAATTTTCTTCTTTGGCACACTTATCCATAGAGTCCACTTTACATTTTGTATGAAATAAAACAGGATACAAATAAATAAATCAGATTGTTAGTCCCCATACACTAAATGTTAAATAATCATGGTTCAGATCAGTAAAGACAGCAAAACTGTAGAAAATGTATTTACTGCCAGTCTGTGTTAAATTGGATTTGTGTGCCAAACCCAATTTGCAAAGCCTTCCCAATCTCATTTTCAGGCACATATATCATGGTAGCATTTGACAGCATATTTTGTTTCTACCTTTCTGCTTTCCATCTTAAAAACAGAACTGTCTGGGTGTGGAGCCTCAGCAAGCAAAATTTTTCACTTTTTTTTTTTCCTATACAGATTGCCCAATCTACTACAGACTAGGTCTAGGTATTTGTGATAATACCCACAATTCTTTTTTACTAAGATTGTTATCGATCATAGATTTGTTTAAGGTTTTAAAAAGTTCCTTCCTAAACAAACTCATGGAAGAGAGAAAGAAGAAAACCAAAGTGCTACTCAAAACACTTCCTTGAGATGTTTTTCAAGGTCCAAATAATCATGTTTACAAGCTGCACAGGACACAAGATTTTTATAAGCTCCAAGAAAAGTCTAACAAGCAACAGAATTTAGAAGCCAGTGGCTACTATCATTGTTTTTGTGTCGCAACTCATCTAAAAGTGACTGGCAGGGCCAGGGATTTAGCTCAGTTGTTCCACCGCCTGCCTCACAAGCACAAGGACCCGAGCTCAATCCCCGGTACCAAAAAAAAAAAAAAGATTAAATGTGACCTGCAAAGTTTTGGTAGAAAATTTGCCTAAGCCTTGAGCCTTCCACCTGAAGGGAACTTCAGAGGTTTCAAGTCACTGTCTACCTGTTTTCTGTAATTTCTCTGGGATTTTACTCTTATGATTTCCCTCAATGAAAAAGTCCAGTGATCAAACACAGACAGAACAAATAAATTACTTATGGTAACACAAAATCTATACAGTAAGTTTAGTCCCAGATAGTGCAAAGTAGAAAGAACACCTCAAACTAATATTAAAAGCTGCTTTGTGGGTTGAGGCACCACACCTGCCTTGCAAGCAAAATGTCCTGAGTTCGATTTCCAGTATGGAAAAAAAAAAACAGCTTTGTAAAAATGAACAAATAATTTTTAAAAATTATAAAAATATGTAGCGTCCATAGGAAAAGAATGATGAAAATTTACTAGATGCATAATAGAAAACTGAAATGAATGATAAAATTCAGCATAGTCTTGGATTGAAGAACTAGAAATACAATATAGTTACCTGGATGGCTGAAGACGTTACACTGCTATTTGAATCCCAGCTTTCTAGCGGCATTCCTACTTTATCTCTGAAAACTTTCCAACACTAGCTATTCTTCCCTGATTAATGTCTTGAACTTGGGCTGTGACTCACTGATGTACAGGAAGACACAACACACCTTCCAGCTGCACAAGGGCAGAGGAATAGTTTCTGGAAATCTGAAGCAAATGTGGCCTCCATGTGATCTAGAGCGGTGATTCCCAGACTTCAGTGTGCAAGTCACCTGGTGACCTAGCTAAGAGCAGATTCTGATTCCTTAAGTGTGGGACTGGCCTGAGATTCTGTGCAAGCTCATGATATGCTGGCCCTGCTGTTCTTCACACTGACTGCAGTTATAGGGCAAAAGATCTCAATTTCTCCAGCTGTGAGAGCTATTAATCCTTCTTCAGGTGTTCTGCCCACATCATGTTTCTTTCTGCAGCTCTGTGTCTTTCTATGAGTCTCAACCTCCTGTCTCACTTACAGTCACACCTTACACACAAATTCCACAAGAGAAAAGACCCAATTGATTTATTCCAAGGCAATGGACACATATGGGCATCTTCTGACATGTTCTTTCAACCTTCTAAATGTTTTACAGGGAACTGGCATTACTTATGCAATCATAAAAATTATTTTCTGCTATTTATAAATATTAGCATTATCACTTTGGCTGTTTTTTATGCAATATTGAGGAGAAAAAAGCTCTTCAGAGACCCACAGAGCTGGAAAGAGAAATGCAAATTAGAGAGTCAAAGAACAGAGCACAGGGCAATAAAGAATGCACTCTAAGTGTACAGCCAACATGTTTGGAAGGAAGTACTGGTTTCCACCGCCGCCAGAAATTCACCCTTTCACCTGTCTGACTCTGCTCTGCAGCTCTGAGTTTAGCACTAGAGGGCTGGAAAGCCAGGCCACTTGTCTTCTCATCTACAGCTGTTCCCTTCTTGAGACAGTTTACAGAGCCTCTGCTGCCCACTGCACATGGTCACTTGTGAAGAGAACTCAGTTAAAAGAAACAAGAGAGGAATCCCTGATTTCGGGTTAATCAGTGGGTGACTGAAATGCCTCACATAATATCCCTGCTAATTACCAGTGCAAGGCTTCACCAGCCCCAGATGATAGGTTTTGAAAGCCATTTCAATTTTGAACTCAAGTAATTTTGACAGAGGAACAGGTGTCCAACATGATACGGTAGGTGGTAAACCAGTGACAACCTTGCCTTCTGCACAGATCTCCAGGATTTGACCAAGATGGCTGCATACAATAGTCCTCTGATCCTCTAGGGTTCAAAGCTGAAGAGTGTTTCCACTTTTGCTAGGTTGCTGTGTCTACTTCAGGAGTGAAAGGGACTCTCCCTACCCTGGGGCTTGGCCCTCCCAGTGTGTCACCAAGGTTTAAAAGCAGCTGCCTGAGAAGCAGGAGGTCCAAAAGACTATTTCCTGCCTACATCCACCCGGCCATTCACTGATCTGCCTCATCAACAATCCCAGATTTGACATCGGATACAAACTGGCACTTGCCTGAAGGTCAGCCTTGAGGGTCTCTGCCCATAGTTCAGTCAGGAGGACAGCCCTCTCTTCTGCCCTATGAAGGGTTCTTGCAAGCCCAGCCCCTTGTTTTCTTGCTAGAAATGTTCAGGGCACACATAGGCTGCTGTGAGCTCTTATGCACTGCTGAAAGTTTTAAACAGGCAGGACACCACCCTTTATCCATTCAGCACAAAAACTGTACAATGCACTGTATAGACATCATAACACTGTGTAATTTGAGCCAACTGATAAGTATATCTACTTTAATTTTATTGACATATGCTTCTATGTTTCTTTCTAGTGGCATCCCTACTTTATCTCTAAAACCTTCAAACACTAGCTATTCTTCCCTGATGTAATAAAGTCTCTTTGGTGGCTTCAGAATATCTAATTCCATTTTTATACATTATTATAGTGGTTCAAAGAAATCAGAATTTTTAAAAGAAAGAAATTCAATGTGACGAAGAAGAACAGAAGAAAATGCCACACTAGGTGAAGGTGAAGGTAAAGAGTGTCTTGAGGACAAGAGAAATGTCAAATGGTTAATTTTTAAAATGTTTAGTGAAAATGTGTGATATAATCTCCCTCTGCTGTCTCTTTTGTAAAGTTGCTGGTGAAGTGTACATGGGATACTATTGACTTCATGTGAGTGGAATACTTAAGAGGATGTGAAGATTTATTGAGTCCCATGTAGATGTGAAGGAAGCCCAAAGATAGCACTTGTGGGCACAGGAACTGAATCAGAGAATACAGGTATGTTTGTCCAGGTAATGCACTGTTGGTAATGCTAGTGTGCTACTAGCACTGCAACATTAATGTTGTCCCTAAAACTGTGATGTTCTCAGTCTGCTCAACTATCTGTGCTGCCCCTAAATTAAGAGTTAGTTAAAAACATATTTGATTATGGTAGATGTAGATATACATTAGATATAGATCAAAGTATACAGCATCTCCTCTGTGTATGGCTAAGGTTTTATTCCTGCCTAGAATTTTCTATGTACTAGATATAGGGAAGGTAAAATTAACAGGAATGTAAAATATCAATAAAATAAAGTGTTACATTCTTAATATTTATTGCTCATTTGGAATAAAATCAACATTTTCAACATCAAGTATTTGCTTATAAAATCTAAAAAATAACACCAGAAAGAAATTCCTATATGAACTACAATGAAAATACCAGTAGAACTCTAGAACAAAAGTAAACTTTCCTTCAACTGTCACACCGCAGGCAGTCTTCACACATGACAACATATTCCATACAAACGTCTCACTTACACTGACAGCACATGTGCTTAGATTCCCTTCCTGTGTGGTAAGCCATTCTAGTCATCTCTCTCATCTTCCTCTTTTGTCAAGAGCTTCTTACGTATTGTACAATGTGCACTTAGCAGGAACATAAAATACAATAAAATAAAATATCAAATATGTAATGGGTGTTTATAATAGACATCAACATTTCACATCAGCTATTTACAAAACCTGAAAGATAACATCAGAAATAAATATCTATGTGAACTACAGTGAAAATATGAACAAAAGTCTACCACAGAAATAATCTTTGCTTTAATTGTCATGGCCATCGCACAGGACAAATATCACACTGATAGCACATGTTTTACTTTTCTGTCCTTTTTTTTAGGGCACAGTTGACACCTTTTTGTTTTTTTCATTGTAGTAGGTCTTTGTGACCTTGCACCGCCATATTCACCTGTCAGCTCACCAGTGTGCTCCAGAACTTTTTTGTGTAGTTCCTTGGTCAGAGACATTTTGTTCTTCTTCTTTTATAAATGATCTCTTATCAGTTCCAGTCCCAATACTCTAAGAAAATTTCTCCACGATATTTTGCACTTGTTATTTTCTTTGTCAGCTGCGAAACATGTTTAGGATGGAGTAAAACACAACTATTGGACAATGCTTTGTATTTCAAGTGACATCACAATTGTTGCAACAACATCTACTCTGTCTATGGTTTTGTTGTAAAAAGTTATCATTTCTGGCTCAGTTTTGTCAAGGTTTCTCTGTTAATCTTGCCATCATGATGCAATGTTGACATCAGCAATACCATATTGACTTTCTTTCTATGTATGAGGTCAATGTCATGCCTTTTTGAAATCCAAAGATTGTAAAATACAATTCTCTGTTTTGAAATTGCATCATTTCATTGGGAATTTTTGCTTGTTCTTGTGTACATTTCCTATATTTGTTAATTTTTGCTCTGCTAGAGAATGAGATGTCAATAGGAAATTGGTAAACCAAATGTCTAATGTCACATTGCAATTAGTTGGGGAGATGGGGTAATAAGTCTGTTTGTAATATTATTCACCTTATTGTGTGATTAAAGTCCTGGTGGCTGAGTTCCAGGATAAATTTCTAAATTGAAAGTATAGTATGTCTTTGAATCTACCAGAGAGTATATTTTATATTTGAATGCATTTTTGTCATATACTCCCTAAAGCTACAATAATCATGAAATGCTGCAAGTTGTTCATGAATAGTGATATATTCAGATGATTTGTAAATTGCTTGACATTTAGACAGTTCCTTTTCTTTTTTGTTGGGTGGCTTTGTCATCAAACCTCAGGCAATTCTGAAAGAAACCAAATCTCCTCAGTGTCACTGTTGTTCTGCAAACCTCAAGCCCACACCCATCACTTCTCCACAAGTCTTTTACATTCCTGTGATTACCACGAAAAAGCCCTGCTAAGTACAGCAGTCCTATGAATGCTTTCAGTTCAGCTAGTGAAGTATCATAATAAGTACATTTTAAAGTATGACTATCAATGCATATAGAACATTTTACTTCTAATTTATCATCTGTGTATTTCTCAACATCTTGTAGCATATTGTCTGCTACAAACAATTTCTAATATTGAATGGCAATGCTGGTATTCCACCCAATAGCTTTCACCCTTACCAAGATCCTCATTATATTTTTGGATCTAGTTCTAACATGGGATTGTTCCATTTAGCTATGTGACCATTTTGTACCATTTTGACTAGTCAAATTTGTACTCACTTTGCTGTTTTCTTACTCATCTGAATCAAGAAGATCTTCTTCCCCTATGTCTATATCAGTTGATTCGTGCTCCATTTCCCTATCACAGAAACTTGGCTCGCATGGCCAATGTCAAAGTCATTATCATTATCATCCATGCATGAGTCATCTGATGGATGACTCACTTTTGCCCTCCTCAAAACTTGCAAATCTGGTTTTTCATGTGCCATTGTACTGCATCAGGCACAATTTTTTTACAAGAAAAATGAAAAGAAAACTTTAAAAAAATCCCAAATGCAAGATGTTTAACAATGACCATTTCATGAGTAAAACTCATCTGATGCTGCTTTGGAGCTCCTATATACACCTTGCCATTCATCTGCCAAGTGGGTGAATGCACAGATGGGTTCCTGTTTATCCAGGCACAGCTACTTTGAGCCACACCTGGATTCCATTTTGGTAAATTAGACATTTTCAGAACAGAAGAATGATATGGGTGTATTTTACCCCATGTGATGGTCAGGGATACACACACAAAAATGTTACACAGAGTAGAATATGGGTAAAAATCTTATTTGACACTTGCCCAGGTGCACACACCTTGCTGTTTGTCATACTGAGTGGGTAAACACAAAGATTGCTTCCTGTATCCCCCAGGCCCAGCTAGTAAGACATATAACTGGCTATCATTATGTTAAATTACATAATTTCATTAGAAAAATATAGAATAGGTATATTTTACCCACTGGGTAAATGCAAAAGTAAAGGGCAAAGTAGCTGTATTAAACATTTTTCCATTGCTGGGACAAAATACTTAACACTCATAACTTAAAGGATAAAAGATTTATTTTGAGTCAGATTTCAGAGGTTTTAGTCCATGGTAGTTGGGCTCCAAGGCAGAAATAGCATTTCAAAAGGGCACAGTGGAGTCAAGTTGCTCAACCCTGGAAGCCAGGAAACAGAGAGAAAAGGGATGATCCAGGAACAAGAATATGCACTTCTTTTCAACACTAATCTTTTTAGCACTGTACTTGGTCCCAGCTTTATAGGTACTTTTTTCTTTTGGCCATGATACAAATTTTTACGTTTTGACTTTGATTGTTTTTTGTTTGTTTGCTTTGTTTCTGATTCTCTCTGTAGATTTTTCTTGAAAGCATCCAGAAGTATCCATACCACAACCTGAAGATTGAGCTGCCTTGAAAACTTCTCTGCTAGATTCATTAGTCTGCCATTTTCAATTCAGCCTCATTCAAAGATTTAGTATATGGGTGAAATGAAGACAGGTTCTTTGTCTGTATGTAACATGAATGGCCTCTAGTCAAATTTTTTAATAGAGTCCTTGTTTCCATCTGAACATCATGAATTTGGCCTTTACTGTTGGAATGCCTATCTGTATTCTGAGACTTTCATCTCTGACCAGACTCACCCATCAGGCTCTGCTTAGAGAATTTTTGGTCTTTTCTAGCCCACACCTCCAAACCTGTCCAAACTCTTCCCACAAGTATTAACTTATTTTACATGGTCAGGTATAATCACAGAAACAGCCACACTCCCAGGACTGATTTTATAAGTTAGAGACTATCTTATTGCTGGGGAAAAGTACCTAATACCCATAATTTAAGAAGGAGAGGTTTATTTGGCTCATGATTTTAGAGGCTTGGCAATGGCAAAAGGGCATAGTGGAGGAATACTGCTCAGCCCATGGCAACCAGGAAGCAGATTGGGAAAGGAAGAGCTGAGGACAAGAATACCGTACACCTTTGTAGTTCACACCCGCAGTGACTCATCTAACAGGCCCCACCTCCTAACAACACATTTAGTTATGAACTCCTCAATGGATGAATCCAGTGGTGAGTGTTGTACCCTAAGACCTAATTACCTTCCAAAAGCCTTGCCTCTAAACATATGACTTGGGGGGAGCGGTATTCTAGATCTAACCCACAACAGTAGCATATGGTAAATGTATGAGTGTCACAGAAAACCCTCTGAGATGCAGTAGTCCCTAGGAGATGCTCTGTGATGTGTCCCATGGTCAATTAAGTTTGGGGAGCACTTCTACCATGCACCTTCTTGGAGCACATTCCTACATACCGTATCTTAAAGGATCTAGGAAGTCTCACCATGGGAAAGTCTGCATACCTTTTTTGTTAACCCAGAGTTCCCCATTTCTTTGGACATGGAACCCATATCTGGTATAATACCCGTGATCATGTCAAGAAAATGTAGATTGCATTGTAGATAATAAGTGCTAAAGGTTTAAGGAGGGAAGAAACCACCACAGGCTGCATTCTTATACTAGAGAAGCATCTTGGGGAGGCACAGGAGAGTCAGCATTACCTCACTGCACAGGCAGCATTTAGCCAAGCAGAGCCAGGAGGTGAAGGGAATAGTTGGGAATAGGGAGTTTCTCTGAAACCAAAGGGAAAAGAAAATTATACCATTGAATTCATTGAGTCAGAAATAAGAAGCATGCCAGCCCATCTCGAAGAGATCACTGTAGCCACACTCTGGTCACACATCTGTTTATCTCATTGCTACCATGTCATGTGAATCTAAAGGTTTGTTACTCTCTGACTTCTCCCTCTCTCTTCCCAGACTTTTGTCCCACTAGTTCCCTGCCAAACTCACAGATATTTACTCTGCTTATGCTTCCTCCTCTTCACTAGGTCTTTTCTTTTAAAAAGAATTCATTGTTTTCTCAGTGCAACTTAAATAGTCCCCTTCAAACTAACAGTACTGGAGATAACAATATTCAGTAACAGTTACATCATATTTACATTCTGGGTATACAGAGTGTTTTGGATGTTAACCTTAACACTCATTTCATGAGGCAGGGACTATTTTGCCCCCATTGCAGAATGAGGGGCTGGTGGCCTGCAGACATCATGGGACTGGCCCCAAGTCACCCTGCTAGGAAACGTACAGCTGAGGGCCCCTGGGACCATCTGATTAAAAACCTATGCTCTTCTGTTTCCCCTGTTTGAAACCCTAGAACTTTTTCAAATAATGAAATAAACTTACCTTTTGCTTTAAGCTCTTGCTATTTATATCATATGTATGTTGTATGTATACTGATTTAAAAGCACCTTGAGTTCCAGAATAGTTCCTAGTTTATCCTTGAGTCTTTCTTAGATTGTAGCATAACACTGTGCAACAATAATATGCCCTCAATAATCTTTTTATAAATGAGTCAATTGTTAATACCTCCTAGAACTTGTCATGAAGGATGAAGAAGAGAAACGAGACAGCCATCTGCTCTCTTGTATTGTATTATAATTTTCAACCAGAACTGGCTCTGAACCAAGTCTGCATCCTACCCCTGTGGAGCGGAAGTGTCAGAGTCTCTGGGGAAGCTGTTGGAAATTCAGACTCTCAGACCTGACTCCAGACCTACTGAATCAATAATAATAATAATATCCTCAGATGATCCCTATGTCCATTAAAGTTTGAGAGGCTCAGCTATGAATCTTTAATATCTGCCGGTGTCACAGATTATCTGAGACATCTGTAAAATCTCTAGGTTATCTCTAAAATGAAAAAAATAAATAGTTCCAGGATGCCTAAAGGTTGTGGGTTAGATTACCCTGCATCTGGGCAGAGTACAAAACTTCCTTACATCAAGAGTACAAGAAGAGAAGTGTCTGACACCTGAACCTGTATTGATTGTTAGAGTGAAAGAAAATGAGAACTAGCCTCTATGAACATCCTCTTTGGCATTTTGGAGAGTCCTCCCCCTGACCTGCCCTTCTCCTCCTCCTCCATCTGTGGGCATCTGCCCTAGTAACCCAGCATTTATGTCAAATGGTTTCTGAATGCTGATTGTGTCCTGGTCACTGTTCTAGACACACAACAGCAGATTCATATACAAATAAAACTGTTGTATACGAATGGGAAAGCCAAACGGCAAAATAACAAACTGCAGCATTTCCTTTCTCCCATTACCCTTTTTGTCATGAAGTCCAGCTATCATTAAAAATCTTAGGCCCTTTTTCTTCTCACTGAATTTATGAAGCAGGTGATGTTTTCAGCAGAATGATCCACTGAATCAGGCTCAGGAGACCTTTCCTCATCCTACCACTGCAAACCCTTGGCTATACTGCCTTATAAGAGGTCTGTCGATGTCCTCAGCTGAAATGAGAAGCTACGTTGAGGTTGCTTGGGAAATCTGATCAATTTTCATCTCTGTGTGAGTATCTTAGGCACTGGGTGAACTTTTTTGAGGAAACTTTGAAATAAACCAGTCTTAGTGCTAGTAGAATTATTTAAATAAAGCTTGAAAATTTTTCCTCTTCAAAGCAAAGCAATAGAAGGGGCACAAGTTAGCCAGCTTTTCTTGCTGTGTCAAAATACCTGAGAATAACATTTTAAAGTACAGATTTATGTTGGCTCAGGGCTTCAGAGGTTTCAGTCAATCGTCAGCTGGCTCAGAGACAGAAATATAATGGCAGAAGGGAGTGATGGAGGAAAGTTTGTCACCTCATGGCATCCAAGAAGCAGAGAGGGAAGGAGCCAGACAGGAAGGCGCTGGGGACCAGACATAGTCTCATAGATTTTAACCACATGGTCCACCCTCTTCAGTTAGGTGCCCCTCCTGTTTCCATCTCCCAGTAGTGCCATCAAATGTTGATCTTATTAATTGATCAATCTACCGATGAGGTTAGAGCCCTCATGATCTGAAAGCCCCACCTCTGAGTACATGAGACTTTGGGAGATTCTAGTTCTAAACTGTACCAGGGCATAATGTGACAAAATGTCACAAGCTTTTATTCTCTCCAGTTTGTTTCTAGGGTTTTAAAGGCACTTGGTGTGGATCAATTGGCATTTTTTAAATCTGTTATAGTGAAAAAGAGCATCATTTCCTTGCCTATCACCCATTTGTTAGTTAAATTTATTAGTAATCATTTTGGATAATGCTTTAAAAATAATTTAAGAATTATGTTTCTATTTACTTTTATGTGAGGTAGAGGTATTATAAGGATTTTAAAGACTGAAATAATGAGGGCTGGGGATTTAACTCAGTGGTGCTGCTGCCTGACTTGCAAGCACAAGGACCCGAGTTCAATCATTCCCTGGTACAAAAAATAAAACAGTTAACAAAAGACTGAGGCAATGAAATAATGCTAAAATTGAAAACAATCAATTTCAATATTTTATTTGAGCGTTTTTCTCAAAAAGTTTGCTGCACCCCTGGACATTTAATCATGTCTGCAGATATCTGGGGTTGTTACAGCTTGGGGACAGATTAAACTATTGGCAGTTGCTGGGCAGAGACAGGGATGGTGTTAACCATTTTCTCATGCATAGGACCACACCACCCCCAGTTGCCAACAAAGGGTCATACTATCAAAAATGTCAAGAATGCTGTTTTTTTTTTAGACAGAGTCTCACTATGTAGTTTAGACTGGGCTTGAACTGACTAGGCAGCCCTGGCTGGCTTTGAATCCATGGTGATCCTCATGACTCATCCCTCTGAGTGCTGGGATTACAGGCATGCACCACCACACCTGAAAGTGCCAGTGTTGAAGCCCTTTATTTGGAGAGACAAGCAGGGTGGTTCAAAACTGTTGTCTAGACTGAAACGCTTTATGGATGAATTCTTGTTAAAAAAAAAAAAAAGAAAAGAAAAGAAGATTGAACACAAGGAGCTTCTCTGAATTTCCCAGGAATAGAGGTGGTGGCATTCAGCTGATAGTAATGTAATCACCACTTTTGCCTTTATTTTGGAGTGCAGAGTTTAATTATGTGTGACAGCACCCAGAGTGAGAAAAGAAAATTGTCATGATGCTGGAAGAAGAAATAACCACCCCCAAAAGTCCTGAAAAAGTTTTAACAACAAAAGTGGTAGCCAGGGAAATAGAAGCAAATAACTGTCGCCCTGTTCCTAAGAAACAGCTGAACCCTCCGGAGGACAACTGCCTTCGGCCATGCTGTGTCAAGAGGATCTTGACAAGTGAAGGCTGTAATTGCCAACAGGCTCCCTGGGGAAAGGGAGAGAGGAAGAACAAAATAATTTCCATCACTGTGAAACGCTCCAACTGAGCACCGAGGGGAGGTGGATTTGATAGCTTCTAAGCAGTCTGCAGAAGTAGAGCGATCCCGCACTTGTTTCATAAACCCAGAAGAGGGTACCGCTCTGCTCCGCTAGACCCAGACTGTTTACACCAAGAAGCATTGACCTGAAGGGGAAATGTTTTGAGTAAGATGTCTTGTGACTTCTCTTGGGTGCTGATACATTGGAAAGTGCAGATCATTGCAGAGGTATTGTCTATCAGAAACACAGGGAGATAAAGAAATTAACATGGATACTCTTTACTCCTGCACAGGACAGAAGGTTCCACCTCAATGGGTACCCCAAATTATTTACAGTGTCACCTCAATCCATCAGATGGCAAAGTGCTATAGGTAAGAAGCCGAGAAGGGAGGGTGTAACTGGTGGAACAGACTTTTGGAGGCTCCTAGGGAATGGGCCAGATGTTGGAGTGGCTTCCAGATGCTGATTTCCAAGCTTCCAAGGTGAGCCTCCAAGGATGAGAGTACACATACCCCAGCCATCAGCTTAAATGTGACTCTCTATGGACTAGGAAAGGGCCCTTTCCTCAAGATGCTTTCCTGCTGTCTTTCAGAAAGATGGTATAACTGTAATATAAATGTACAGTGACCATTGTGTCAAGGGTCCCCTCTACTCCCAAGAGTTGCACAGAGCAAGTTCTTCAAAACCCAGAGGGGCAGCTCTTGTCAACCGAGGCCGAGGTTTTACAAATGAGTGGTCCTACTGCATCCCCAGTAAACAAGAGAAATCTCTGCACAGAAAAGTGATGGCAACAAATTTAGGAGGAATAACAAGACTAGAAATAGAGTGATTTTTACCCTTCACGTCAAAATAATGAATGCAGGAAATCATTACCAATGACTGATAAAATCAGGTGAAATGCTGGTAAAGAATAAAATATTAAAGTGGTGAATAAGCAGCACTGTACAAATTAGTTATTATTTTTTTAAAATGAGACAAATATATCCTTACAGTAGAGGAATCTGGCAGTCACCACTTTAACGAGTAACTACATTTGGCACCTTAATTTCCAAAGAGTTGCAAAATGAAATACACAGCATTACCTGTACGGTATGCTTACCAGAAATGTTCAGCCTGAAATGATTCAAGCCCCACCTTACTCTCCTTGTGCTGCTCCCCTCCCAATACTTACAACAACAGAAATTTATTTTTCACAGTTCTGGAGACCAGAAGTCCAGAACCAAGATACCCAGTGTCAGAGTCTGCCTCTAACACGATACCCCACTGCCAGGGACAGGCACTCTGTGCCCTCACATGCGGAACAGATGGATGGCAAAAGAGACTAATCATTCCCTCTTTTAAAGGTCATTGACCTTGTTGATGAGGACTGAGCCTCACGGCTTCTAAAGGCCTTACCTCTTAATATCATTATGCTGATTAAGTCTCAACTTATTAATTTGGGGGAAGAGTATATTGAGATAACAACAACAAGTCTTACATCCAACTTTTTTGCTTTTTCATTTTTTTTTTTTTTTTTTTTTTACATAATAGGGATTGACCCAGGGCCCTCACACTGAGCTACATCTCCAGAACATTTTTACTGTATTTTAATTTTGAGACAGGCTCTCACTATGTCCCGAAGTTGCCCAGGCTGGGCTTAAGCTTGCTATCCTGCCTCAGCCTCCCAAAGTGCTGGAATTACAGATGTGGCCACTACACCTGGCTCTGACCTAATATTTATAGGAAATACAGAAGATGGAGAAACAAATAAAAAGAGTACCATGAAGGTGATTCCTCAAGGTAGGCCTCATCTCCAAAACAATACACTGTTATAAAGCAACAAGTTAGTCTCATTGTTGCTCCAAGTTAGAGACCATATTATTAATATATTTCTGCAGTTGTGATCCATGACTGGCAACACTAGAATTGAAAATTCTCCTCACCAAAATGCTGCAGACTTTTGTGTATTTGATAAGCACTTCTCAGATTCTTTCTTCTATATTAATGAAAGATTTTTATCAAAATGTACTTATTCTGTTAAAATGTATATCAAATAATACAAAAGTTTCTAATGAAAGAATTTCTTTCTTTTTTTTTGGTACCAGTCACTGAACTCAAGACTTTGTGCTTGTGAGGGGGGCAGCAGCACCACTAATCCCGGCCTTCTAATGAAGGAATTTCTAATAAATTCTGTGCCTCCCAGAAACGGCTACTTTTTAATCCTTTTTTATTTATTTATTTTTGGGGTAAGTATTTTTGTAGCTCTACATTTGCGTACACATTTTTCAGTTTAAAAATGTTTAGTTTAAGAACATTGGCTTTCCTATAACAAGTAAGGATTTTGCTCTTTCTTCCAACTTTCTTTTCTATTCCCCCAAATAATAACGTCATCATTTTCAGTTAATGAAGAATAATTGCATATAACTATTGCAGAATTAAGCAGTATCCTATGATTAAACTACTATATGGCCTTCAGTTTGTTCTTGTCTTTTAAAACATCTTTTTTTTTTTTTTTCAGTATTTTCCCTACAGTAATTGGGAAACAAATAAAATAACATTATGTTGGTGCTTTCTGTTTGTTTCTCATTGCTGTTTCTGAAAAGCTCTGCCGTTCTTGTCTGGCAACACCCCTTTTCCTTTTTATTTCTATTTTTATTTTTGTACTGGGGATGGAACTCGGACCTTGAGCTTGTGAGGCAGGCGGTGAAACCACTGAGCTAAATACCCGGCCCCCCGAACATCTCTTTTTCAATGAGCCCTTCAGATCCACTTGTGCAGTGCCAGCCTCTGCATGTCCGGCTCTCTCCTAGCTTTACAGGATATCTGTTGAGATCTTCTAAATGCTTGTATTTTGTTTTTGTGCTTTATTGTCTTGTTTTGTACCGCACATTTTCTGGAACTTTCTAAGATAGGAAAGACAATTTCTGAGGCTTTGCATGTCAGAAAATCTGTCTCTTTTACCTCTGAATTTGAATGAAAGTCTTGCTGATTATAGACTGTGGAACGAGACAGCATATCCTTTAATGTTTGGAAGGTACTTTCCGTGTTAGGCATTGTTTAATTGCTGAGATCATTTGTTGCAAAGGTATAGAAATACAACTGAATTTGGAATATTGCTTTTGTATCCTGCAAACTTCCTGAACCCATTTCTTGGCTTGAATAGATTTTCCTTAGGATTCTATGGGGTTATCTACATGTGCATAATGTCGCCCTGAATACATTGTTTCATTTCTTCTTTTTCAATATTGATGCCTTCTCTTTTTTCTTTCTTTCTTTTTTCTTTTGCATAATTTCCCTGGTTAGAACCTAGCACCATGTGGTGAGAGGACCTCCTTGGTCCCATTGCTGATCTTGGAGGCATGCACTCATCTCTCACCATTAAGTATGATTTCAACCTGTATCCGGTTGGGGAAATTCTCCTTATCCCTAGTTTCAGTGCTTGTAGGGTATTAAATTTTGCTTTGATTATTATTCTATTGATATAGTATATTGCTATAATTAATTTTCAGAGGTTAAAACAACCTTCATTCCTGGAGCAAATCTCACTTGGTCATAGTGTTTAATTCTTTTTACCTGTTGTTCTCTGTGTGTGTGTATATTTTTTTATGTTATATATAAAATAATTTGTATGTATTTTATAATATATATGATATATTTTATATATAAACTTCTTTTCATACATTTATATGTTGCTTTTTATATGTATTTTGTGGTGGAAGATTTTTGCATTCATATTCATAAGAGATATTTGCCTATAGTTTTCTCCTGTTATCTTGGCCTGGTTTTGCCATCACCCTAATGCTGGCCTTGGGAACTAACTGGAAATTTATCCTGAGAATATGGCCCTCCAGGGGGACCCCAAAGGGGAGAGAGCCTAGTGCTCTCTTTCTACTTCAGAACTGTTTGAAGTTGAGTTTCTGTGTCACTGAGCTGGAGAGGGAGGGACTGGGCCTTAATCCACACACCACAGACTACGGCAGCTCTTATGGTATCACGGTAGATTTTCTTGAATAAGTGTTTCTTCATCTATATATTTTCTTAGGACAATTTTCAGAGGATTTAATATTTTTGAATATAAATTTTAGTAGTTTTATGGCAGTGGGTTTATAGAATCCTTTACAGTGTCACAGCAGAAACAGAACTCTAATTTTTTTTCTTTCTTGTCACAATTTTTTCTAGTTGTCTTTTCTCTGTTCAGGGTTGAAGGCATCCCTGAAATGTCTTGCTGTCTTTGGTTTTCCATTCATATTTCAAATCAAGTTACCACAGCTTAGTATATTCAGACCATGGTTCCAAAATACATTAGTTTGGATAATTTGTAAACAGCAGAAATGTATTGCTCAGTTATGGAGATGAGGAAGTCCAAGATCAAAGCATTACAAGCTTGCTGTCTAGTGAGGACCTTTTCCTCATAGACAGTGCCCTCCTTCTGACCTCACATGGTAGGACAGAAAGGCAGCCCCTTTCGATAAGGTTCCACATCATGAGCCAGTTCCCAAAGGCCCCCTCTTAGTTCCATTAATTTGGGGACTGAGAGTTCAATGGATGAATTGGGTGGGTGGGGCACGGGTACAGGCTCTCATAACAAGCTGAAAAGCTAGCTGCTGATTGAAGGGCGAGGCTGAAGGCAGAGAGACCAATGGGAGCCAATTATGGAAATAACTCTGGCTTCCTAGACCAACTGTGGCTCCAGAGGAGAACGTAAAACAACAAAAGATCAGCAAGGATGTTAATCACTTCATCCTTTCTAGTTAGAGAAAATCAGTACAAAGCTTGAAAAAAATGTAACATCCTTCTCCCAGGCCACCCTAACATCTCCAAATTTGAAACATTTTAATAACTGCTTTTCTTTATTTTTAGGATAATCCTTTAATAATCATTATCTTTGGGGAATCGAAATATTTTTCTGAGGTTCAATAATTTTTAAAATTTTAAGAAAATTTCTGATTTTCCTGTTAAGCGAAAGCAAATCAGATTGAGAATTTTATCTTAAAAAATCATGTACAGCATTATCCTACCTGAAGGATAAAATAATTTCTTGTTCATACCTACTTATTTATCTTTCTATACTGTTTATATCTCTATCGACTCTTTGTCTCTCTGTACTGCACTTTGAGAGAAGTCCCTAATGATATTGCCATTTGCTAATGCTGGTTATTGGTGGGCAGTAAGGGTTTAGGTGCTTTATTAATTTCTATTTTTACTTTTCCTCTTCCTTTCATCTTCCTTCATTCCACACAGGAGGATGGTTATGGCCAGGAAAGGGCACTGAGGAGGAGTAGTGCTGTCATTTCTAGCACCAACCAGGCGTTGCCTAGTGGTCTTAACTAAAGCAGCACACCATCATACTACTTTTCCATTTCCCTGCTTTAATGTTTTCCTACAAGCTATCGCAGTTTAAATGTATTCACACTTTGTAAAGTTTTATTTCACACATCATGTGTTGCCTTGCTCTGTGGATCACTGTGACAAGGTACCCAAGAAGTCAATGTAAAGGAGGAAAAGTTTATTTTGGCTGTGGTTATAGGGTTTGAGTTCTGTGGTCAGCTGGCTCCATCACTTCAGACTTGTGGCAAGGTAGAAGAAACATCACGGCAGGAGGACATGGCAGAGTAAAACTGCTCTTCTCATGACAACCAGAAAGCAGAAATAGGGAAAAGGAGCTGGAGAAGAAGGGACCAGGAACAAGATCTACCCTTCAAAAGCATGCTCCCAATGAAGAGCATGACCCACTTCCTCTATCTGGGCCCCACTTCTTAACAGCCCATTCAGGTAATCAACGAATCAGTGGATTAATCTACTTGATAAAGTTAGAATACTCATGATCTAATCACTCCCTCAAAGCCCATCAGTAGACAATAAAGCCTTCAACACAGTGAGCCTTTAGAGGAATGGTTTGGGTCTCAACCACACATCTTGTTGGAGTATAAGCTCTGCAATGGTGCTCCCCACAGTAGATTTCAGTATTTGCTGAATGGAAGAGAGAAAGAGTTCATTCAATAGCTGTGGATCTCATAATATTTTTGACAATGTTAATATGAATAAGATGTGCAATCTTTGATGCCTACAGCATCCTTGTATTGGATTCTTACCCTGCCTCTGCTGTTCATTTGCATCATACAATCATTATTTCACAAACATAGTCTCTGTTCCCTTTTTCTTCCTTCAACTGTTGGCTCAGTTATGATATTTTTCCTTCCCCTGAACATTACTTTAACCAATAAGTATAGATGATATATTATACATTTAAGAAGAGAAAGTCAATTTCAAAACAGTAAAAATAGCATTATGAATTATGAACATCTACTACTTACTATATAACTAGCTCTGCTGAACAATGTATATGCATAGCCTAATTTAATAACTAAGACTAAAAAAAATGGCAACAAGAAGTAAGTTGTTCAGATCACAAAGCCAGTAACTGACCTGAACCGATGTCAGTCCACATGCAGAACCGAGGCTCCCCCAGGAGTAACTGAGAAGCTGTATTACTGATGTTGGAGCGATTCCCTCTGTAGGGTTCCCCTTCATCCCACACTCCACTCTAAGCAGAGTGGGACACAACACCCTGCTCATCACACTGAAGTATTAGATATGTGCATGGAAAGTTCAGCCGGGAACTTTTTCTTTCATTACCAGTGCTATGCAGTATCTGCTATCCGTTTGCACTGCACTTAAGCTTGAAGAAGAACCAGGTATTCAGTTTTAGATGGTTTGGAGTTCACAACTTGGCATTTGCTACTGACCACTTGTATAGCGCTGGGCAAATGACTGATATCTTCTGCACTTGGGCTACTTTTGGTGCGGATAATAATGCCAGTGTTTCAGTGGAGTGAGGATAACCTAAGATATACCTGTGAGGTGCCTGGTGTCTTGTTTGCTCAGACACAGACAGCTTTTCATCTCTTTCCTGTGCACCTTGATTCTGACTCTCCTCCTGACATGATGTGGGATTTCACTGTTGTGTGTTACTTGCTCTGGTTTGTATTAGTTACTTATTGCTGCTCAAAACATTACTCCAAACTTAGGAATTAAAGTAATAAACTTTTACCATCTCAAACTTTCTGTGGGTTAGGGATCTGAGAACAATTGGCCTCGGCAGTTTAGAGTGGTCTCCCAGGACATTACAGACAAGATGTGGGCTGGAGTTGCAGTTCTTTCAAGGTTCAGTGAAGGTTGGGATCCTTCCCCCAGGTTTACTGATGTGGCAGTTGACAAGCAGGAAATGTGCTTCTGAGTTTATTCATGTGGTCTCCCCACTGTGCTGCCTCAGGATGCAGCAGCTGGCTTTCCCCAGAGCAAGCAATCCAAATGAGACAGAGGGAGCAGTCAGGATGGTGCTATAATTTTTTCAAAATTCAGTTAATCTCGGAGTGACATTCTATGACTTTTGCTCTACTGCTTCATTAGAAGCCGTAGTCTTACCAAGCTAGCCTGGGGTTGTGATCTGTCCAACAATAATTCATTAGTTTTTATAGAAAAGTTAGCTCTGCCTCTATAAAAGGGACCTTAACACTTTCAGAACACCAGAATTGCCAAGCTGAATAATGAGTTGTGCCCGTAACAGAGCTTCAATACAACCCCCAAAATATTATAAATAATTGTCAGCAATGATTTCTTTTTCATAGTCTTACAAGTCATCACACCATCTGTACCGTCCTAGGCACTGCTATACTACTCCTCTGGTTTGGGTTGTTTCCTTAAAACCATTTCTCACGGGGTTGCCTCCTTGGTACCCTCTCTAATTCCTTCTTTTTGGTCTTTACAGACACATACATCATACATCCCACTTTCTTCCCCAGGGAGCACCGAAACTCAGGTAGATAGACATGGGAAAATAAAAATACGACTCCTAGCCCAC
Organism: Fukomys damarensis; assembly: GCF_012274545.1. Classification (NCBI taxonomy): domain Eukaryota; kingdom Metazoa; phylum Chordata; class Mammalia; order Rodentia; family Bathyergidae; genus Fukomys; species Fukomys damarensis. Next base: position 68,454,818 of record NW_022900926.1, on the reverse strand, counting down.
ACTTGGGTGGCACTCGTTCACTCTTTACAAATAAGTCATAGTGACTCTAGTCCCCTCCCCAGAGTAGAACATTTTCCTTTTCCTGCTTCCTGTTCCCTCCCTTTGCTCCTGGCTGCCTTAAGCTGTGGCACTGCCTGGTTGCATTAGCCTCCTGGGAGGGGATGAAGTGGAACAAATTTGATATTTATCTTCATTCAGGTTTAAAATAAAGATTATAGAAAGTCTATATGTTATAAGTAATAAAATATACATATTGAGTACCTAATATATTAAATTTGTATTGTATAAATATTAAATTTATTTTAAATAAATATTGCTTGTTTGCAAGCTTAAAAGGTAGATCTAACAAAGGAGATCTGACATTTAAAGTTCTTCCTCTTGTATGAATTATTGAGATTCTATTTTATTGGAGACATTATTATGGGATTGTTTATAACTGCCAATCATTCTTAACAAATTCTGCTCTTGCACTTTTCTTTTTCAGTAATGTAGAGAGAAAGGAGGGGCCAGGTGAATGTATAAGGACAGGAAGATGGGGGTATAGACAGATAAATATTCTGAGGTGAATGGATTTGATGCTGACAGTTATTTTGGGAAGTGGGAAAGAAAATGTGATGATGGTAAAATAGAAATATACTGGCTGCAAATCATGGAAGAAAATGTTTACAAAAATGAAGACCTCACAGGATAATTTTCTGGAGCTACATTAAGTGTTCTTAGCTGAACATTTTGAGGAAGAAGAATTGGCCCTTTAAGAGTGAGTGGTTAAGGGCCTTGCACTCATTTGCACTGTTTGAAGATGAAAAACTGAGGCGAGGAGGAAGTGAATTCTTTGAAGTTTAGTGATATTTGGTTGAAAAGCTAGGACTGAGATTCACTATATTCCCAATTCAGTGGCTTTTACTGGTAATCATCCTTTGTATGCTGAAAGAGATTGGTTTGTTTCCACTTATAAATGTGAACTTTTATTTTCTATACCACTTGACATTTAAAAATCTGAAATAAGCCTGTTAAATGAACTTTCCCTATATTCTATGCAGGTGTGGATTTTAGCAAGACGTGTCTTTAATGTGAATTTCTCCTAATTCTTGTTACACGGTATGCCTGGGAGAAATTAAAACAGTGAGAGTTCATATTCTGATTTGCTTAGAGTGTTCAAAGAACAGTTCTTTACAAGTACTTTGTTGGTTCAGCTATTCTCAAACAACACAATGTATTTAAGACTAATATAGTTTATATGTGGCTTTGCACATTGAATATGTACACACAAAATTTTATTAAACTTTTTTGTAAATGAAATTCAGTTTAGTTGCATTAAAATAGTTACCTATTTTACCCTTTCAGCACATTCTTTTGTTAAAATAAGAAATACTTGGAGAGCAGGACTTATTTCCCCATTGAAATTTGGTATAAGATTAGGTAACTTCATGTTTGATGTTCTTAAAGCTTGACATACGTATAGAATTTCTGTATTAGTCACTTTCTTGTTGCTGGGATGAAATACCTGAAACCTACAATTTAAAAGAGGTTTAGGCTGGCTCACAGTTTTAGAGGGTTCACTATCAGCTGGCCCCAAGGCCAAAACCATATGTTAGACAAGCTGGACAAAGGAAAGCTGTTCACATCACAATGGCCAGGGAGCAGAGAGAGAAGGGAAGGGCCAGTGATGAGAACAGATACTTCCGAGTCATGTCCCCAAGGGCCCATCTCTTCTGACCTGGCCACAACTCTGAATGTAAGACTTGTAGGGGACACATTAGAGCTAAACCACAACAGTTACTTTCTTTTAAATTGATTTAGCTTGTCCTAATGATAGGTTTATAGTAACAGAATTTTCTCCAAATCTTCAATACTTAATCTTCTTTGAGGTGGTAATGGAATTTATAAAAAGTATTTTGTCTATAAGCTACTCAGATATTAAGAAAATAATTTTACAACAAACGAATGCTGTTTGAGTGATTTCTCCCATGTATTTTATGGAAAGAAAAACACTGGATGAATTAGAATTGAGGGGGTCTCTGGGTAGGGTTTGATGTAAATATGTATAAGTGACTACAACTTAAGTAAAAAAAATATATAGAGAGATCTGTTTTTCATTTTACTAGTAATGTAATTGGGAAATGAAAGATAATCTACTGGCACTCTTAAATTTTTTTAAAAATCGTGAACACAGAAGTTAGCAGTTTTTTTTTCTTTTAGAAAGCTTTATCAGTAACTTCATAACATTTTAAACTGACTGTGCTCAAGAGATGACTTATTCTCCAGTGAAGTTTGCAAAAGTTGTACAAATGATGCACGTTGGTCTTTTTAGGCTTATTTTAAACAACCTTTATTAGTAATGATCATTTGAATGGTAGTGTTCATTAGAAAGAGCAGTTTTGCCCATAAGTATCCTTTTCTCTGATTATTATAAGCAGATGACTTCAGTGAGAAGGGTGCTATATATATTGATTTAATTTATATTTCAGATACTGGGGCTAATAGGAGTGTTTTAATAAGAGGTTTATCTATATGATTTTTTTGTCAAATTGATAGCCTGACCAGTTACTGGGGTATGCCTTGTCACCTGATGAGGGGACAGCAGGGGATGATAGAATAACATACAAAGAACAAGGAATAGAGAATAATGAATGGTAGTTTATTACTTTGGGGGCCAAGAATTGGTCTTTAACTCTCTTCTGGCTAAAAACCACCTGATCTTAGTTCTGTCATGGCTAAGACTAAGATCTCTGGATTAGTCAGTATTTGTGACTATACAGCATAGCAAGGGGGTGTGAAGACATATTAGAGACCTGTACAGTAGATTCTGATTTCCTGCTCGGTGCTAAGGCACAGGCTGAGAAAAACAAACAAACAACAACAACAAAAACTTAAAGAGCTAAAGAGATAGAAAAACTGGGGAGCCAGAACAGCCAGTGCTGCTTAATCAGCAAATGTACTGGTTAGTCTAAGCCACTGATTTTTAGTGATTATCAAAACAAATTTAGTTTTAAAGGGGAACTATGTGTGAGGACATGCAGCCATGCAATTACTATGGATACTAATGTAAGCAAAGCTTGTAAAAGACAAGACAAAGAATTCTCTTTTTTGGTACCAGGGATTGAACTGCAGTCCTTGCACTTGCAAGGCAGGTCACTGAACCATTGAGCTAAATCCCCGGCCCTAAGACAAAGAATTCTTAAATTAACAGCAGAATAGACAAAATATAGAGTTATGATTAAATCCTTGTCCTTTTGGTCAAGAAGGTTTTAATTGTGGGAACAGAATTTGGGAGCAAGTTACTCTGACCTCAGCACATAGGCTTGACTGGACTTGTTTTCTCAACACAAAGCCAATTGAGGGGTTCTTGTTTTTTTTTGTTTTTGTTTTTGTTTTGTTTTTGTACTGGGAATTGAACTTGGGACCTTGAGCTTTTGAGGCAGGTTGTGGAACCATTGAGCTAATTCCCTTACCCCTGAAGGGTTAACTCTTTACAATCTGCGCTGCTTCCAGCTTGCTTTGGGCATAATCAGTATTGCAGTCCCCCACAAAGGCAGATGTATGGAAAGCAGAACTAATGCACTAATGAGCCAGGCTGTAAAAGGGGAGTAACTATGTATGTTTGTGAAGGACAGGTCACAGTTAACAAGGCACCTGTGCTATCTTGCAGGTCATAGCTAACGAGCCACCTGTATTATCTTTACTAATGTTTGATCTTAGAGAATGGTTGCACAGAGTCAAAATTCCTCAGCCGCATTGTTTCCTTCTAGTAGAGATGTCACAGCCATATCAATTATTGAGACTTCAATTGTGACCGTTGGCATGGGGAAGTTTATCTCCATATACCAGCTGAAAGGTCAATTAGAAAATCACACTTAGGCCTTGGAGTGAATCACAGCTTCAACCAATAGCCAAATTCATAGGCCCAATCAATACTATCTAAAACCTGCTCATTGCAGTTTCAAGCTGGTCTCCTGAAATTTTTCTTAAATTGTTTGTAGCTAGAGCTAGAAAATAAATGAGACACCTGTGCTTATTTAAATGAATGAAAACACAGGGAATGAAGAGAGGCGATGTGTGCTACTGTACTCTTCAAACTGTAAAGCACTGTACAAATAGAAAGCATCCCACAGCCTAAAGAAAGTTTGCTCATGGGTCTTCTCTAGGCTGTGCCTCACTTGTTCCTGTTTCATTGGAGAAAGAGATCATGAAGCTGAGGCGGAAGCTTGGAAAAGATGGATCCAGTGGCAGCTGTTAATTTTGATTGGGCATCTTCGGTGAAATCACTTTCTTGATGAAATAGTTACAATCTCATATCTACCGATACTATAATGTATATGTTGCCAAAATGCTGGTTTTCTTTTGGCTAGTAACTGAACAAGGAGTATTGGCAATGATTAATGCCTGTCATGAAGTGTTCTACTGTATGGAAAACTCCTTTGGCTACATTAATCTACAATCCTGCCAATAGCCCTCTGAAGGTGGCATTTTTCATTTCTTTGGTGAAAATAAAGAAAACAAATATTGATGTTACATATGAATCACCCAAGAGCTCATCCCTAGTAGTGGCAGATACAAAAATTTAAGGTACAACATGAGTTCTTTATATCACCCCATGTAACAGATAATGTTTGGCACATTTCCACTGAGGCAAAATGTTATTCAACATTTGACTGATCATTAGCACATTTAATCAGAGATTGAAGAAAAATTAAAAAGCAGATAAAACACAAACTGCTTACTCTCAGCTCTCTGAGTGGTAGATAAAAATCTTTGTAATACAAAAATTTGTACTGTCCTAATAATGTTACAATCTGTTAAATTAATTGAACAAATTATTATAATTTATAAAAGTTAAGGAATAGAGCTATAGAGCTTGGTATGTGGTTCAGTGGCAAAGTAAATGTTTTACATGTGCAAAACCCTGGGTTTGATCTGCAACACTGCAAAATAACTAACTACAAGACTAGGGTTACACAGATAACAATTCTAACACCAGACAAAATAGCAAAAATCAACAATTTTTGGGCATTGAAACCAATCTGAAACTGAAAGGAAGTCTATACTTGGAAGAAGGGTAATGTTTCTGCCTTTATGATTTTGACAAGCATACACCCTGTTTGGTCACCACTATACAGGTAAGTTAAAATTCATGTTTAGACCAGTCTGACTGGCTTGAAGCACAGTACTTCAGTTAGGATGATCATGGAGTTGGAAAATGAGCTCCAAGTTCTGCACATAAACTATCCCAATCAGATGTTATATATCCGATCCCTAAATTATGCACATGTAGTTCATCTACTACCAAAAATCCTAATTAAGAATAAAATAATTGAGAATAAATTTGTGTGTTCATTGCTATTAATCATGAAGAAAATAAGAGTTTGAAATTCTATTTCATACAGCTAGGGGCCTGCTCAGATACAAAAGAAAACAGGACCAAAATATTCTTTTTTTCATTGAGTTTATTGGTAATTTTTAGGTATACAGTACAATTACATCCATCATTGGGGTCTTGTACCTTTATATGACAAATCTTGGTTCTAATTTTTTTCCCATACCCCTGCCCTCTCTTCACCCCTTCTACCCTCCCCTATTGACAAATACTTTGTTTCCATTTTTTCCTTTTCTCATATTTTTTCTTTTCCCTTATTTCCTCTCCCCTACCCTTCCCACTTTCCCTACACCTTTAGTCCTTTTCTTCCTATTTCACATTATCAGTTATACAATTTGGGTCTTATTTACACTTCTAGTTTTTCACAGCAGAGAAACTATTTGGTATTTACATATGTGTCTTGTTTATTTCACTTAAGAGTATGGCCTCAATATGTATCCATTTTCCTATGAATGACTCTAGTTTCTCATTCTTTATGGCTGAGTAGCACTCCATTTTATAGAAAAACCACATCTTGTTTATCCAGTCTCCAACTGACGGGCAACTGGGCTGTTTCCAAGTTTTAGCTATTACAAACTGTGCTGCTATAAACATGGGTGCACATATATCACTGTGGTATGATTCTTTTAATTCTTTTGGAAAGATATCAAGCAGAGGGATAGCTGGGTCAAATGGAACCTCTAATCCTAGTTGTTTGAGGGATCTCCATATTGATTTCCACAGTGGTTGCACCAGTCTGCACTCCCACCAATAATGAAGAGGGGTTCCTTTCTCCCCACAACCCCACCAACATTTGTTATTGTGTGATTTCTTGCTAGCAGCCATTCTTTGTGGGGTGAGGTGGAATCTCAGTGTTGTTTTCATCTGCATCTCTTGAATGACCAGTGATGTTGAACATTTTTTCATATATTTATTTACTACTTTTGCTTCTTAGGACAAAAATATTCTTTGGCAAAATATAACAAAGTTGAGACATTTGATTATTCATAATATTCAGAACATAATCTATGATTACAGGCATATGAAGAGAGGAGAAATATGATCTATACATTAGCAAAAAGGCTATCAAGGGATTGTGAATCTGAGTTGGCCCAGGTGTTGATATTAGCCTCTAAGAAATCCAACACCATTGTTATGACTATAATCAAGTATATGAAGGAGGATATACAGATGCCTCTGGGTTATGATTGTTTAACTTACAAGTTTTCAACTTCGTGATGATATGAAAGTGATATACATTCAGAAGATTATACTTTGAATTTTGATTTTTTTTTCCTGGGCTGGTGATATGTGACCCTACTGGTGTTGGACAGTGGTGTTCCCCTGGAGCTCCTAGTTAGTCAGACAAACATGAGAGTAAATAACCGTACTAGAGAGGGTACTGTGTTGCCAAGCCATGAGGTTAGGTATATTCAATGTTCAGCTTATGATGGAATTTTGGGGCAGTTACTCCCTTGCAAGTCGAGGAGCATGTGCACTTTTAATGAATGATCAAATAGAAAATCTCAGTGGAGAAATATAACCTACAAAAACAGAACAAAATGGAAATTTTAGAACTAAAATACCCTGTCTGAAATTGTATCTAATATGGGCTCAAAAGTAGCTTCAAGAGAGTTGAAGAAAGGCCAGTAAACTTGAAGTTAGACCAATATAAATAATCCAGTCTGGAGGACAAAGAAAGAAACATTGCAGGCATGGGGATCTAGTAGCACCTCAGGGACATGTGTAATACCATCAGAAGGTCTAACATTTTAAAAAAGAGAAAGAGAATGAACCAAAAATATGAGACATAATAATGGCTGAAAATATCCTAAATCTGGTGAAAGGTGTAAATTTAGAGATTCACAAAGAACTGTAAACCACAAATAAAGGGAGAATAATGGGGGGATGGACATGATCAAAGTATGTTACATATGCATATATATGTATGAAATTACCACATTGAAAATAAATATTTTATAAAATTAATATGCACTACAAATACATAAAAACTGCTGAAAACAAAAGAGAAAAATTTGAAAACAGAGAAAATGACACATTAAGCATTCAGTGTCAGTTTGAATTATTGCTGACTCTCAAGAAACAATAGAAATCAGTAGGCAATGGATCATTCTTAAAGCATTAAAAGAAAACACTGTTAAGCAGAATTATATAGCCACTGAAAATATCTTTAAAGAATTAAGGTAAAAATCAATTTACATTAAAGAAAACAGAGAATCAAACAACAGATCTGAACTAAAGGTGAAGAGAAATGAAACCAGGTAGGAATGAAAACCACTGACAATTATAAACATATGAATAAATATAAAAGACTATTTTCCTCATTCTTTAAAACACCTATGAGTGTTTAAATAAAAATTATAAGTTCTGTTGTGGCATAATCTGCATAAAAACTGTAACATTAAGGACCAGAGGGTTGGCAAATGGACCTTGAGAACTGCAAAGGTCTTATGTTTTCCATGAATTGATATATTTACATGCACTATAAATATTTAAGAATGTATATTATATTTAATAGAACAACCACTATTACTGATAGCTAAAGTAAAATGGAAGTGTAAGATATATTTGTTTGCTGAGAAACAGCATGAAAGCAAGAAGAGAGGAACAAAAACCAGATGTCACAATCAGAAAATGCTAACAGATTTGACTCTAACCATTCAATGATCATATTAAAGGAAATGGGCTAAACATTTAATTAAAAAGTAAGGGAAGGAAGATATAATTTAAATTTAAACTGTAATAGGAATAAAAGATTTTTGAACAGTGACTTTAGTTCTGACTATAAACATTGTTGAGTTCTAAACCAATTTAGCCATTGAATTTTATGTTTCTTGAATAGTCTACCATAGCCTTACCTTTGAGCAAGGATAAGCAATAGCTGGGAAATAGCCTTAAATTCAAATTCAAGCATGGGTTGCCAGACGTGGTGGCGTATGCCTATAGTCCCAGCACTTGGGAGGCTGAGGCAGGAGGATCACTATGAGTTTGAGACCAGCCTGGGCTACATAGTGAGTTCCAGGTCAGTCTCAACTACATAGTGAGACCCTGTCTCAAAAAACCAAGCCAAAACAAAAAAAATCAGCATGGGTTGAGACCTGAACACTGTTTTTTCCACAGGGCTCTATGATCGTTATGCAAATTGTACTGTCTTCTCAGTGTCTTGCTTTGCACATAATGTGATTTAATTTGCTATTTGATCTGTATAAGTACTTCAGAGGACCACTCAAGTAATCTTTTACATGACAAGAGCATCAGTTTTCTATAGATTTTTTTTAGATTAAGAAAAAACCCTTGATCTCACTATGATAGTGCTATACCTCTTACTATTCCCTTGATAACTTTCAATAGGACTAAAAATTCTCTTATTCTTTTTTTACTTCCTAGGAAGTAAACCCAGTGCCTGGCATATAGCAGATGCTCAAATATTTGTTAACCAACTACTACAACATGACCCTTTGGTCCTAAATGTAATTTACAACTGTTTGTTAGATATATTCAGCTGTACAGTATTTGTTAATTTTTAAATTTTAAGTTTTTTTTTTTTTTTTTGTGGTACTGGGAATTGAACCTAGGCTTTTACACCTAGCTACATCCTCAGCCTATTTTTTATTCTTTAATTTGTCAGGTTCTTGCAAAGTTGCCCATGCTAGTCTCAAATTTGCAATTTTCCCGCATCCACTTCCTCAAGTGCCAGAATTATAGGTGTGCATCAGTATGGTTGGCTAAAATTAATTTTATTGATAATAAATTTTACATTATAAAAGGTTCCCACAGTAATAATACACTACTATTAATTTAATAAATATATACACTCAAGTGGCTACCACAATTATATTTCCATTCTGCTTCTATAGCCAATGTCTCTGGATCTTTCCTAACTCTTCCCCTTCCTTCAAGCCAGTTTCAGAGGCTTTTGAGTCACATAGCCAGGTAATGTCACAGCAATGACTCCACTCTTGGTACCAAAATTTCTGTTACTTTTCTCTCGTTGCTGAGAAAATACCTGACACGTGAAATTAGAGGGAAGGGGGTATATTTGGCTTACAGTTCATAGAGATTTTGGTCCATAGTTGGCTGGCTCTGATGCTGGGATGGCAAGCAAACATCACAGAAGAGAAAAAACATGGCACACACAAGGTAGCAAAGGCAACAAGAGAGGCAGTTCATGGTACCCACACTGTAGCAGTGTCAACGAGAGAGATCTTAACAGTGTTTCTCTGTTCCAAACTAATCACTCACATGCAGTGGTTTAGTAATCACATGTCCTTAACCCCAGCATCACACATTCCAGATTCAACTACCTCTGAAAAAGAAGTACCACTTCATCTTCATGAGGCTTTGGGGGGACATCTAGACCCAAATCAGAACACTATTTGCCATCAGTCTTCTCCCTTAAATTCTCTCCACAAGCTGATACATGTACCCAATGATGACATAGGTTATGTCTCTTAATATTAGTTTGCATTTTCTAAAATTTTATATAAATTATACAGTTCACTATTTTTTTGTCTGATTTCTTGACATAGTAATTTAGAGATTTATCTATTACACATATTAGCAGTTCGTTCCTTTTATTACTGAATTGTATTCCATTGCTTTAATATGCTACATTTAAAAATGTATTTATGTGTTGATGAATATTTGGATTACATCCAGGTTTGGGCTCATATTAAAACTGACAACATTTATAAACAACTATTATGTGGACATATCCTTCTGTGTGTGTGTGTGTGTGTGTGTGTGCGCGTGCATAAATACCTGGGTCATTAGAGTAGGACTATGCTTATAAGAAAATTCAGCTTGTTTTACACAATAGTTTTCTATTTATGTTCACAAGTTCCAGTTTATCTAAATCTTCAGCGACACTTGAGATTATCAGTCATTTTTTTTTAAGTCATTCATGTAGGTAGGTGATGTTATATCACTTTAACATTCTGGTGTCCAAACTTCTGAATCCCCATTCTGCCCCTATCTTAGTAGCTACCACTTTGGATTTTCATTTTTAAAAACTTAATGATAATATTGTTACAGATGAATGGGCCAAAAATAATCCTTGTGCATGACAAGAATTGCCAAGCATACATCTTGTAGTAAGTATTAAGTAAAGTAGTAATAGCTATATTTATTGATGATCACAGGATGGTAGCAGTAGAAAAAGGAAAAATAGAAAAGGGAAAAAGAAGGAAAAGCAATCCTTGATAACTCAGGTTTCCAGTATTTAGTGTCTTTGACTCCAGGTGTCTCCCATTTCACTGGTGTCACTGTTCACTGCCACCTCAAGGATCACAACCCCCTAAACATAAACACGGATAATCATTAGGGTGATGTGTTTATAGCTGAATGAAGGGAAGGGAGTGGCCCCTACTTCCTTGTTTCTAACTGTAATGTCTTGCTAAAAAATGTGATGAAACAAGAAACCAATAATTTGACATTTATTATTCTTTTAACCGTACAGCATAAGCTCTCGGTAAGACCTATCTTGTTCTTGTTGAATTTCTATTATAAGTATAATACTTGGTATGTATACTTATTACTTATCTGTGGGTATGATAAATTACTCCAAATCTTAGCAACCTAAAGCAGCAAACATTCATTGCTTTATATAGTTTCTGAGGGCCAAGATCGGGGAGCAGCTGAGCTGATAGTCTTGGGTCAAGTGTCAAGCTCCTTTAGTGAAGCTGTCAGGTGGCTGTGGCCATTTGAAGACTTGATTGGACCTAAGCACTGGCTTCCAAGATGACCTGAGCTACTCACAAGGCTGTGGCCAAGAAACCACTGGTTCATTAGCTGCTGTCAGCAGTCCCTCATGGCAGACAGCTTCCTCAAAGTGATTGCTCTGAGGACTAAAGGGTGGCTACAGAGACCAACCACATGAGAACTGTTGAGGACCATGCTGGAGGTTGGCTAATGTATGGTATCATGGTTATTTCTTGAATTCAAGTGTGTCTAACACTCTGCTACAAATTTTATATGCATCATCTCATTTAATCCTGAGAACAACCCCATGACCCATTTTCACTCTACGTGATAAAACTGAAGTTTAAATTTCAGTACCTGTCCAATTCTACAAAGCTCCTGGTCAGCAGGGACAGAATCCTAACAGCTGTGAAGGCTATGAAAATGGTTTACAGAGAAATTGAAATACACAAAATTTGGATCTTTTCTATTCAAATTGAATAAACGTTTGTATATGGGAGAAGGCAGAAATTATTATGAGGGGAACCCCTAAAACTCCCTAAATAGTTGTTTTTTTGTTGTTGTTTTGTTTTTGGTACCGGGGATCGAACTCAGGTCCTTGCGCTTGCAAGGCAGGCGGCGGAACCACTGAGCTAAATCCCCGGCCCTATTTGTTCTTTATTGTTGACAAAATGTGGTTATTTTTCTCTCTTACCAAACTGTTTCTAATTCTTGGCAATCTTTGGAAAGAAGTCAGGAATTCTTCCGCTAACTGCCCAACAAAAATCCAACAGAGGGGCCAGATATTTGAACTTTTTAAAAGACCATTCACGTCTTTAAAACACATTTGTAGTTTGTCAAAATAACCTGGTGAGATTATCTTTGACAAACATTAAAATGCAGGGTTCTGCCTTCTTTATTGTAGCTCTTTAAAAGTAGTTGGAAAACTTACAAAGATGATGACTTATCTTTCTAAACATCTTTCATTCAAGAATCACCGCTTTCCAGGAAGACTGGCAGAAAATGAGCTTTAAAATGTTTTTGGTATGAAAGAGTAGGGGTTCAAAGTCCAGATAGTCTTCCTTGAGAATCGAATCAGGGACAGGAAAAAAAAAAAAAAAAAAGAAGAAGAAATGGATAAGGTGAGGAGTTCAGGTAATGATGCTGCCAGGGTAGAAACAGAAGTCAGACCACTTCCCACTGATGAGGTAGAAAGGAGAATTGAAATGATTTCCTTCCCCAGGACACAGGGAAACTGTCCTGTCCATAGCTGGAGATGACAGAGAAGCCTGTGTAAAAAAAAAAAAAGTTTCAGACCAAGGTTCACCCCGGCCATGGAGCACGCTCAGCTTCTGCAGAAAAGGGAGTTCCATGACTCCGGGTTTCTGCCGTGGCTGCTCCAGGGCAGGAGCGAGGGTGGGAGAACAGGAGCCACAGCAAAGCGTGGGGAATCAGGAGACCCAGAGAATGGGCCCAGCCCTTCAGTGAAGAGGCACTGCGGGGTGGACAGATACAGAAGAGGGAAGGCAGGGGGACGGTGGAGAGAACCTCGGGCCTGCGAGTGCCCGGGGCTGTGACCCCTTGGCGAGACCAGCACCGCCCGGCCCCTTGACCGCTGGCTTCCGCAGGGACGACCTCGCAGCCCCGACCCCGTTCTAAAGGGCAGGGAGGGCTCCTCGTAGTCCGCGGTCTGCAGCCCACGCGAGGACACCAGGTCCAGGGGCGGGGAGAGCAGGGCCGGGTAGCGCGGCGGAGACCC
>NW_022900926.1:68393075-68441123 GCF_012274545.1 Fukomys damarensis | reverse complement strand
CCCGCTGGAGCGGGGAGGGAGCTCCCGGCCAGGTGTGGTGCAGGAAGTCGGCGCGGCCGCCCCAAGGTGTGCAGGAAGGCGGCGGACAGCGGGGAGGCCGCGCGGAGAGGCTGGACGTGGGACTCGGACCCTCTTTCGAGTCTTCCGTAGCGAAGAGCGACGGTCACTGCCCCAGAAACACTTGTCAAATGTTCTGGCTTGTTAGAAGGGTCTGTAATGTTCTCCAGCGCCGACAGTGTTTTAAAACTCAGGACTGTGTGTGTGTGTGTTTCCAGTATTGCAAGTATTGTTACTCTGCTTGGATTAACTTTCCTTAGCTCGTGTGGTATCCAGTGGATGGCTAGCTCTGTATAATCACAGAGATTATCTTCACCAGGATCTCTGCCCCCCCCCCCCCAGGCTTTATTTAGCTTCGAAGAGGAAAAACCATCGAGTTTTCTCAGGCGTTTATTATCGTGCAGGCATTTCAGATACATGAGTTTGGCCCTTAGCTTCCCTAAATTTGACTTAGATCAAAAGCTCACTCCTTCAAGCTGCGTAATTCTAGGCGATGAAATGTAGAATGTGTAATTGAGTACTTTCCAGGGGCTTCAGAATGAAGTTATTGAGGATCAAGTGTAAAATCGTTCAACTAGAAGTGTTTCAGTGCTCTTTGTATTCCCTTGTAGAACTGGAAGATTCCCTTCGACTGAATTGGATTTTCGTTCCCTTCTGCGCAGTTTGTGGGTTTTCCTGTAACGTTGGAGAGTTTAGCATGGCATGGGAAATTATGGGTTTTGAAAGTGTCAGGCATTTCTACTGATTGAACATAGTAAATTCTCAAGCTCAAACTATAGCCCATGACACTCTGTAATCCAGCAAATAAACTTTTCAGAGGCTCCAGGTGGTCTTGCTTATTGGTAGTCATTGCTCTAACAGGTCTTAATAAGTTTTGAGGCTGCATGAAATATTTTTCCCTCACTTATTTCACTGTGGGTGTGTGGGTGAGCGTATGCCACACGTAAACAGCCACTTTGAAAACACAGTACTTGTTGCATTCACAGCCTTTCCCTGGGCTCCTGCTCTCTGCTGTCCTTTCCTCTTCCCCAGCCCCTTTCACCTTACCTGCCATCTTGCTGACAAGCCTCAAAGGTCATGGTGTGGTAGTCCTGGGAGCTGAATGCTCTCCTGTCTATAATTTGTTTGGAAGCACAGTCGAAGGGGAAACCTGCAACCCCTACCCTGACCTAAGTCTTGCAGGATAATGACAGATACTTTCCGATGAAAGGCCTGCAACCTCTCATTTGGTCCAACATCTTCATTTTACACATCGGGAATCAGAGTTGGGCTGGCTCTCAGCTCTCTACAGCCAGTCAGCTGCAGTTGCTGGCCATGTCCTGTTCATTCAGGTATGAGCCAACCACAACTTGGTTTGGACTTGGAGCAGGGATCTGGCCTGTGCTATTTCTCACACACCGGATCTTCACTTATTTGCTCCCACCTTTTTATTCACATAATTAAAACATGGCCTTATTAAACATTTATTGAGCAGCCATTACTTGCCAGTTACAGGGTCTATAAAGGATCTATGATTCCATGAGCTGTTTGCAGTGTTGTGGGGAAGCAGATGACTTTAGTCCCTCTGTGGTGAGTGTGGGGTGGAGAGGGTACCGCAACTCAGCAGCTACTCATCAGCCACAGGTGTGGCACTTACCTAGTTGCCTAGCCTTTCACTGACCTTGCACTTCTGTCCTCAGCATTGGCCCAGCCTTGTGACAAGCTTTCAACATCGCCTTTTTCAGAGAAGGCTGCAGAGCCCTCATCTTTAGTGTGGCCCCCAGTTGGCTGACAGCCTCGCCATCCCTGACCCCAGTCCCCCCAACAGCTGGAGTCTTTGGGGATCTTGGTGACATAGCTGATCTCTCTCTCCTCTCTGAAGTGCCTGGTGTTTTTGCTCACCCTTGTGAGCACAGAGTTTCACCCTGTGACATCCAGTAGATCTCACAAAATTAAGAGCTCTTCCTGTGTTTAGAATGTTGCTGAGTCTCATTAAAGGTCTCCCTCTCCTTCTTCTTCCCTGAAATATCACTGCTCCAGCATCTACCCTTTCCTGATACGGTTAGAATATTCCCATTGGAAGGGGTGTCAGAAGTGAAGGCCATCCTCAGGGTGATGCTCTATTGTGCTTGTCTTGTGGGGCTTAGTGTTGAGGTGCAATTGATTTTCTTGTCAGTGTGTACCAATCCTTGAATATCCCCAGATATATGGCTTTCCTGCAATCTTTGTAGCACCATTCCAGTGCTTATGCAGCAAAGTAAATGTTCTCAAGCCTTCCTACCTTAAAAATAATTGAGTTCTATTGTACCACTTCCCCTTAGAGTTCAGTTGATGTTTTGTTGATTGCCTGGTAACAGTGTCTCACATACCTGTCCCTCCCAATCACTCCTTATATCCCATGTTATTTTTCCCATCTCTAGAACATTTATCCATACCCAATCTCAGACTGTGTATTTGCTTACTTCTTCCTTGTCTGTATCCCCAATGTATGCAAACTCCACAAGGGCAAGGGTGTTTAAGGTTGAACCGGGGAAAGCATCTTCTATGGTTTGAGCACTCAGGTGCTTGTTGCAGGAGTGAATTCTCTTGCATGTGGACATCAGTAGGCTACCTGGTTAGCTTCTTAGCCACTCTAATAGCCCTCCCTGTGGGCTGACTTATTAGTCTGTTGAAACCAATAGTGGTGACAAAAACAAAAATATTCTTGAATCCAGTGGCCCTGTCTTGCTAGTCTTTGTTCAGCAGCTCTTCTGTTCAGGACATCTTTGGCCATCTTTGAAATTATCCTTATGTACCGTGAACACAGGTTCTGTGAATGTGACCATGAGTTCAGCATCACAACTGCACAAGCTGTTAAGGGGATAGCTTTTCCCACTTGGAATAAGTACTTTTGTCTTAATCCAGCCATATTTCAGTTTCTGTCTTGTCTTTGGAATTTGCAATTCTTCCCAACGATTCCATTTCTGAGGGATGAGATAGCCCTTCTTCTTGTCCCGAAGATCCACGGATTTAATAAGTCCACTTTGTCACCATGACCTGTTATTTCTGTTCTCAAAAATGCCATCTTTCCTCTCCTTCACTTTCTTTTTTTGGTACCAGGGATAGAACTCTAGACCTTGCATTTGCTTGGCAGGCAGCAGAACCACTGAGCTAAATCCCCGGTCCTCCATCTTTCTTCTACTTCCTCAGCCCCAGCTGGTTGGTTTCCTCTGGGCTCATAGTGTTTATTTCTGGACATCTTCTGCCCAGACTTTTTAGGACTTGCCTTAAAGGGGAAGGAAGCAAGATGCTGGATTCAGATACAACTCACTGCTTCAATTTGCATAATGTTAAGCATTGAAGTATGGAAACAGTGCACCACCTCTTGGATACTCTCCTAGAGTCTCATTTTCCTCAGGTGTCGGAGTAGTAGTGTTCACTACTGCTATCATAGGGATCAAAGAATATGGAGCACCAACTTGGAGTTAGATAGGAGATGTCTCAGGGTGTTTCTGAAATAGTGCAGCAAGAACTTTTTATTATAAAACAGTATTTCGTAAACTGAAGTTTAAAGATACTTTCCTGGCCATTTAAGGTGTTTTTAAACCAGAATTTTAGTAATAATCACAAGCTCTGTAGCCTTATAAATGAGCAGTGCTGTATGAATTTTTTTGTTTTTTTGCCTGTGCTTTTTGGTGCTCCTTTAGTCATCTGTAGCTGTTGGGCAAGGAACAGATCTGGATGTGTTACAGAAACGATGGGTAGAGTCAGATAATAACAAGAGATTGAGTGATCAATGTTTTGAGGCATGTTAGAAAAAGTCATGAAGCGCTGAAGGGGTTCCAGGGCCCGTGGAGACAACATTCAGAGTAAGAATACAAGGACCTTCCCTGGTTAACACTGTATGAAATACGAGGTGGGCAGCCCAGCAATATCTGCAGATTTGGGTCATTGTCATGTGTCACATCAATTAATGTTGAATTCTCTTTTTAAAATAGGTTTTTACAGTTGTTTTACCTTATAGCTTTATAAGGGCTGAAGCATAAGGGATACATACCTAGCTTTGTTTTGGGGCATCTTAACTATATAGTAGCATTAATAGGTCAATTAAAAAATAAATCAATGTTTACGGGAGGGGGGCAAGGGAGTATTTTATTTTCCCTTTATAGTGCTTACTGATCCATACATTTCTCAAGTTAGGGAAATAGTTTTCACTTCTCAGACATCCTGTTATTACTACATCATTTAGCAATTAATTACTTTCTGATTGTTTTCTGTGTTGGTCCACCCCCCCATGCTTCTGCTCACTCCCTGCAGTTAGAATTGAGAAAACAGAACTAGAGAGTTTATAATTTTCCCCAGGTTAATGGAGATTAGAGGCTCCTGTGATTAAGAGGCATTTAGTGAGTATCTTTGACATAATTCTCATAGCCACCACTTAATTGAGATTTTACTGGGTTCCAAACATTGTATTAAGTGTTTTACATAAGTGATTTCTTTTAATAACAACACATTTAACCATTATAATTTTAGTTTTTCACATGCAGAAACTAAGACTTAAGAAGCATACATATGAGGCTTATTGAAGAGGTTTGGTGGAGGTTGGCTCTGGAGGAAGTGTTTGGCATGTACGCGTTTACCTCAGCAGTGTAAGCCCTTTGTGAGCCAGCTGAGCGCCAGAGGCCTGCCAGTGTGAGGACACTTGGGGGAGCCTCTGTAGAAGGGCTGGTGAGTTTGGGGAGGCCTTAGAGGTGGTGCTGTTAAGACTGGAAGGGAAAGCCTGTTGTTTCCAGCAGTAGAGATTGTGGGGCGCCTGGGTGTTGTGGAGCAACTGGAGAGGGCCAGCTGCCAGAGCAGAAAGGGGCCTTACTGGTTTTGTTAAGGAGCTGAACTGTGTCCTGTAGGCAGAGGCGGCTCATAGTGCAGTACAGCCAAGTCTTTGGCTTAGAAAAGTAATGCTGGGGAGAGAAGAGGATAGTGTTGGGAGACCTTGCAGTGGTGAGGCCACAGGAAGTGGTGGAGTACCTGTGGGTGGGACTTGGAGTGGCTCCTTCTGTTTTGAGCATTTTGCTCTCTGTCCGGTTCTTTCTGTGGTACCATGCTCTGTGGTACTGATCCAGTCAAGGTGCTTCCTAAAAACTTGTGTGGCACCTTTTTTTGAATGTATTTTTCTTAATTTTGGGGTGTCTTTGCATTTAACTAAAAAGTGGAAAGCTTTGTATGTAGTCATTGGTTTTAGAGAAAATAGCCAGATGTTATGGGTAGGAAGACCTTGTTTCCTTTTGGTTTGTTCAAATAAATGTGGTCATTGGATTTAGGAAAATTTGCCCACAGTGACACTGGTAACCTCAGGAGTTCTGTTTTTCTGTGGAATGTGACTGCATTCTTATGTGTGTGTTGGGCCTTGAGCTTTAGTTTTGTTATCCACTGTTCATGCTTTATGAGACTAACACTTGCGGTATGTTTATTATTCTAAGAGTGCCTTGGAAGAAAAGTCATGGCATTTGGGTCTTTTAAAACAGTAATACTGTTCACCTAATAAAATTTCGTAGAATTGACAAGGATTAAATCAGGCCTTCAGGGTGATAAAGGAGCAAGATGAGCCTGTGTGAACTATGACCACTCTGACCAGGACCTCTGGTGGGAAGGGAGTGCCCTGGTCCCTCCATAGTCTTCCATAGTCTTCTGCCAATTATCATCCTATGTACTGCCTATTTGACAAGTAGGTTCTTGTGATTTCCTTAAAATGGACTTTCTACATGGTTTGCACATTTTAGGGCTAATATATCCTGCTTTGCAGTGATGATGGATTTAAGCATGATTCTTACCGTACCATGGAAGCAAGATCTTGTATTCCTTTGGGTAAAGATCCAGTGCATACTGTAGTCTCTTCACTGTTCTCTGAGGCCACAGGAAGCCTTACCTAGTTTAAGTTGCAGCCTGGAACACAGGAGTAGAAATGTTTGTCCTCTGCTTCACCATATAGTTATGAAAGGTGATGAGATCATGGGCCAGATCTTGGTTAATACACAGAAAAAAACTTTGGAATGTGCATTGACCTTACCTCAGGTGTTATTTAGCAGATAGGAACGGTAATTTACTGTTGCACATGGTATTTTAGAAGGTCTAATGGTGTGTGTGGGGGGAGGATGTAAAGTGCCTTAGACTCCAAGAAGGGGGATATAATGTTTAATTTTTTCCTTATCATTTTTTTGAATAGTTTACTTATCTAAGCTATAACTTCTGGATTCCAGTGAATTTGACTCATTTGGAAAAAATTTGATATTTTTGTTTCCAAGAACCTCAGGGAATGCGTTTGTCTTGTGTGAGGAGAAAGAGGTGTTCGACCTAATTACAGGGTATTCTGGATGGATTACTTGATTGTGTGGTCAGAAGGAGAGGACTTTGCCTCTCTGACTGCTGTGGTTACTTTCCCTCCATGGTCCACACCCTACCCTGGGAATAGATAATTAGGAAAGGCTATCAACTGCTTTGTGGTGGAACTTAAGAGCTTGTGTCAGATGAGCAGTTGCAAGGGCCAGAAAGTGGCCTCCAAACCTCTCAGGATGTGATCTGGACTCTGTTGGACTTGATTTGGAAGATACTGAATAAATTGTGAGGCTCATGCTGTTACTGCTACTGGCCTGACCTTGAGCTGTGGTTTCATCTTGTTTTTATCTGATTATAGTAGTAGTATGTGTTGGATGCATACAAGAATGAAACAATAAAAATAAAAGACATTATCTGTGATTCCCTGGAAGTGATGCCAGCCATTAACAGTTTTATTTTTTTTAAATTTCTTTATTTTTAGTTGACAAGTAATTGTATACATTTTAGATTACAGTGTGATATTTTGTTGCATGTATATATTGTGGAATGGTGAAATCAGGCTAATTAATATAGCTGTCACCTCACACATATATTTTTTTAAAAATGCTGATAACATTTAAAATTACTATTTTTAAAGAATATATTCTCAGAGATGTTTTTCTATTCATACATTGCCATATACTTATTATTGTTAAAGAGAGAACTGCTATTGTAGAAATTGCTTTGATTCTTGTTCTTTTTATTTAACATTGTATCATGGACAACTTCATACTGGTTGTATTACAGTCCTGAAGCTAGCACTGTGGCATTGTATTATATTTCCATTGTATTGCATACAGTATCATTTATTTAACTGTTTTTTTCTATTGCTAAAGAAGTTGTTTCTAATTTTTTTTCTTTTTCTTTGGAGATGGGGTCTTGTAATGTAGTTCAAGATGCCCTTGAACTTACTGTGTAGCCCAGGCTGGCCTCAAACTTACAACCATCCTCCTGCTTCAGCCTCCAAAGTGCTGAGTTCACAGGCATGTACTGCCACACCTGGCCAGTTGTTTCTAACTCTCTGTGATGGTGAACCATGCTTGATTAAATGTTCGAGTATGTTATGACTTTGTACACCTCTACAAATAGTTTATTATAAATTTTAAGAAGCATACTCGCTGGATGTACTTTACAAATTTTATGTGTATTTGTAATAAAATATTTTTTAAACAGAGTAGGGCAAAGGCTTATAGACTGAACATCCAGCCTCTGTAAGAAACTAAAGAGGTAAAGTGGCCTGTCGGAGGGGATGCATGCTCCAGGTGCTGTGTCCTGGTGGGGCTTGGTTGCCTCTGCTCCCTTCATTTTTGGCTACAGTTCTTTGCTGTAGCCCCAACAAGCTCTTGTGTAGGCTGGTTGGATATTCGTGCAAGGTCTGTGGTAGACTAGCGTTAATTCTTGTCTTCAGGTGACCTGCAGTCTTTAGCCTCGCGGGTTGTATTCCGAGTGTAGCCCATTGATGCCATGGTGCTGAGGCCAGGAGTTGCTGTGGTTGCGCAGGGAGAGCTTCGTGCCCCTGAGGTGTGGGGTATCTGGACGTGGCCACCACAGCTGGGGTCAGGGCTGAGGCGGGCAAAGCTGTGCTCATGGGCGAGCTCAAGACAAGGCGGTGCTGTTTGGAACATAGATCCCACTCAGGGCTGATGTGGTTCTGACTCAGGAGCAGGAGGGCAGGGGGACGTGGGAAGTCTGGGGACATAAAGCCTGGTGAACTTGGTGTCACAGCCATGGGGACAGACCTCTCCCTCTGTCCTTTCTCCCAAAGTGTCTTTGTAAGCCAGAGTCTCTTATTTGATGAGAAAGTGTGCACCTTAGTTAGGAGTTCGACCTGTTCGTTGTGACGCCTGGACTGAGTGTGGTGACCTTCTGTGTGCCTTGGGAAGAAGGTAATGAGTTCCCGAGCCATGAAGCCGCATGGAGATGAAATGGGTTAACGTGTGTACGGGGCTGAGAGCAGTGCTTGGCAGTTGGAAAGTACACTGTTACCAGTGTCCCTGCTTTGTGCTGGAGGGAGAGTGCCTTCGTTCTTGGCTCTGTCAGTGTGCACTTGGTAAGAGTGCTCTTTCTCGGTGGGAAGAGCAGTTGCCCATGGCTTCCTCGCACCTGCAGGATCCAATCTGGTGATATTCTTGACCTCTGCTTGCCCTGCCTGTCTCTTTCTACCTCAGATCTTCTGTTTCAGCAGCAGTGAGCGGCCCTTAGTTGTTGATCGTGGTTCATACTCTGCAACCTGGTCACATCTCCAGCGGTGCATTTGTCTCTGGCTTGCCTCTTACCCTGCCAGTCAGACCTTGGGAGACAGACATTCCTCCAGAAAGGTTTCTTATCCTTCCCTTGTGGTCTCTGGGGACACCACTCATAGTTCTTGTGACTGCGGTGATCTCTGTTTCCCATCAGCAAATTCCTGCAAGCTGCACATCTCTTCCTTGTGTCCCTGCTGCCCGAGACAGCGGCTGGTGCAGCGCAGACCTGGAGTAGTAAATGTTTGAGTGGCATTTTTGGGAAAATGTGGGGCTCTTGAGGGGAATGGAGTTGGAAGTCACCTATCAGTGAGGGGTTGAAGGTTGTACCTGGAAGTCCTGGGCTCCCTGCAGTCCTTGGTGTATGGTACATGGTGGTGGTGAGACCACCCTCTCCTTGGTGATGTCCATGGTCCCTTGGGTTCTCTCCTCTCCTCTCCTCTCCTCAGGTGCCAGTTTTGTGACTGATGCCCTGGTGAGAACCTTAGGAGGGTGGCGACACAGTTGTGCTTATGTTCCCCGAGGTTGCTTGGTGAGGTTTCGGAGAACCACAGTTCTAGGCCTAATCATTATAATCAAGGATTTGATAATAGGCGGAGCTGCTCCAAATACTTACCCTCCTGTGGTCAGTCGGTGATTCCCAGAAGCAGTTAAGAAAGATCAGCAGATTTTCTTTGGTTAACACACACACACACACACACACACACACACACACACACACACACACACACTACATTCCAGCTATTTATGAACACCGAGTTTTTTATTCCTCTCTCAGTTATGTTTACTGGCTTTTAAAGGCAAGGTGAAATGTCACCTTTTTGGTCTTGGGAAACACACTTAGGGGGCTGACTGTTAAGAATATCTATGGGTCAGTCCAGTGTGGTGGTGCGTGCCTGTAATCCCAGACCTCTGGGAGGCTGAGGCAGAAGGATCTCAGTCCTGTCTCAAAAAACAAAACAAAACAAAACAAAACAAAAAAACCAGGGATGTAGCTCGGTGTGAAGGTCCTGGGTTCAGTCCCCAGTATGGGGGAGGGGGGCATCTGTGATTGAGGTGGTTTTGCAAAGCATATGTTGGGATCAAAGGCTGCAGCTGTCGGTGCTCATGCTGCCCAGCTGGCTTCTCTGATGGGATGTTGGTGTCAGGCTTCAGAGGCAGCTCGGTTCAAGAAGAAGGTGTCTGCTGGATCTGGATCTCGACAAGCCCTCCCTGCTCCTTCCCTCATCCTCTCCACGTATCTTTTGAGTGTGGGCAGTGATCCTGGTGATGGTTTATCTAGCAAGGCAGATAGACTCTCAGCCTTGTGCAGCCTTGGTCTGGTAAGGGAGGTAGCTTTACCCTTACTTTGATAGATAAGCAAGTACATATTTCAGATAGTGATAAAACCATGTAGAAAACAGAACAGGGAAAATGGCAGAACATCGTGTCAGCAGAGGTTTCTCTTGAAGTCTGAGAAGGGCCCTGCGAAGAGGTGACCTGTACCCTGGGCAAGTGAGGCGGCTGTGTAACTGACCCAGGTACTGGCAAAGGTTGAGGGATGAGCTTGGCACAAAAAGGCCAGTGTGGCTGCAGTCCTTGGTGTGCTGAGATGGTGGAGGGAAATCAAGGTGAAGGGCGGGACTTGGAGCCTGGGGAGGACATTGGATGGTTTTTGTCAGTGGAAGTATGACAGGTCATAAGCTCATAGATATTTGTGTTGGAGAGTTTGCTTTGCTTGCTGATTAGAGATTAGACTGAAGTTGGGTGGCAGCAGTAAGTATGAGATGCAGCTCGGAGCTGTGGTGGACAATAAGTCAGGATGTAGATTTTTTGCTTTTATCAGCTGGGGGATGGCAGGACTGTTCCCTGATTTAGGGCGGACTGGAAAAGGGAATGCAGTAGTACTGATAAGTATTTGAATCATAGTGGAAATTTTAATGGGACCTAGAATTATAGAGTTTCTTGAGTAATTATGCCTTCATTCTAAACCTTTCCCGTGATTAACACATTCGATCTTCACAACAATTGTGTCTTCATTTTACATAAGTAGCTTGGTCTTATGGGTGAGGACACTGGGACCCAGAGGTGTTAAACTTGTCTGGCCCCATAGCTCCTAGGGAACGGAGCTGAGATTTGAAGCGACAACATTCCCTGGGTCTTCCTGCTTCAAAGTCAAACATGGGAGACATTTGTCAGCACCAAAAGCCACTTGATGAGCCAGGACAACAGAGACACTCAGGATGCCTGGCTCATTTTTGCATCATCGAGAAAAAGAGCACTGAGCTGAAAGATCATTTTAAGAACAAGTTCACCAAATATTAATGAGCTCATTTAACCATAATCTTTCAAAGAAGATTAGTAGAACCCATTCTTTCCTGCTGGATTTCTTAGATTCAGGAAGTCACTTTCTGCTGAATCCTTACACATTTGCGAAGTGAAACCAAAATTTGGGAAAAACGATAGGAGCCTTATCTCTTGTCACAAGCACTAGCTTTATCCTAGTAGTGCCCCCATTATAATTGTGCGCTCATAATTACCCAGCAGTCATAACTATTTATCCCTATTTGTGAAGCATGTTATCCAGCAGTTAGCTTCTGAGGCAGTGTTTAGTTTTGACTATAAAGGTCAGCATGGCAGAGGTCCTTGTGTGCATTCTGGAAATATGCGGATTCTAATACTGCTGTGCACAGATGCTAGTAAATAAACATTAGTAGAAAATAAGCGTTTTACAATATACTTACCTTACCTCATAGCATGTTGCACTCATTCACATGTCCTGCTTTTCTATAAGTAAAATGGCAAGAGGTTGAAGTATTATGTATGTCTTGTTTCTGATAACTGCAGAGATTTTCTAAAATTGCATAGGGTCAGGAGCAAAACTAATCAGACCCCTACACTTCAACCTTAATCCCTCTCGCATCTCTGTAGTAGTTCATGATTAAAAAGAAAGTCTTTATAAAGATGTAAGGTCAGTTATAGCAGAGAACATTTACTTGGGATATGTACATCATATAGTCATTTTTAAGATTATGTGTTTCACAGTGTTTGTTTCAATTTTTAGGTTTAGGTCTAAGGTAAATCTGGTTTATGAGAAATGTTAGCAAACTTACATGGTTTCAGTTCACTGGTAATTTTATCTAATGAGAACCTTCAGCTCCACAGAGACAGGGGAGTATATTTGCAATACTCTGAATTTTGAATAACGAAAGTCTTCACCTGAAAGGCTTCCTGTGAATGATGGTTTGGTGAGCTCACACATCAGGAAGTCTGAATGAAGGTTGGGAGTATTAGGGCTGGTGCAGTAGCTCTCGGTGACTTATTGGGCCATTCTTCCTGTCTTAGTCACTGTCCTCCTTGACACTTACAACGCAAAGGAAGGAGGGGAGGTTTATTCAGCCCACATGGTTTAGTCCACAGTCTGCTCACGGGAAGAAAGAATGGTATGCAGAGTGGCGCAGGGAGGAGAGCTGCTTGTGCTAGGGTGGCCGGGAGGCAGAGAGAGAAGGGAGCAGCTGGGGAGGGGACACACATTTCCCTTCTGGTCGCCACTGACCTAACAGCATGCCAGGTGTGAGCCCACACTGTGCAGTCCCCATGTGGAAGCCATACTTGTGAGTGCACAAAGCTCCTGGTGGACATCTAGAGGTACACAGGAATGTGTCTGCTGTGGCCACTCGCAGAACAGACAGGCACAGGTAGTCACAGGGCAGCCCTGGCCACACAAGCAGGCAGTGGCAGCTCATGTCACTCTCCTTTCCTTCCCCTTCTACAGTGGAAGGTGGGCAGGTGAGGAGTAGCAACAAGAGTGGGGCTAGGAGTGGTGTGGGGCGGGCACTGTGCGGTGTCTGCCTGGAGAAGGAAGGCGGGAGGCAGGCCAGGCAGGCAGACAGGAGGTGCCGACCTCAACCTCATTCTTGCAGACACCTTTCTTTCCCTGTAAGGAGGAGTAGGTAATTGTTATGTCTCTCATTTAACCCAGTCTTCTGCCAAGAACACAGGGACCATCTGTTCAGGAAAAGTCTTCAGCAGGAATGATTTCTGTTTCAAAGAATTCTTTTTTTCTTTAATACTTGTACATGTAGCTATTTTCCCTAATTTTATTCCATTGCATGATAGAAGTTTTGTGAGAGAACAAAAACATACACAAAGAAGATCTTATTAACAGTTGAAGAGCCAGAACATTCATTTCCCGGTGTGTGGACTTCCTGTGGCTTGGTGGTCTTAGTTCTGAAGGTGTCTTTGCCTCTGTCTGTGCTGTCTGATCTGCTGAGGATGCCCCTCCATCAGGTGTCACATCTGTGAAGCCCATTTCTACAGCCCACTCATGTCATTGTGACTCTTCTTGGGCTTGGACTTAACCTGTGCATGTTTGTTTGTTTGTTTTCAGGGCTTGAACTTGGGACCTTATGCTTACAAAGCAGGTGATGGAACTGCTGAGCTAAATCCCTGGCCCACTTGTGCATGTTTGTTTCCTGCCAGTTTGTCATCAGGGACTGACTGTAGGTCTCTGACTCAGGCACTGGGAAATAGGGTGTCTTAATCACGGGAAATGATTAAAAGGTCTATTGCATTGAAAAACTGTATTTTTTTTTTTTGGTGGAGTAGTTGGGGTATGTTAATCCTGAGCTGTTTCCACATTGGCCAGTCTGCCCACTCCCTCAGTACCTGGTGTAGCTGGTTATTCCCAGGCCAGGGAGGCCTTGTTCTCTCTTTGCCCGCACCTGGTGTCTGCCTCCTGCAGGGTCTGTGTGTGGGCACAGCCCCAGTCGGGCGTGTTAACATTTGTTTGCCGTCCACCTGAGAGGGAGGCAGGGAGTGGGCTGAGTCAGCACGTTCTGCTGGCAGAGGTCAGCAGTAGATAACACGTTATTAGTCGTGTTGATAGAAGGCCTTTCCTCTTCTCTTGCCAATTAGTGGAGGTGTTAATGAGGAGCCTGGTGGCAAGGAGCCAGGAAGTGTTTCTGAAGCTGGAGGCCTACGCCACCCCCAGCACTGGGTCTCATTCGCCCTCACTCTAGGCGGGATTGAGTAAAACCTCAGTTAGTTTTTAAACTTCCAAGAGTGGTGCTTTGTTTACTGATGTGGTACGCGTGTATTTACTAATGTGCAGACGCCTGTCTGTGGAGGGCATTAAGTGGATTTTGTTTGGTCCTCATGTCAGCCTTATCTGGGAGGCATTTTTTTTAAGTCATCTTTTACAGATGAGTAAACTGGGACTGAGAGCTTCCCTGAGGACCCTCAGTGGGAAAGGCTGGGTGGGCTTAAGTCGGGGCTACACGACCAGTGCTCTGCTGATTGGCTTACCCAGAAGGGAGGCCTGAGGGCTTCGTGCCCATGAGCGAGCGCATCCGTGTGTGCTGTGAGTCGCCCATGTAGTCAGACACCCGAGCAGATCGGATTGTGATAAGCCCGGTGTGGAGCTGCAGCGCAATCTTCCTGGAGGTACAGGGCAGCCTGTGCCAAGGTGGGGGAACAGGCAGAGCTATGTGTGGTTGGAGGCACGGTTGTTTAAGGAGGTTAAGGGAGGACAGGGTTAAAGTGTTATGCTTTTGTTTGGTGGGTGGAGCAGTGTCTTGTCAGCCATAAATGGAGAGAGCTCAGCCTGATGGCAGCTTGTAGGTGTCCTTAAGGGTAATAAGAATGGAGCTGGGTAATGCTTAGATGGCAGGTGGGAGCAGAATTTGGTGACTGACCCAGTGTGCAGTAGAGTGTGGTGATTGGGGAGTCCTCAGTACAGGTGGATTCTCAGAATTTGAGGAAGGTGGAAGGATGAGTGTGGGGGGAGGAAACATCAAGCCTGGTGGATTTGGTCTTTGTTGGAGGGGGAGGGTAGGGCGAGTGTTGGGGGAGCGTGGGCTGCTTCTGGTGTGGTGAAGGGGGCAGAGGAGGGAGGGGGACATGGATGGCAATGCTGGGTTCGCATAAATTTATAATGTGCCAGCCTTCCTGGTTTCTTTTTTCCCCCCTCCAAAGTGCTCAGGTACCCAGGCCTAGGGTAGAGAAGGCTTCTACCTATAGAATGGGGAAAGGATGGCAGGATAATGAGGCCTTTGAGGGTTCTGAAGTAAGAGGCTTGCATGCTGGTTAGGCTGGGAAAAGGGAAGGGCGTTCTAGCCAGGGCGTATGGTCAGAGAGATCCTCAGCGCACTTGGCTGCCCTGGTCATGGCCAGAGCTGGATGTAGAGCTGAGGGGCTGGAAAGGACGCAGCTCTGGGTGAAGCCAGTATCTCAGAGTGAGACTCAGGGTGGAGGTGAGGAGCAGTGACTCCCCTTCAGGAGGCCCAGGAGTGGCTGTGCTTGTTCATTGGGTGGGTCTGCCCCACTCCAGTAGGAGCCATAGAATCAAATGCCCGTGGCAAGGCCCAGTGGGCAAGTTGTAGGATGGGGAGGTCTGGCTGCAGCCCCTTGGCCTGTCAGTGGAGGCCAGCTCATCGTGCTCTGCCCACGCCTCCAGGGTGGACTGTGGGCCTGATGTTACTGATTTATCCCATGCTTTTATTTCTCTTGGAAATCAGTTTTTATGTGAAATGTTGAAAAATTTAAAAACAATTTTATGACCATCACCCAGCACTGTAGGCTGCATGGTTCAAGGGTAGGGTGAGTGTGGCTATGGCCACCTGTTGGTCCCCCTTCTCTGCAGGGGTGACCAGACCCTAGGTACTTGTGGAGAGGAAGGTGCTTGTGGTCTGGAGGCCAGAGCTTGGACATTGTACTGTTTTTGGTCTTGACTTCTGCCTGGAGGTTTGAGAGATAAAGAACTAAGTAAGTAGCTAATTAGTTTTTCAGTAGGAGCTAATAGGCCATGATAGTAATCTGAAGCATGTGGCTTAAGGGAACTGCAGGTGGTGATGACAAATTTGCCTCATCCTTCTGAAACCCTCCCACCCTCACTCCTCTCTCCACGTCAATGTCCTTCTTCAGCTCAGCTACTTGGTGGCTGTGTGATTTTCTATCTCTGACTCATTTTCTTACAAGATTCAGTTCAAGTTAACTGGCTAACGTATTTTTAAGTTGATGTAGTAAAATTTTCTGTTGGTGTTTAAATTCAGTGAATTAATGAAGTTGTGATGGCAGAGTAGTGAAACTTTAAGATTAGTAAACATATGTGCAAAGGCATGTTTTGTCCAGTTACTCTTGTGAGTTTTATTCAATTTTCACTGTGGAGATTTTACTCAGATTTCAAGGAAACTTTGGGAATTATTCTCATGCCAACTACACTACATTGCCTGTTTCCAGTGTTTGTAGCTCTTCGTCCCTTTGCAGGTATATTTGATAATAGAGACAAACTTAAGGATCAAAATCAAAGTCTAAGGCTGAGGTGGACACTGGAGAATGCAGCTGTGGTGAACAGGAGCTGTTACCCTGGAGCCTGAGGCATTGTCTGCTGTGCTCAACTGCTGGTCCCAAGGTCATTCCAGCCCCCGGGGGGCACACAGGTGTGTGGGCCTGGACCTGGGCCTGCTCTGAAGTGTGTGCTGCTATTCCCTGCTTTTCCGGGTGGCATTGAAGACTTGCTCCAGATACACAGGTATATTTATTAAGGGACTAACATTTAAGTTCTCCCATTTCCAACACAATTTAGTGAGATCTTTAGTCTTTCAGAGATAAATGTGTAATTTCTCTTGGTCTTTGAAATTACAGAGATTTCTGGACCCACTGAGCTCTGGAAACTGGATAGGAAACGTTGGGATTTGAGTTCCCTGAGTGATAACTTAGAGCAGGCAGTGCACATGGGCGTGTGGCAGCATGAATATTGAATAATATTGGCACATAAATCAGGGTTATTGCTAAAGCTTCACATAGCTGTTCAACACAGAGCAGGCTATCTTTCTGGGTCCTGTGGTGGTGGTGGGTATTGCAGTGTTTTGTACATAGTTCTTTATCAGAAGCACTTGAGGAGTTCTAAAAAATGTGGATTCTGAAGTCCCATGTCCAGTGACTGTAATCCTTCCCATGGAGGTTGCTGGTGGGACCATGAATCTAAAGCTTCGGCCGTGCCCCTGGGGATTGCAGCTGAGAGTTCTAGGCTCACACTATGAGAATCACTCATGTAGGGTTTTGGGTTCATGTCCTGCCTCCACCCTGCTAGTGGTTACATGATCTTTAAAAGTTACCATTTCTGAACCTCAGTTTTCATACTCTTTAAATGCAAAAGACGATTCCATCAAGGGCTATTTTTAAGGACTGCAATGAATACGTATAAAGTACCAGTTCTGTTTGATAATATGCTTTAATGACCTGTCATTCCTATGATTAGGAATAAAGGATCCCCATCCCTGTTCTCAGTTTCTGATATGCTATGATTGTCAGAGGGAGTATACAGCTAACCCTTGAGGGTAGGGATCATGAATTACCCTTTTTTGTGTGTCCCACTGTGTCTAGTACTTGTGAAGATGGTGGATGATGGGTCCCTTTTGTTCTCTTTGATACCGGTAGTTAAGAGTGGCATGTCATTTCTGGCATTCCTCTGCATGGTCACGCTCGTGCTGGCACCCAGGAATGGTGTCCCATGGAGCTGGTGCCCAAGGCCCTGCTAGGTCCAGGCCTCTCCTCAAGTGATAGAAATGTACAGATAGTTGTTTGTAATCTTGGCATGCCTTGGCTGGGGAGCCTCCAGGCTCTGACATTCATCCTCTGTTGTGGCTGTGGGGCTATTAAGAAATCTGTTTCCAGTGGACAGTCTTAGCTAAGTTTTCCTTTGCTGTTTTACAGAGACGTGAAGACAGGGCACACTGCACAGGCAGTCACCCTGTGAAGCTTTTTGCTTTGGTCAGCATGATCTTGATCTTCCTGGAATGACAGGCAGGACAGTTTTTAAGAATGTTTTGTTTCTATTTGTTTTTAATACTAGTGATGAAAATTAATAATACTTTGGCTTTGGCCCATAGCTCTGTCAAAACAAAATAAACAGGTTGAACAAGTACCCAAGCATGTTAGTGCTTTTCATTTTCATCTCAATCTTTGTAACTTTTGAAGTAGAATAACTTTGCATTCTTTTCTTGCTAATCATTTAAAGTTTTAATTGAAAGTTTTTCTTTTATAATGTGAGCTCTTTTGGCAAATGCATGAAGGTGTGTCTAATGTAATTCCAGTTTCAGAAGTAGGTTTTAAGCGAAAGAAGCTTTAATCTTCAATGCCTTTGACGCTGGGCTATTTACTAGATATATTTAGCATATAAATTGCGGTGAACATTCTACAAAGGGCACATTTTTTTCTTGTATGGTATGTTTCCTCATTCTTGGCTTGGTAATTATATTCAGGATAATTTGGTCTTAGAATACAGAATAGATGTTGGGTCTGTGTTCTACACTTATTATACAGTAATAATGCTGTGGCTGTGCTCATTACCTGACAAATCATAGAAGCATTTTAGGCCTGGAATTGATGCCTCTGGTGTCTCTCCCAACAGGCTCTTGAATCTTGGGCAAAAGAAACGAGTGGGAAAAGAGAAATGATTAAGCTAGAAATGCTAAGTGCCTGGTGACTATAGAAATCAGTAAAAAGCCTTTTGTGTTCATTGTGGATTACCAGAATCAAAGCAGAGCTAAATTTGTAGTCATTGCCTTTGAATGTAGCGTTTTTAATAATCAGAATATATAATCAGAATATATTTTCTGTGATACTTTGCATGTGAGTCACCTTCCCCTTACTGTAACAAACTACTGAGAAAATCAACTTATACAGATAAAAAGTTCATTTTGCCTCATGGTACCACTGAAATCATTTGCCCTTGTTGCCTTTAGACCTGTGGTGAAGCCATCCATCATGGTGGAAGTGCACAGCCTCATGGCCAGGGGAGAGAGGGAAGAGGGAGAGGCCGAGGCCCACTCACCCGTCAAAGGGGGTGTCCTGTGGTATCCCTGTGGTTCCCTCACCTTCCGGTGAGTAGCGTCATGCTGGGAACCAGATCCAGACACAGCACTTGGCAAACAACATGTTTCCTTGAAAGTTACTCAGGACAGGCCTAGGCCAGGGGCAGGGGAAGTATAGTATCTGTCTGTAAGGTCAGACCAAGGCACGATAGAGACCACTGAGGCAGGCCTAAAGTTTAAGCAACATGCGATGAGTTTATTGCTGTCTGAGTGTGGATGGGCCAAGGGAGAGAAGGCTTTTGGCACTGAGAGGAGGGCTGCCATGGTTGATACGGGCAAGTTTAAGTAGGGGAGGGGCACTGGTTGAGATGGTGGAAAATTTTAGAGCCCCATAGGTGGTGGGCCTGGGGCTGGCTGATCAATAGGGCAGTGGTGAGAGCAATAGGGTGGATCCTGGCTTTCTTGTTATCACTATGCTCCTGAGAATTTGGGTAGTGGGGCTGCTTGGGAGGGAGGGTTCCCCTTTTGGATGGGTGGGGGTCCAACTGAGGGACTTGTCATTGTGCTTCCTGTGCTTTCTGGTTCCTCCACTTTTGTGTATACTGAGCCTACCACAAGCACTGTGGACTCCTCTCCAAGTCAGCTCTCTTAAAAATGTTTCAATCTGTTATCTTCATTTAAGGCCAAGAAGATAGCTGGAATTTTAATCATTGCTTCAGTATGTAAACTACAACAATCCATTTGGGTTGGCATTTATAAAGTTTCTTTTTGCCTCCCCAATTATGGAAATGATATTGATGCCCACTTTAGAAATATTAAATATTAAATATTAA
Source organism: Fukomys damarensis (assembly GCF_012274545.1). NCBI lineage: Eukaryota > Metazoa > Chordata > Mammalia > Rodentia > Bathyergidae > Fukomys > Fukomys damarensis. The sequence continues at coordinate 68,421,872 of NW_022900926.1, read as the reverse complement.
AATATTTAGAAATTTTAAAAAAAGTAGTAGAAAAATGTCACCCACATCCCCAGCTGAGAACCCAGCCCTCAATTTCAGTTAGATGTCTTGATCATCTGTCGCCCACGTAGCTGTCAGCTGCTGCCTGCCAGCGGCTGGAGGGCCCCTCATCCCACAGCAGATGGCTCACTGCAGGTGTGTTGCTCTGGATTCTGAATTTCTCCGGGGAGGGAGCCTTAATTTGTGTATTTCTAGAATCTATTGTAATGTAGATACTAAAAACAAACGGGGGAAAAAAACCCAAAGTGACTCTTAGGTTTTAGCTGACTTCTCTGCATTTTGACTTCACATCATTTTATTGGTAAGGCTGATGCTGTAAGTGCTATATATGCTCAATATTTAAAAAAATTGTCTGCAAATATTTAAGGAACACTTTATGCTTTGTGTAATATGTACATTGATCAGCAGGGCCCCACCCATCTCTTTCCAAGTCTTGGAAAGGCCACTCTTGTGTGACCTCATATCTGTGCGCACACATAAGCATTGATACATTTTTTATTTCCAGTACTGGGGATTGAACTCAGAATTTTGGATTTACCAGGTGGGCACAGTGTCACTGAGCTACATCCCTGGCTCCAGCACTGATACATTTTATCTTTGAGTCTGGTTTAAATGCTGTCTTTAAGATGTAGGGCAGTGGTAGACATATGAATGATGTGACTCTTTTAGAAGTTATGCCAGTAAGATGTACAAAAACTGTAGAGCTAGTCCAGCAGTTCTAGTCTGATACCATTTTAAAAATAGAATCTAATGCAGTCACAATCAAAATACCAATAGCATACTGCACAGAACTAGAGAAATCATTCCTAAAATTCATTTGGAACCAAAAGAGTCCTACAATAGCAAAAACAGTTCTGGTCAAAAAGGCAAGGCAGGGAGCATCACAATCCCTGACTTGAAATTATACTGCAAAGTCACTGTAATAAAAACAGCATGGTACTAGCAAAAACAACAACAACAAAACAAAACAAAACAAAAAAAACCCCCAAAACAAACAAACAAAAAAACCAGACTCAAGGATGAATAGAACAGAATAGAAGATGCAGAAAAAACTTCAGCTACACTCAGCCAACTTACCTTTAACAAAGGGGCCAAACATCTTCACTGGAAGAAAGAGCCTCTTTAATAAATAGTGCTGAGAAAACTGGCTCTCCACATGCTGAAAGCTAAAACTAGACCCATGTCTCTTATGATCTAAATTTTAAAGCAGAGACACTGGATCTGCTGGAGGAGAGAATAGGTGGAACTCTAGACATAGGTATAGGCAGAAACTTTATGAACAATACTCTGATTTCGTGAAGAATGTTTCAGACAACTGGGACCTCATCATTAAAAAAGCTTTTGCACAGTGAAAGGAATAGCTATCAGAGTAAAGAGACAACCAACAGTGTGGGGGGAAAAAAATTTCCCAGCTGTCCCTCTGACAAAAGATTGATACCTAGAATATATAAAGAACTGAAAAAAATACCCCCCATTTAAACACCCAGTCCAAAAATGGGCATGTGAGATGAATGCATACTTCTCAGATAAAGAAACACAAATGGGAAAGAAATATATGAAACAATGTTCAAAATCACTGGTCATTCAAGAGATGCAAATGAAAGCAATGCTGGATTCCATCTCACTCCAGAAAGAATGTCTGTTGTCAAGAAATCAACCAATAGCAATTGGTAGAAGGGCTGTGGGGAAAAAGGAGCCCTTCTCCACTGTTGATAGGAATGTAGACTGGTGCAACCACTATAGAAACCAGTGTGGAGATTCCTCAAAAAACTAAAACTAGAGGTTCCATCTGACCCATCTATTCCCCTTCTTGATATCTTCCTGAAAGAATTAAAAGCATCATACCACAATGATACATGCTCACCCATGTTCACAGCAGCACAGTTTGTAAAGGCTAAATCTTGGAAACAACTCAAATACCCATCAACTAATGAATGAATAAAGAATATGTGAGTTTTTTACTGCAATAGAATACTACTCAGCCATAAAGAAGGGTAAACTTGAGACATTTCTAGGTAAATGGATGCACCTTGAGACCATACATGGAAGTGAAATAAACACTGCATTGTTTCTCTGGTGTAAGGAACTGAAAGTGTAAATAAGGACCAAAATGTATAATAGATATTGTGAAATAGGAAGAAAATGTTCAAACAGGAAAGGGCACGTGGGAGAGAGGAGAAGGAAAAGAAGGAATGGAAAATTTTTAAAAAATGAGAAAAGAGATAACATAGAAACAAAGCTCTTGCAAATAAGAATAGAGGTAGATAGGAGGGGAGTGGAGTGGGAAAAAGTAAGCTCTATCATGTACGGATACAGATTCCATATGATGAGTGTGAATATTATGTATATCTAAATTGTACTGTTAATGATAAAAAATAGAAACACCAGTGTGTCAAGATACATACTGAAGGATTTCTATCAATGCATTTCTATCAGTGTGGTGGCAAAATGGAAACAAAGTGAATGCCCATGACTGAAATTGTTGAATAAATTGTAAAGTGTATAGAGTGGCTATGGTGTAGTCCTTACAAAAATGTGGCAGATCTTTATTAATTAGGTATTATCATTTATTGATTGTTATATAAAAACAAAAAGATGTAATAATATTGCATAATATCCCATTTTTACAAAATAATGATAAGCTCCGTGTGGCTGTGTGTCTGTACTTATGAACAGAAAGATAGGAGCTAAGAGTTAAGTGAAAATACTTTCTAAATATTTTCTTCTTCTTCTAATGTATCCTTTTATTCTTCCCAGAATAGGCATCAGAGTCATTGAAATGATTTGCCAACCCTACTTCCTTTCACTTGTAGGATACGGCAGTGGGTACTTAAATCCTCTTTTAATCTCATTTCATACATGTTTTTATCCCTTGGGCTGTGAGTCATCCAGGGCAGAGTGTACAAAGTCACTTAGAACAGCTAACTGCTTTGCTAGCTCGAGTTTCCAGCTTGTCAGGAGGACACTGACCTCCTAGTAGCCAAGGGCACAGCCTTGGGGCACAGCTACAGTCACCACAGGCCTGAAGCTGCGACAGGCAGCTCCATCCGGCCAGGGGGTGAGCAGAGCCTGAATTAGAGCAAGAGGATCAGAAACAAGAATACTTTGAGGTGAGGGGAGATGGTACCTGGGAGGGTCTTTCCAGAAAGGCAGGTTAAATGGTGGAGTGATACAGCAGTGAAGGTGCAGAGCAGAAAGGTGTTTTCAGGAAATGATTCTTGTCTGTCTTCCCTGGGTTTGTGTGTCAACACAACTCTGTTGGCTGTGGCATGCTGTACTGCCTACTGCATTTATCTTGTTACCCTTTTTGGATTTGTGCTTCTGGCACACAGAGCAAGAAGGAGAAAGAGATAGATGTCCTTCCAAGTTGACTTGAAAAATACTTGAAGAAGACAGTATTCCCTCTCCTTTTCAGAAGCACCTGAGTGCTTACTGATTGAATATACAGTAAGCCTTGGGGGGGCATCTAGCGTGTTATTAGCGGAATCGTAAGTTATTTTGTCTTAGAATGAGGTGGTACTTTGTTTGGATATCTGTAGAGGAGCAGGCAACCTCCACTCTAGACCAAAGGAGTAAAACCAGATGGAAAAGGCAGACAGAGGGTGCGATGGGGCAGCCTGTGTGTTTGAGAGCACGAGCGCGCTGAGACCCTGTGCCCCAGATGCATCCTTCCCCTTTTCACATCAGCCAGTCTTCAATTAAAGATTTTCCTGGAGTATTTATTTTGCTTGGCTATGCTCCTGTAGAGATGTTGCAGCTCATCAAAGTCCTTAAAACACAGTTCCCCCAAGAGAGTTACAAGCAGGGCCAGGAACCGTCACTTCCATCATCCTCAGCATAATACTTTTTAAGAAGTTTTAACCGGTAAGTACGTCTGTGAATGCAGTCTTAGAGCATAAGTGCATAATAATTACTGGATTCTTGTAGAGTTAGTTTCTTTATGTGTAGTTCAGGGATAGAACTTCTGGACTCTTTGAGCTCATAGTTAACTATCTCCAAGCCCTGTGTCTTGTTTAGGAATGCTGCCTTTGGACCATGTCTCCCCAATTCTGTGTGAATTTTAGTTTCTTGGACCTAACTGTAAGACTTCGTATTTCTTGGGACTAAATCTAATCTCATTAGATTAAAATGCCAAGTGTACCACAGCTGCCCTAAAAGAGCTCTTTTCCCATCTGATTTTCATGCAGCTCACTGCTTAGTTTCAGGATCTGAAAGTGAAGTAAATGTGTCATCAAGTGTAAAGAAAGAAGTAGAGACTGAATTTAGGCTCCTATTCTGCTCTCTGTTCCTTATATAACCGTCAGCAGATTACTTGACCTTTTTGAGCTTCTGTCCCGCTACTATTTGCTGGGTATCAGATGGGACAGTCTGGGACTCACAGGCTTGTTAAAAAGGCAGGCGGAGCCGGTGTGCTCAGGCAGCTGGGGCAGTGCATAACCTCTGGTAGGTGCACTGCAGATGAGTTCCACTGCCCGTCATGAGTTCAAACATCAGACAGCATGAAGCCCTGCGTCTTAACCTCTACCTCCAAACCTTCTGCCAAACAGGTAGTCAGTGTTTTTAAGTTTTACTTTGAGTCTTCAACCAGTTTGACCTCTTCCCATATTTTGTCCTTCATCACATGATTCTTTGTTTTGTCCACCGTAAGAAGTGTCATCACCCACCTTCCTGAGTTCACATGCTGTAGAGTATTATTCTACTCTAGAATGCAATACTGTCCTGGAAAGGTCAGACAATGAAGTATATAAATAGTAAAATAAAAATAAAATTTTGGTAATTTAAAATTTAAAACATGAGAGATATGGCCAGGATTAAAAGAGCAAAGCAATACACTTAGAATGTCAGCACTTATGGGGGCATCAGGGGCCAGCACTCTTTTGTATCCCACAGTGCCAACCTTCTAGAAGGATCTCCTTAAGAACCTTTCAACTTATTTTTCTTTCTTCAGGTACTAAGGATCTTCAGGAGAGCACTTAAGGATCTTTCACCTGAACTAAGCTTCTTTGAACAACTGAAAGCAGAAGTTACTTTTCCTCTTTACTCTCTGGCTTCTGAACTATGCAGTGATGTGTGATCAGCTCTCACAGCAGGAAAGCATTTGTGTTAATGTAGTACATCACTTGAGTGCCCTGTGGGTCCCCTGTGTCTGCCTTGCTAACACCTGCTTTTTTCTTGAGGGACAAAGCCACATGTGGCTTTCCTGAGCCATACTGTAGGCATTTTGCCTTCCTGCCTTGGAGAGAGGGGTGGGGAGGGAGAGAAGAAAAATTATATTTTATGAATGTACTAGACAAATATAACTCATGCTGGAGTCATAATTATATAGCCATTATTACTTATATTTCTTTTGATTTTAAAATATATTAAAACATTTTTGGGACTTCCTGAAAATGTTGTGGGCTCTCAGGACTGTGGCTTCTAAGCCTGATGGCTCAGTTGCCTGCTGGGAGGTTTGTGTTGCCTGTGATCTGTGGTGACAGTGCCTGTTTCATGTCCTCATTCACTCTGAGAACATTGCTGATCATGATTATTATGGGAGCAGGAGTCTCTTGTTTTTTCTTCTTACTGCATTCTCTAGGTACTCTTTCCCAGGTAAACATACTGTGTAGGTGCACTGTTAAAGATGGCTCTAAGGAGGCATAATTTTGAGTAACCACTCTGGACAGTGTCACCAGTGCTACATTGCAAGATTTACTTTGGGAAGATGTGAAGTTTAATCCTCTTCTTTCAAATGCTAGACTTTTTTTCCATCCATTTTTGGTGTCTCTTCTTTTTAGTATTGTGAGATTATGGTTTTTTGCTCTGTGAATGGAGTCAGTCAGAAGTATGTAGGCTTTGTCGATACTGATTTGGAAATAGAGTTTGTTAAAGAAAATGTAATTAATACACTTGTTATATGTTGAGAGACTGTATTCTCTTTTCTTACCCCAGCTGTGTATTTGTAGATCCTATAGAAGTAGCTCATACTCTGTTTAAAGTGTCAGTGGCTAGTAGGGACTGCAGATCCTTGACAAGAAGAACATAGAAATTGGGAGAAGAAAAGTGCAGACAAGTTGGAGAGAATACAGCAATGGCAAAAGCTCAGGCACCATAAAGAGACCAAAGAGCATGGTCTAAACTTGCCTCTTAACAACTCTAGAGGTTCCTGGAGAGCCAGAGAAAGGCAGTCAGGGGCCAGAAGACAAGGCTTATTCTGTGAGGGTAGCTGTAGTGTTTTGACAGCCAGGAAAGCTGTTGGTATTTCCATCATCCCTAAGTCAGGACTTGGAGCAGTGGAAGCTTGTCTTGCTGCAGACTGCTAGAGAGCTGGCTTTCCATCCTTTTGCTGCCAGGCAGTGGCCCGATCCTCTAGAACCACGGACAAGGAGGTGGTCAGCTCGTATTCAGCTCTGGTTCACTCAGTAAATGGCCACCTCCTCTGTCACTTGCAAAGAATTGAAATCTAAATGACTGTAACTGAATTCTTTCTTTCTGTTTCCCCCCATTTTGTCCCTGTGGATTGGGAAAGAATGGCTACACAAAGGACTCTTTCTCTGAATTCTTGCGGACATCTAATGCCTGTGTGTGTGTTCCTGGGCAGTGTACATGATCCTGTGAGTGAGGAGGACTGAGCTAAGCTCTGTGTGGGCCTGCTGAGTGCTGGGGGTCCTCAGAGCACACTGGTCACGGTGCTCCCCCTACAGCCGCCGCAGGTGTACACAGTAACTGGCATGCTCCTACACGGTTCCCCAGCTTCCACTTCCCAGGTTTTCCACATCTTCCTTTTTCCTGAACCTCATTGTGGTTCCATAGTTGAAGCCGTTGTTAGCCTGCCCTGGCTCTGAGGTATCTACTCAGACATGCCATTTGGACATAATACTATTTTCATCTGTGAGGGTTTTTTTTTTTTTTATTTAAAAATAAGATGTTTCTGTTAGGAAAATCTCAATAAGAATAAATTATACTCTGCATTTAAAAGTCCTGTAACTTATGACAAGAGAACATGCACTCTTTTATAAGGAACTTGTGTTGAAGAATAACACTTTGAGAAAAAGCCAGGCTGGTGATGATGGTCTTGCAAAATCTTTCCTTGCTTTTTCTTTCCAATAATCATAAAAAGTATTGCTGTGGAGTTTGGTGAAGTTGTTATTTTTTGATTCTGCAGTACTGGAGGTTGAATCCAGGGTGTTCCCACTGAATTATTTCCCAACCCCCTTCTTATTTTTTGGAAACAGTTAAGTCACTAAATTGTCCTGGCTGGGCTTGAACTTTTGATCCTTTCACTTCACATTCCTGAGTGCTGGGATTTATTTATTTTTGGCTACCTAATTTGACCAGTGCTTCCTTTGCTTTTCTTCTAAATTATCAAGAGATATGACATCATGTTGTAATCTGAATTTTATCTTGTTTTCTTTCTTTTCTTTTTTTTTTTTTTTTTTTTTTTTTTTTTTTTTTTTTTTTGGTACCAGGGCTCGAACTTGAGACTTTGTGCTTGCGAGGCAGGCAGTGGAACCACTGAGCTAAATCCCTGGCCCAGAATTTTACCTTATTACTGCAGACAATCTGTAGCTAGATGGCAATGCTACTTTGTACAGGTGCTGTACTTGTGCTAGTTAACTGTAGGCCAAAGTGCATCTCACAAGCTGTCCTAAGTACCTTGGTAAATTTTGAGTGGGAGTGCCCAATCTGATGGAAATTGAACTGCTGGCAGAATGTGAGGTTCATAAAGGCACTTTTCTAGCTCAGCTGTATATGTGATTTTCCATTCCTTTCATAAAAACCCTATGACGTGGTCATCAGGCCTACCTTGCATAGGGAATTTGCTATGTCCCCAGAAGACCCTGCCACATTTTGTTCAACATAGGGTAATACTCTTTTCCTCTGTCTCCCTGCTGTTGGGCCATACCAGGCAGGCCCAGTTAGCTCCTATGACAAGGTTCACATATCTCCTGGCCCTTTGCTCGCCCCTGCAGGTCTTCTCTTCTAGCTCCTGTTCCACCTCTTCATGGGACCTGACCAAATCCTACCACTTGTGTTGCTGTCCTGCTTCCTCAGCCCTGAGTGCATTCTGATGGCCTTTGTGTCACTCATTGTTGCCTGAAAATCATTTGTGGGGAAGAGTACAAAGTTTTTCCTTTGCAATTTGGCTTATGTGTTTCTTCAGGTAAAATTTGGCATGCACAATGGCTGTAGGTTCCAAAATCTTGACTGTCATGGGGGAGGAAGTGTCTTGTCACCGGTGTGACTGGGGAGATTTGCTTGAGATTCGGGCAGCTAGAAGAAGAGACCAGAGCCGGGGAATAGATTAGACATCTTTTTTGTCAGGTACCATTCAGCTGCATGCACTTACAGCAGTCCCCAGGCCCCCAGCCAGCCTGCCAGCCCTCATGGAATTCCAGCTCTAGGGATCTGCGTAGTGGTGGCTGTGTGCCAGTGTAGACCTTGGTTGTGCCTGGTATTTGCATTGAGCCCGCCGAGGTGTGCCTGTGCTGAAGTCTTGCTGACTTGGACTAACTGTCCACTGGAATCCCCTTGCCCCCAAGCCTGAACCATAGTGCAGCCATCTTGGGCTTCTTTTTTCTCTATAGGAAGGGACCTTGGATGTGGAGTTTTAGGGGTCTACAGAAAGGAAGAAATCTTGGAAAAGTGACCCACTTCTAAAATGTGGCTGTCTTGCTTTGAAAATGTAATTGTATAAGAGCCTGCTAATTTGGACAGCTTAGGCAGAGGAGTATGGATGTCATGTTAGCCTCTCTCTCTGGTGTTCAGTGAACTCTCTCCACTGCTCTTGCTTTGAAAGTTAACCCTAGGAATTAGTGATAAGTCATTGGGGGTGGAAAATAGGGTGTTTTATCAGCATTATAGGTGTATTTTCTGTTCCTGGGATTGTAGAGACAGGGAAGGGGGCACTCTGGAGTTGATAGTCACTTCAGAAAAAATAATTGTTTTGCGGACAGAACTAGAAATCATGCTGTACTGACAATCAGAAATATAGCTGCTTTCACTGAGTAGTGTCTTCATGGGGGAAGAAGGGGGCTGAGTTCACATTTCCACGTCGACTTTGACCGTGAAAGCAGGTCTAGGACAGTGCCTGAGGCCTGGTGCTCATAGAATCACTTGGAGACTTGTAAACCTGAGTGCAGTGACGTGGCAGACTCAGAAGGAGGGGCCAGGCAAGCTGGCATGGGAGGTCGTCCAGTTTTGAGGACAGCACACTAGATTACTTACTCTCTGGTTCCAAATTGTGATTCTTATATCCTTTTGATTGTATAGTCTGCTCTATGGTGTATACTTTTTATTTAATAAATTGCCTTCCTCTTCTGCTGTGTTCTTTTACTGTTCTTCATGGGGGAGTGTTGGCTTCTTTTACCTACTCGAGTGATTTCCTGGCTGTATCCTGAGAGGCTTTTCAAGCAGAGTATTGGCTTGGTTGCAGTTCCTTTTCCTCTCTTTGCTGGCTTACGATGACTTTCTCTTCATGGTTCTCAGAAGGACACACTAGCTCATGGTGGTACTGCCTGTGTGTGTGCCGCCAGACAGGGTCTTTCTGTCCCTTCCAAGTCATACGTCCTTCTGTGCTGTGGACACCTAGTCATCACTGCCAGTCACTCTTGCACCTGTGGTGGAGCCTGCTTATGAAATGGGCCTGGGATTTAAAACTTTAATTTCCTGTTGTAACCTTAAACGTGTTTTGCCCTCTTCCCACTCAGAACCTGATTTTGGTGTATGTTCAGGACAAAGAAACTTCCCCAGTCTTTCCAAGCCATCCAGAGATGAGATAGGATAACACACAACACTGTGACGCAGAGACTGAGCAGAGGGTGGCGAGCCCGCAGCTCCTGTGTTGGCTCAGAAGCTGTGTTGCCAAGGTGCACCCTTCTGAAGTTACCGTGTAGTTAGCCTCACACTCTGTTTAGAGCAACCACAGGACAAGTTTATGGGGAGAGGGGATATCTTCATTTATGTGGGTGTCACTAGCCCAGTCCAATGTTTCTCAGCTTGGTTTTTATTTGGACCCCTCCTCAGCCTCTTTGGATGTATTTTCTTCACTCTCCATCATAAAATAACCACAGCTCGACTTAACCACAGCTTATCTACTGTGGGCCTTTGGACACAAACAGGCCATTATAATTGCTAAGACGTTGTAGGCTCCTCCTATCCTCGCCAGATTTTCATCCTAGTGGGTTGTTTGCCTCTGTGGTAAGTGTGCTTTAATCCACCAGCCCACCCTGTTCCCAGCTCCTGGAGAGCATGGCTGGCTGTCCTCAGGTGATCCCAGTTTGCAATCAGAATGGACACCCCATTGTCTGCCTGTTTCCAAATGGTGCTTGTTTCTAAGAACCAACCGGGGATACCTGTAAGGTGACCAGATCCTCATGCCCTCATTCCTAGGGCATTAGCAGGTGGGTCCAGGAGTCCACATGTTAAACACTTGCCCTGGCACTCTTATGAAAGCCATCGACTTGGTACTCACTTTCTGACATGAAAGCTGTTCTCCGCTCCCATTTTGCCGTCTAGGGGTTGTGGGCTGAGGATGGGGCGCTTACAAAGCACACATGCATTCTAAATAACCTGAGGTGGAACTTAAGGTGCATTTTTGAGTGAGTGTTTTAATGAAAAATAAGTCAAAACAGTGTTGTGTTATTTCACTGGGCAGCAGAGTGCCGGCTGGCTGTTGAGCAGTGGAAGTGTGGTGGGTACGCAGGGGGCACAGTGTGTATCTAATGGGTTTACTGAACATTACTGCAGGCAGCTTGTTGCAGTGTTAGTGCTGCACAGGTAAGGGGATAAAGGCTCCAGACAGGGAGCAGTTGAGGATGAATAAGATGCCAATAGCTGGAGCAAGATCACTGTGGACATTCAGGTCGGGGTAAATCTGGACATGGATGCCCGGGCGTGCCACCTGGACTGAGTTAGAAAGGACCTTGGACTTGCAGGGAGAGAGGCCTGCCGAGGTGTGGCCTGATGCCTCATTTGCTGTGTTGGTTTTCTAGAGTTCAGTGTGGAAAAGCTGATGGGTTGCGGGGTGGTGTGTAAGGGATATGGGATAGGAGTAAGCACTTCCTAAGTTCTCAAAACCTACAAAAATGTCATTGAGCTTGTTAGCAAGTCAGGAGAGCCCTGAATGCGAAGCTGAAAAGTTCGTACTTCGTGACAGCCATTGGAAAGCGTTGAGAATATGTGTGCATACTGCATGGGGCCAGCAAGACTTTTATGGACGTACCTGGGAACTTAATCACCCTGTGTGATGTCCCTAGGCATGCGGAAATGCTTTCTGAATTTGCACCTCTGACCTGCAAGTGAATGTTTGGAACAGGACAGGTTGGAGAGTGGGAGGCCCCTAGTTCAAAGGCTAGGAAAGAGAAGCATGGGTAATTAGGCTTACCCGCTTCTCCTGCATGCCTTTTCAGCGTAATTAGCATCCAGGCTGCTGGTGCTGGGAAGGGAGGCCAGAGGTCAGCTGGAGTCCCTTTGCCATGTTGGGGCCCTAGGCCTGGCTGCTTGCTGTCCTGGCAGTGAGGGGTGGAAGAGGCCTATCTCGCCAGCTGTAGTTGCCCAGCCCTTGCTCTTGGCAGGCTTCCGGCTCTCCCCATGCTGCTTCTACCCTCCTTTTTACAGCTACCTCTCGCTCAGTCTTGACTGACTTTACCCCCAGCACCTTCCAGCCCTTTCCTGTATGTAATAGTTCACTTTTACTTTTTTCTTTTTTTAAATATTTACTCATTTCAAAAATTTACTTTTTTTCCAAGAAGTGTAGTATGAAGTACTACACTTTAAAGGTCTCCTTTTGAGGCCCCTTTAGCATTTAATCTCAGCAGTCTGTCATTTCTTTTTGTGTGAGATCCTTTTCTGCTTTTTAAAAGGAAAGGGAGCCTTAAAATGTATCATTGTGTTTCTTGTTTAGCTCCTAGCCCCATTCGGATAGAATACACCAAGAGCATTGAGATATTTTAGTTGGATCAAAGGTTCTTACACTTGAAAAATTTTTAGTAACTTGGTTACAGAGGAGGGTGTGGTATGTAGTGGTATCATACCAGTGGTAATAATTATAGCTAACTTAAAGCATTTCCTGCACACAGGCACTCTTCTTAATATATTACTTTTGTTCACTCCTAGAACTGCCACTGTCATAGGGATAAGTACACATGGATTATTATCCTTTTTTAAATAGATGAATAGATTGAAGCAATGGAGAGGCAGAGTGATTGGATGAAGTCACAGCCAGCAGTAAATTAGGGAATGTTCCTGACTTGAGACTTCACAGTGCCCTCTTTGCCCTGTTGCTGAGGGTAGATAGGCATTGACTGTGGATGTGAATCTGAATCCTGATGCTCATACTCTGGTGTCCACAGGGCCCAAGTGCGAGACCTCTCTGTGCTTCAGTTTCTTCATTTATGAAGTGAGAATGATGGTCTGGCTCCGAGTTGTGCTTTGGATTAAATAAAACTATGGGAAACTCCTAACCTAGTATCTGGGACACTGGAGGTATTTCCCATTATTTTAGAGCTCCTTTTGCAAAAATAATGTAGAGTTTTTCAGAGTAGACATTGAAAGGCTACTGTAGTAAATGAAGTATTTGAATTTCAGATTGCTTTACTCATTGCATGTGAGGTGATCTTTCTTGGGAAGACCAGTGGTTGTGGTCCTGGAATGCCACGCTGCAGAAGGGGTGTTCCAGGGAGAAAAGGTGCTGGGACCAGGTAACCCCCTCTGGTGACCATGACAGGGTGCCTCATTCCTTGTGTGTATCCACGGTAAAAGGCACGGAGTTGGGCTCTGGCAGATATCGTGAGGCTGGGGAGTGGTGGCAGAAAAGCCCCTGGGACCACTGAGCTACCTCCAAAAGTTTCCCAGGGAACCTGGGAAGGCTGTGACGTGGGCTCCTTGTGCCTGGACCCCTGGGAGCTGTTGCTTGTTACCTGGAAGTTTGGTAGCTGAGAGCATGTGAGCAGGCTGTCCTATCTCTTACTTTACTTTGGGAATTTGTTTTGGAGTAGCTTACAGAATTCCTGCTTTCTCCCTTTGAATGCCTGTCACAAAGAGAGTGCTGACTCTTAGAGCTCTTGGGTGATGTGCAGGAAAACTTCTTACTATATAATGTTTACACAGAGGGACCCGCTGCTCAGCTAATTCAAGCGCACAGAAGAACTTAAAGAATTTAGTTATGGTGTTTGTGTGTTCTTAGGTGCTGTGGTGGTGGACTGGCTCATTGTGCCTCCCCAGACCTCTTTCCAGCATCTCTACATTCTGCTTGCTTTTTTTTTTTTTTTTTGGTAGTACTGGGGATCAAAACCAGAGACTCATGCATGCTGGGTGATTGCTCTACTGCTGAGCTACAAACCCAGCTCTGTAAATTGTTAAATGAACACTGTGAGTGCTTTGTCTCTTACTTAGGTTGCTGGTAAACAGTGAAAATAATAAACCTTAAAGACTGTCAAAAAGAGGAGCTTTTAACAAAATGGTCCTGGGAGAGCTTTGCCTTTTCTTGTTACAGAGAAAACAGACTTGTTAGACTTTAGCATTTAATCAGATGTAATAGCAGAACAGGGGATCTGAGCAGAACTCATGGTTTCTCTTGTTCCTTCAGCCATTGACTAGTTCAGAGTTTTTATTTTGGTTTTGTGTTTGTGGTTCTGCCTCTGAATTAGTAGTAGAATTTAATATTTCAGTTTGTGGAGCTGAAATGTGGTCGTCATCATGAGCTCGTTTGTTTTTGCATCAGTGTTTGTGAGTTGCTAGGGAATATACTCTGTGTTTTCCATTTTGCCTTTTTTATTTAACTCTTTTTATCAACCATTAGGAAACAGTGTGATGTTAGTATGTGTGAGAAGTTTAAATATGAGAGGGGATTTACTTTGAAGATACAAGGCTATTTCTTATAGGACTAACACTTTGGAATGCAAACCTGCTTGGTAAAGGTAAACCCTTATACTAAAATCATATGACTATACTCTTGCGATTGTAGAAATAATACAATATATGTTGTAACTCATGTCTAGTTAAATAGGTTAGATAATTAAACCCTACTCTTCTAATTAAACTCTACAGAGATTATCATTACAAATAAGGTTTTAATGCTTGAAATCTAGTTAAGGCCTAATCATCTGAACAGTCAACATTACACAGTCCAATTCACATGCCTTGGTAAATGTAAGAGCCAATTTGCATATTTAAGTTGCATGATGTCATGTGAGACTTTAGTATATATGTATCGGATGCTTGTTTTATTTGTTCTTTTAGTGTTTGCTATATTTTATTGCTAGATGGTACTGCCTCTCCCCTTTTGGAAAGGCACTTTGGCAATACCTTGAGAAAAACTTTGCAAAATAAAATAGCAGCATTCTAGTCACCATTACAGGCCTTAATGCCTTTTGCAATTTGTTAGGAGTTGACTTCTTCCTTGGCTGCAGTCTGTGAACTGTGTTAACTGGTTAGTCAGGTTTTCTCCCTCACCCTCTGAGATGTATTGGCAACAGTTTCAGTTTGCTCATCTTCATTTTTTTTTGATAATAGGGACAAAGTTTTTTAATGTAATTAATATGCATTAGAAGGTTGCCTTGCAAAATTATGGGCATTCTTGAGTGATCATAATCTTTTGACTCCTGGATTAATTTTTAAAGTACGATATCCAGTGGTTGAATCTTTCAGTTTTTGCTATCCAGAAAGATCAAGCCCTGTCTGGGAATAGTATCAGTTGGTTACTCCAGAAGACAAGGAGCCATAGCTTGGAGTGATGACACATGCTTATAATCCTTGTACTCTGGGAGGCTAAGGCAGAAGGATTCAAAATTTGAGTCCAGCCTGGCAACATAGCAAGACCTTATCTCAAAATCAAATGTGATAAAAAGGGCTGGGTATGAAGGCCCTGGGTTCAGTAATGTATGATCTGTTAATGCAAGGTAAGGGCTCAAAAGTGTTGTGCAGATAATTATTTTTCTTTGCTGAACCTAGTACTTCAGAAGACAGTCAGTGTGCTGATCTAGAGGTTGGTGTATTTGCTTAGAAAATTCATCAGGAATCTTCCTGTTGCAGTGTCTCCGAAGAATCCATCCTAGTATATGCATCATAGGAATCTTTGATTCCTGTTGGTGTAGCATGAGTAACCACGTAACAGCCTCATTGACTTTTGTTGTCTTCCCCAGGAAGTGTAACAGAAGTGACAGCAGAGACATTATCTTTTCATAACGGCAGCCTGTGCTTATTTATTATGATCGTCACTTCCGGCCCTGCCCCGTGTCGTCTCCTGGATGTCCTTTGTAGCAGGCACTGCTGCTTGTTTGAACATCCTCAGGCACTTCAGCTTACAGTGCTTGTCATGGCTGTTGGCTTGGATGAACTGTACCGAATGTGTGACAAACCCCACTAAAGGAAAGTTTATTCCCTTTGGGTCACACAGTGCTTTCCTGGGTGTAATATGAGATTTTATTGAAAAAAATCTCTGTCCAAATACAGGATCACTCTAATAAGCATCATTGAAAACCTGTTGGACTTCTCGCTAAAAGAACTTTTTTTATTTTTTTTGGTACCGGGGATTGAACTCTGGACTTTGTGCTTGTGAGGCAGGTGATGGAACCTCTGAGCCAAGTCCCCGGCCCAGAACTCTTTTTATTTTATATAAACTGATTATACCTTCAGTTTTTTAAGTTTTTCTTTTTTTATTATATAGTTTGTTTTATAACCTGAAGGGAAAACCACCCCTTCTACACACAAATAGCCTTTTTGGTTTTCTGAGGCACAAACCATCAGTACCAAATGATCATCAGTCATTTGGCTTAAGCTCTTTCCTTAACAGATTTACCTCTTTGAAGCAGTTTTTTTTCTCCTGAACTTCCTTCATTTTGAAAAACAAAATATGTGTTATACTGTATATGTAATTTTACATTCTTTTTTACTGTAACCTTAAAACACATGTATATATGGTATTGTTAAGTATTTGACAGGAACATGATTTTGATGTCATGTGATAGTTGTTGTTTGCATTTGCTTCCTCTGTTCCCTCACTCCCCTGTTGTTAGGGTCTCAGGTTGAACTCCTAAGCAGTTTTTTTTCTCCTGAACTTCCTTCATTTTGAAAAACAAAATATGTGTTATACTGTATATGTAATTTTACATTCTTTTTTACTGTAACCTTAAAACACATGTATATATGGTATTGTTAAGTATTTGACAGGAACATGATTTTGATGTCATGTGATAGTTGTTGTTTGCATTTGCTTCCTCTGTTCCCTCACTCCCCTGTTGTTAAGGTCTCAGGTTGAACTCCACATTTCCTGGTCATAGTTGATCCTTCCTGTGCCCTGACTCCCTGTCCCACCCCTCCTTCAGCTCTCCATCTGCACCACCAGCCTTGTCTCCGTGTCACCAGCTGGTCCTTTCAGTCAGGGTTCTCAGTGCACTAATGCTGTCATTTTCACCCATGCGTTAATGAAAGTTTCTTTTTGTCAAGTGATTGCAAATACCACAGCCTCACCGGATTTTCTGATCATAGCATATTAAGCATTCGTGGTTTTGTAATTTTCAAAGTGGTGTGCTTCTGAGCTATTTTAATTAATGGAGGTAGGGGCTTGGAGCATTTTCAGCTTTATTAAGAATCACTAAGGGTGGCAACTTGATAATGGGTGGAAACACTCTGAAAATATTACAGTATACCAGAAAAGGAGAGGACAAAATTAGGGGAGGGCAGAATGTAGAAAAACTAGAAAGAGAACTGTTTTGAGCAGAGTAAATGTAAGTATCTGTGTTGTGAATATTCAAGGGCACACATGCTAGTGCTCAGTGGGAAACTAATTTGCTTCTCTGAAATAGGTTTATCTGAGACTTTTAGGACCATATAAGGACATGAGTCAATAGAATTTTCTTTGTGCGTAAAGAGAGTTCCTTTGTCACCAAAACTTTACCTATTAAAAATTATATTTTAGAGTAGGAGAGGTTTTTTTTTTTTTCCTATGACCTGTTTCATTTATTTGCCCCCTGAGCAAATGAATAGGCAAGGAAAAATTTTCTCCCAATTTCAGATCATAAAGGAATGGATTAATTTTATTGAGAGATTAATGCTTTTCTCTCTCAGTATCTCTTTTTATCTCCTGTTTATTATGTATTGCTTGTCCCAGTAGGCAGATACAAGTGTTCTGTTTTGTGAAATCACTATTTCACATTCTTTTTATTGTAAATTGATAGTTAATAATTATATGAATCTGTGGGATAAAAGTGATATGATTTTGAATACAATGCAGAATAATTAAATTGATCTAATTGACATATCCATTACCCCATGTACTTAATATTTTTTTGTGGTGAGAACATTTTAAATGTACTCTCAGAATTAAAAAATGTATTCAGGGCTGTATTATATTCACTATGCTATTCAGTAGAACTAAATTGTGTGTATGTGTGTGTGTGTGTGTGTGTGTGTGTGTGTGTGTGTATGTTTGGGGGGTATGTTCCTCCTGTCTTAGATTTTGTATTCTTGACTATCATCTCTCCGTTCTCCACATCTCCACCTTCTGTAACCAGTATTCTAGTAGATGTTTTCTATGAATTCAGTTGTTTTAGATACCATATACAAGTGAGAACTTGCAGTATTTGCCTTCTGTGCCTGGCTTCTGTGACTTACATAATGTAACCCAGTGCAGTCCATGTAACTGCTACTGACAGAATGTCCTTCTTTTTGAAAACTGAACAGAATTCCATTATGTATATGTGCTTCTGGATAAATACCCAGAAATGGGACTGCTGGATCATATGGTAGTTTTTTTTGCAGAGTTTTTAGGAACCTTCATATTGTTTTTCATAAAGGCTATACTGTTACATTTCCACTAGTTTCCTTCTCTCTATACTCGTACCAGCACATCTCTCTTACTCTTTTGGTAATAGTTATTCAAATAGGTGAAAGATGATTTCTCATTGTGGTTTTAATTTGCCTCTCCTTAATGGTTAGTGATGTTGAGGGAGGTTTTTTGTTTTATTTTAATTTTGTTTGTGTTGCTTGGCCATTTCTGTGTCATCCTTTGAGAAGTGTCTGTTTATGTCCCTTGGCCATTTCTTAACTGAGTGTTTTCATGCTACTGAGTTGTTTGAGCCCGTTTGAATTTTGGATATTTAACCTTTGTTGGCTACATGGCTTGCAGATGCTTTCTTTCAATCTGTTATTCTTGCATGCTGTTGTTTCCTGTCCTGCAGGGAACTTTTTTAGTTTGGTATATTTGCTATTTCTGTTTTTGTTGATTATGCTTTTGGGATCAAACCCAAAAAATCATTCCCCAGACCCATGATGTATACTTTCCTCTCTCTGTTTTCCTCTAGTAGTTTTATATTTTTTTAGTCTTACAGTTAAGTCCTTAATACATTTTGAATTGTTTTTTGTATATGTTGTGGAAGGTCCAGTTTCATGCTTCTACATGTGGACATCCAAAACCTACATTTATGAGGAGCATTACTGTGGAACCTGTCTTTCCTCCCTTGTGTTTGTTAACAATCAGCTGGCTGTACAGGTATGGGTTCATTTCTGGGCTCTTTGTTCTGTTTTATGGTTGATGTGCCTTTTTTTTAAACCAGTACTTTGTTATAGTAATTACGATGTTTTTTTGGGATAGTTTCAATTCCAGTAGGTGGTGCCTCCAGCTTTGTTCTTTTTTGAACACGATTGTCTTGGCGAGTTGAAATTTTTGTTGCTCCATATGATTTTCATGTTTTAAAAAAAATCTTTGAAAATGACAGAATTTTGATAGGAGTTGCAATGAATTTGTGGATCACATTGGATAGTATGGACATCTTAATGATATTCTTCTCTGTGGTTATTGGCTTTCATCCCATTTATTTTCATCATCTCCAGTTTCTTTCATTAATATCTCAGAATTTTTCGCAGGTTTTTTCACCTCCTTGGTTACATTTGTTCCTCGGGTTTTTTTTTTTTTTTTAGCAATTGTAAATGAATTGTTTTTAGCTTCTTTTTCAGCTAGTTCCTTGTTAGTGTACAGAAATACTGCTAGGTTTGTGTGTAAATTTGTTGTATTCTACAATATGATCTGTATATGCACCTGTTTTTAAAATTTATTTTTGGTGAAGTTTTATATATGTAGGATCAGGGTATCAGCAAACAGTGAAAATCTTATTTGTTATTTTCCTGTTTGGGTTTCTTTATTCATTTTTTTTAATATGGGGGATCAAACCTTGGTCCTTGGACATACTAGGCGAGTGCTCTACCTCTGAGCTCCCCCAGCTCTTGGATGCCTTTTTTGTTCCTTCTCTTGCTAATTACTGTGGCAAAAACTTGCAGTTCTGTTTTGAAGAGAAGTGGAAAGAATGAGCATTCTTAAACTTGTTACTGACCATCAAGGAGAACCTTTTACATGTTCTTCTAAGCATGTTAGCTGTGCGTTTATAATATGTGAACTCTATTGTATTGTGGTATATACTTTATATACCCAATTTGTTGAAAGTTTCTTTTATCTTTAAAAGAGGTTGAATTTTGTCCATTGCTTCATCTTTGTCTAGTGAGATGATTTTATGTGTTCATCTGTTAATGTGGTCTCATTTATTTTTAATAGTTTCCTGAGTAAAGTACATATTAATTTTACAGAATACTAGGTTTTATTGTGGGATTTTCTCATGCATATAATGACATTTTGATAATATCCATGATTTGCAGGTACTAAATCATCAACCATGTACCCTGGGGATAAATTCCCTTTGGTCGCAATGAGTGGTCATTTTAACATATTTGTTGAATGTTCTTTGCTAGTGTTTTATTGAGGGTTTTCTGTCCATGTTCATCAAGGTCATTGGCCTGTAATTTTCTTTTCTTGTAAAGTCCTTGTCTGGATTTGGTATTGAGGTAATTCAATTTTCAATTTGTAAAAGGAGTTTAGAAGTTTTCTTTCCTCTTTGGTTGTTTGGGGGGGCAGTTTGATGAAGATTAGTATTAGTTTTTGGAATTATCTGTAGAATTTAGCCATGAAGCGCTCAAGTCCTGAGCTTTTCTAGGGATACTTTGGCTACTGATTCAATGTCATTTCACATTATTAGTCTTTTCAAATTTTCTGTTTCTTCATAGCTCTGTCTTGGTATTTATATATATATCTCAGAACTTTAACATTTTATCTGATTTGTTGGCAGTAATTGCTGACAATACTATTGTCTACTACATAGACAATACCAACGTCTATTACAGTTGTAATGTCTGATTTTATTTGAGTCTTTTCATTTCTTTTCTAGCTAAATGTTAATTTTGTTTTTAAAGAATTCAGTTTCATTCATCTTTTCCAATGCTTTCTAGTCTCTCATTTATTTCAGCTCTGTTTCATGTTACTTTTCCTTCTTTTTGCTAACTTTGGGTTTAATGCATTCTTTTTCTAGTACCTTGAAGTATAACATTTATTTATTTGAAATCTTTCCTTTTTTTCCATATAAATGTTTATTTCTACCAACTTTCCTTTTAGAAGTGCCTGTGCTGCATTTTGTGAGTTTTGGAATGTTGTGTTTTAATTTTTTAAATAATAAATTAAGTTTATTGGTACATTTTAAGTATACATAACTATCACATTCA
Organism: Fukomys damarensis; assembly: GCF_012274545.1. Classification (NCBI taxonomy): domain Eukaryota; kingdom Metazoa; phylum Chordata; class Mammalia; order Rodentia; family Bathyergidae; genus Fukomys; species Fukomys damarensis. The sequence goes on along the minus strand of NW_022900926.1, from coordinate 68,401,310 downwards.
TCATAGAGAATTTGTATCTATACATGATATATCTTGATTCTTATATTTTTCCCACTCCCCTAATTTCCCTTTTACGCCCTTTCCCATCCTTATTTTAAAAAGTTTTGTTTCTGTTTTTTCCTCCCCCCCCAAGTTCCCCTACCCATTTGAACATTTTCTTCCTATTTCACAATATCTGTTATATATTTTGGTCTTCGTTTACACTTTTAATTTCTCATACCAGAAAAACAATGTATTTGCACATGTGTCTGATTTATTTCACTTTAGGCAATTCTAGGCAACAAAAGCAAGGCAGGGGTATCACCATCCCTGACTTTAAATTATACTACAAAGTTACTGTGATAAAAATAGCATGGCACTGGCAAAAAACCCAGAAAAACTGGGTTTCAGTTTGCCAAAGATTAAAACTAGACCCATATCTTTCACCATGCACAAAACTAAAATTGAAATGGGTCAAATATCTAAATATTAAAACAGAAACAGAAACTCTAAATCTGCTGGAAGACAGGTTAGGTAGAACTCTTGAAGACACTGGTGTGGGCAAAGACTTTATGAACAAAACCCCAGTCACATGGGAACTATCACAAAGAATCAACAACTGAGGTTTCATCTTATTAAAAATCTTTTGCGCAGCAAGAGAAGCCATCAACAGCATATTTCAATTTTTGTCTGAAGATATTTTTTATTTTTCCTTGAAATTTTTTCATTGATCCACTGGTTCAGGAGCATTTTAGTTTTCCAAAATTATCTGATTTCTTGTCTTATATCACTATGATTTGGAAGGATGTCTTATATCACTATGATTGGGATATAAGTTTATTCTTAGATTTGCTGAGGCTTGGTTTGTGCCTTAATATGGGATCCCTCCTGGAGGTTGTCCCACTTGCCCTTGAGAAGAATGTGTTAGGTCTGCTTGATCTAAAGTTTTGCTCGAGTTCAGCATTTTCTTATTCATTTTCTGTCTGGATGATTTTACTGTTGTGGGAAGTAAGGTATTAAAGCCCCCTGCTTTCACTGTATTGCAGTGTCATCCCTTTAGATCCTAAGTATTTGTTTTGCATATTAGGATGCTCTGGTGTTGGGCAGGTATTGATATAAATTTGTTATATCCTCTTGATGTGTTTTCCTTTTCAATCATTATATAATGTACTTTCTTTTTCTTTGTTGCTTAAACTTTGTGTCATATAATTATCTTTGCTTTCTTTTGGTTTCCACCAAATTCTGTAGTATTTGTTATTCTCTTTTGAATTCTGTTCTATATCTCTACAAATTGATTGGCATTATAAAAAATTCAAATCCTCAAATGAATAGGTGGTGTTGTCTTTTTCGAGTTTCACAGACCTGACCATTGAGACCAAGGCTTTTTCTTAAGACACCCTCTTGCTATCTCAGTTATAACCTGAACCAGTTTCTCTCTTCTACTTTCTGTGCCCTTCAGCCTTCTCCAAGGCTTTTTATCTGCATGATGTTGCGCTTCTAGGCCTGTGTTCTCTAGAAGTTGATTTATTTCCTTATCTACCTGGATTTCTGTTGTGTCTAATAGCTCTTCCTGAATCATCTCGACAGCAGCACCGCTTGTGTGCTCTTACACACAGGATTCACTAGCATGCTCTTTATTTCCCCTTGCAACTCATTCATTAAGATGAATAAAGCTTTGGCATAATTTTAGTAGTTACTCCTTTTATAGCTTAAAATGTTCTTCTCTGATGACTCCATTTTATACTCAACCATTTAGAATATAATTCACAAATTTTTTTATTTGCCAGGTGGTTACCTGAGGATCTGACATACTCTAACGTGGTTCTGTTTTGGAAATTTTCTTAAAGAATGTAATTAACTGATAAACAGTCAGATAAACTACTAAATGTTGCTCGAACTCTGTTTCTTTATTAAATGAAGATTACCTTAATTCACTGGTGGTTATATTGATTCAACTAAGTAAAAATATCTGTATCCCTAGCCTACTGTTTCGTTATAGCATGTTTTTCATTGATACTTACCAAATCTATGCATTTGTATTTTTAATTCCATGCTTAATATTATTTTGTGTGGTAATGGGATCAGTTTTCTTATGGTGCTTTGAAGTTACTTTTAAATATAGTCCTTTAATTTTTCGAACTAAAAAGCACCTCTTGACATTTAATGTGTGCGTGTGTGTGTGTTTTTAAATCTAATACACAAGGAAATAGAGGACCAAAGAAATTGAGTGATTCATATAGAGACATTTGTACTCCATTCCTCTTTACTGAAATATACTGGGAATGCAGTGTTAACAGCACTTATTTAATAATTCTTATTTGTGAGTGTGAATATGAGAGGTGGTCATTAGAATCCTCTGCTTTAACCAAATTAGTTCATTTCATTCACTATTCTGTGAGTATTTCCTGTTTCTAACCACCTCATGTACAGAAAAAAGTCATAACCAGATTTTACTTAGTATTTTATTTTCTCTGCCAGTTTTCTTTAGGAAAGTCATCATTCTGTGATCAACCATAAAGTTTTGTGGTGTAATCTACCCAGTGTAGAATGTATTTAGTGTTATATTTGAAGTTTTGTGATAGACTGCTGGGACTACCAGTTTTTTCCCCACCTCATGACTCTTTTTAATGCATTTTCTGTGATTCCTTCCATCTACATGTGGAGACTTTCTCTAGTCCCCCCGAATTTGGGCTGACCGTGATTTTTCTTGACCAATAGAATGTGGCAGAAATGACATGCAGATTTCAGGGCTCAGGCACCAAGGGTCCTTGCTGCTCTGGCTGCAGGGAAGTGGGCAGAGGCCACGTGGAGAGGAAAGGAGCTCCAGTCTGCTGGTGCCATTGGCTCCAGACATTAGTGAGGCTAGCATGCCTCTTCCAGCAGTCATTGAATGTAGTTGCATGAATGAAGAATTAAATTTAAAAAATCATAATATTCTGAGTCACACAATTTGGAATGGTTTGTCATGCAGCAAAGGGTAATAGATGCATGTAGTTATTAGCATTACTGAGATCTGAGAAGGTTAAAAAATGTAATCCACTTAAGTCCTTAGCTTACTGCCAAGCAGAGAGAACCTGTTGGTGAGGGGCAACTGTTACATCATCATTATTAAGTTATTATTGTTGTTCAGATTGGAAAGATCACTTACTCTCTTTCCTCTTCTAGATATTGTGCCATTGTTTTTCATCATTATTGACTCTTACGAATAAAGCAGTTTTATGTCTGTGGTGCTAATTGGTATTTTCCTTCCTAATAGTGAGTAGTCTAAAACATTTAAGATTTTTATTAATGTGAAATAAAACACATACATAGCAAAATGCTTAAGCAAAGTGTCAATACACAAGTTACAGCAAATGATAAAGTAAACACTTGTAATGACCACTCAGATTAAGAAACTGAGCATTGCCGGAATCCCAGTTGCATGCTCTCGCTGATCAGAGTCCTCTGCTTCACACCTAGAGGTGGCCACTGATCTGATTTTATAGCACTATAATTACTTCTTAAGCTTTCCTTACCACTCTGGGCACGTAGAAGTGGAATACTATAATGTGTGGCCTCTCGTCCAGGCATCTTCTGCTGAATGTTCTCTCCCTGATGCATCCACGTTATGAACAATACCATTTTTGAATAGAATTTCATATTTGGCATATATGTATGTCAGACCTACTAGTGAGGGGCAGTTGAGTTATTTACAGTTTGGGAGTATTATAAATAATTCTGTCAAGCACATTCTTATACATTTATTCTGTGCTTAAGAATAGAATTTTTGGGTAATAAATGGCTGTCATTTTTTTGTTAGTCTCACAGTAAAGATCAAGGTCTAGTGATAGCAAATGGTATAAATTGTATTCAGTTTTAATTTTTATTGAGGTTAGAACAATTGGATTACCACATCTTTCAGGTGATTGACAGAAAAGGTAGTCTAAATTGAGGGGGACAGGAGTTGGGATGTGATGCAAACTGTGTAGGATAGAAAGAGTTAAGATTTAGGAGAAGGTAGACTGCTGCAGAAGGGAAATCTTTGAGGAAATTTGGTGATATTATATTTGAGGGTCTTAGATTTTCAGGAGTTTGTAACAGTTTTTACATTATTGTCCCCCACATGAACCTGTAACAATGGTTTATGTTTTATCTACATTTTGAGGAAGGAGATGGGGCAACTTGGGGACAATTGACTGATCTTTGGCCATATAAAAAGGGACACAGCTCTTTTAGGACTGAGATATCCTTCGGCCGTTTCTCTAAAGCAAAAAGGAGGTACTAACACTACCAAAAGAGAAGGAAAAAGAAACCTGTTAGGAATGGAAAATGAGAAAAAGAAACCTTTTGTCCAGCCAAATTAAAGACTCTGTATCTGTTAAAAACAGTGGGGGCTATAAGAAGATTGGCATAATATGACAGCCATGGCAATTTGGGTTTCTTTGTGTAATTGTACAGAATGTGCTGTCAGTGGGTCAGTGAGCTGTAATCAGACATGGTGGAGCTGAAGAACAGCGTCTGTGTGTTCAGTCACGTGATCGTTATGCCGAGAGGCGCCCTGCCAAGCCAGCTATGCCACTGTTCTTCCTGTGCCCTGGCTGGCCTCAGAAGGAAGGCAGAAGGGCTTATGGCTTACTGGCTTGTTTTCCCTGACTACCTGAGGAAGTGGAAAACTTGAGGATTTAATTGAGGTTCAGTAGTATTGCACTGATCTTATAAGAAAGTAGGCGATTTAAAGCATCTCGATACCGTATTAGGATCACATCGGGACAGTTGGGACAGTTTAGGAATTGTTGGCTTCATTTGGGATCGTGTTAGATAGGGTTGTTTTTACATCTAATGCGTGCTTTCTCAAGGTGACTAAAGTAGTATTTGTGACAGGCTGTAGTCGAGGATGCTTTCAACATGCAGAACAAAACCTTGCTTTTTTTGCTATGACTTCTGCTGATATGGGGATTTGTAGACTGTTTCCACAGGCATAGAGCTAACATTATTCATTGCAGGTCTGTGTACCTTATTGATGTGATGGTTTTATACTTTTGGTATTATGCTTTTCCTGGAAACCAAAGTGAGGTTTTCATGCTCAAGTAAACACATTGACATATTATGAAACTGTCAGACTCTGTGAACAATTGGCATAAGCTCAGTTATTCAAATATGCGATTCTTTTTAACGGCTTCTGTGTTAGCTAATGCTTTAGTACAACTAGCATAAAGAAATTTCAGTACTTCCTTTAAAAAATTGAGTCTCCACTGTATGGTTAAAGAAATCCAAAGGATTAGTCCTGTTGTTGAGCATTTTCTTCATTATCATTTATAGCTAATTGCTGCAATCATTTGTTTGGATTCACAGCGCATCTTACTTTATTTATTTATTTATTTATTTATTTAATTTACCTAGAGATAGGGTCTCACTTCAGAGTGTAGACTGGCCTTGAACTCACTGTGTATTCCAGGCTGGCCTCAAACTTGCAGTGATCCTCCTGCCTCAGCCTTTCGGTGCTGGGATTACCATGCCTGGCTGCATTCATTTATTTTAAAACATGTCTTGAAAATTAAGCAGTCCATACGATGTCCTTGTCACCTGACATGAATGTCTTCCCCAGTGTCGTGTCCCTGCCCCCCTCAGTGCACCTGTAGGTATGGCCTTTTGATAGTGTCCCAGAAACAACTTTGTTTTCTTTCTAGTTGTTTGAATGGTAAATCTTTTTCAAGTAATATGATCTTTACAATAGTCATCATTTGCATAACACATAACACTGAATTATTTAGCAGCCTACTAATCATTTTCTCATTTGATGTTTTCTAGCTTTTCACTTTTCAGATACTGCAGTGATACAAATATGTATTTGTGCATTGTAGTTTTTTATTCTAGTTATATTACAAGGACAGATGCCCTGGAATTAAGCCAGTGGATTTGTAAATATCTAATCTGTCATGTAGTACTCCAACTTTTTTCCAAAAGGAGTGTATTCTTATGTAAGTATCAATTCATTTACCAGTACAAGAGAGAAGCCTATTACATGTTAGCGGCTCACAAAATTAACATTTGAATTATCCTGTAATCTTAGAGACTTTTGCCTTTGCAAATTCAATTTCCATTTTTAGCAAAGTAATATATGCAGTTAGCTTGAAACATCCAGTAATCTGTGCAGCCTGAATGGAAGCCTCTGCTTTCTCCGTACACCTGACTCTTGGTGGCTTTGGGAAACCCTAGCTTTTAGCAATTTGTATGCATATATTATTATGGCTTTAAGTATTATTCATAATCAAGTCATGTTTATATTTTGATTATATTTTCTTAAGCTTTTTATATTATTCTGGAATTAATAACCCTGTCCCTTTTTGCTTGCTTTGCTTTCTATATTCCTGCTGTTCATTTATCACTCAACATTCCAACAGAGTTGTAAATCTCCTCTTGGTACTCCCACATATCAGATAATCCTCAGATGTGTCATCATTGTTTTCAGACCTCCCTCTAGGAGCCTCTACATTGTGCTCCAAAGTGGGCAGGTTGAATTTAAGGCCTGCAGCTCAGCTATTTTAGAATTTCTTTCATGATTTTGCCCTGAGAGTTTCTTTTGTCTCTCTCGTTGATTCTGTTTCTTGGAGCTAACAACATTTTTCTTTTGAAATATCCATTTCATGGATTTCTGAGAAATATGTGTGGAAGGTAGATTGTTTTGTGGCCATGTGTCTCTGAAAATGTGTTTCTGCCATCGTACTTGATTGATTACGTGGCTGGGTGTGTATTTTCAGGCTGGGAGTTTCAAGGAGTGCTTCGTTTTACTTTCAGTGCTGCTGTTGAGTCCAGTCCCACTCTGATTCCCAGTTCTTTGTTAGGGTTCCCTGCCCCAATTTTTGGGAGCTTTCAGAATCTTATTTTGGAGATCTTAATTTTACACTATTCTTGATTGTATCTTTTTCGTCTATTTTATTGTTCAGATGGTGTGTCCTAATCGTGTTCTGCAGTTTCCTGTGCTTTTTCCTAGTTTTACATGGATACAGTACCTTATGGACTGATTTATTTTGGTTTTCCCATGTCTCCCATTTCTGCATCTCATTGTCCTTTGGAAAAATTTTGTAAACTTTATTTTTTTATCCTCTTCTGTTGAGTTTTTTTTGATGCTAAAATATTTTTTAATTTCTAAGAGCTTATTTCCAATTCTTCAAATCTTGTTTTTTATGGCATCATGCTGTTTCATCGGATTTTTCTGAGGTTATTGATTATTATATTTTGTAATGTGCAGTAATTTCTTTTATAAGTTTCTTTTTAACATATTTGGTTGTTCCATGTGTTTACTTAATATTGAAGTTATAATGTAATTTTCCCTGAGTAGATGTAACCATCTACTGGATGACTGTTATTTTCATTAATTTGCTTATTAATTCTGAAAATTTTATTTTTAATAATTGTAAGTTGATAGGAATTTGCAAAAATAGAACTGAAAGGTTCTTCGTACTCAGATAATGCCAGTGATCACATCTTTACATATCTGTAATATACTAATAAAACCAGCAAATCTATATTGGTACGACCTTGGTTCGTTTGTAAAGAAATGCTGCTTTAAATTTTCTGTTAACTGAAAGCCTTACGCTGCTGACATTTATGATATCTATAAATTGCTTTTGTCTTCCAGCAATTTTTCCAGCTAGTCAAATTACGAAAGCTTGGACTTAGTGATAATGAGATTCAGCGGCTCCCTCCAGAAATCGCAAACTTTATGCAGCTGGTGGAACTCGATGTGTCTCGAAATGGTAAGAACGAGGTCCCACATGGGTCGTCTTTATGTCTGTCTCTTCTGATGCTGGGGGCACTTTTAGTAACTATAGTTGTATAAATGTTGCTGGAGATGTTGTCCCTGGTAAATGTGGGAAAGCGATGTGAATGTGTGTTGAGATCAGGGCCACTTTTAATAGTTCAATCAACTTACATGTATTTATCAAAAATTTTTTATAGCAACTTTTAGGAGATTTTAGAAGACAACTTTTCCCAAGCAGATTTCCCAAGCTGGAGTAGTGAGTTGGCCAGGCCGTTTCACCTCACCCGCTTGCTGTAGTGACCTGGACACTGGCTGGTGGTGAGCACCTGCTGGTATGGAAGGTCTGCGGTCTGACCAGGAGGGCTGGGTTGCTCCTGCCTATGGCGCAGTGGCTTAGTGCTGTGCACCTGCAGGGAGCAGACTGCTCACTCTCCGGGCAGTTTCTATCAGCTCCACTTACTTCTAGTGACGTTGGTTGTGCTTCCGCTCACTTGAGTTTCTGTGATGAGGTTTGT
>NW_022900926.1:68376573-68392789 GCF_012274545.1 Fukomys damarensis | reverse complement strand
GTGTGTGTGTGTGTGTGTGTGAGAGAGAGAGAGAGAGAGAGAGAGAGAGAGAGAGAGAGAGAGTTTATTTTGAGTTCTAGATTTTATATGGTTTTAACAGGGTATTTATATCTAAACACCTCTCCCTTTTAAGTGGGCACCTTGGTTGAAGTCGTGTGTTATACTCTTGCCTTCCTGGTGCCCCTCCTCTTGCAGTATCTATGGGTGATCAAGGGCAGGTGGCTGTTCCCAGGGGTCCTCGCCAGTGATGGAATTCAATTTCTGTGTGCACCTGGGCATAATTTCCTCAGGATAGGGCCAGCATAATCTGGATTATTGTAAAAGGGCACTCCTTTTATTTCTCTTGGACTACATAATGGTTTTATTTTGTGTTTGCTTTTACTTTCCTTCAAAAATCTGTAAGTTTAAAACTTTATTTTTTCTGATGAACTTCAGGTCTGTATGTTTTAGTCCATTTCTTTTACAGGAACCCCAGGGCCCAGATACAGCATTCTTCCCTGGATTTTCATCATAACGTAGCAGTGGTAATCAGTACTTGATTGAAAACATGTGAGAAAATGGTTCCCTCCCCAACCAGGTCTTAAATGGTTAGTTTTTTCATTTTTCCCTGTATAGTACCTTCAAGATAAGAAATAATTTTCATGAAAGTAGATGTAGATCATATGTCAAAAGCAGATGTTATAGCCAAAAGACAGAATGTGTGTTATTGACATAATACTTTTACTTTTTGAAAATGATTTGTTACCTTGAAGGCACTGGGAAAAGTGAAAAAACAGTTCTGTATGTTTGTGGGAGGGGCTTGCTTTAGAGTGGCCCATTTGCAACCAGCACTTGATCAGCGTAGGTAAAGTAGGTTTGGCTCTGTCTTTGGGTTTGTAGCCTCTGTTGTACAGTGGGGAGGTGCTTTGTCCTCCCGGCCACCACCCTGCTTTCTTGGAACTGGTGTGCAGTGGCCCTCTGTGTGCTCTGTAGCCCATGTTTGCAGTGACACACCTCTCTGTGGGGAGGAGTTGATGAGGTAATCTTTTTGTGCCACCTAAAAAACAGAGGCTCCAGGTCACTGGCCACCCTAGAGGTTGGCTATCCTGGGAGAGGTGTGCACACTGTTAAGTGTGGCTCTACTGGCAGCAGTCAAGTTCATGGGCATTTTTGAAATTGGCTTTAGAAAAGAAAACTAAGCAGGTGACCAGGAATACTTGAGAAAGAGGGGAGAGCTGTTACTAACCGTAACGGATGCTCCATGGGATGGCTGCTACCAGTCTCAGTTTCCCCAGCGTTCAGTCATTTCTTCCTTTGCACACAAGCATGGCTAGAAAGGAGGGCTGCATGCCTCTTCCCACATATCCATTTTTACCTTCCAGAATGTAAAAAAAAAAACAAAACAAAGCAGTTTCACTGAAGTCAACACCTGGACACAGAGTGTTTCTTCTTGGGACACCTACGTATCCAGTATATTTTCTTAACTTCCTCATTTCCCACCTAACCTTCTGCAAGTGTTGAAGTTCCATGAAGGCTCTTACAGTTCATTCACCTTCACATTGGCTTCATTAGAAATGCTGAGGGGTATAATCCATCCCTTTCCCACTGGGCTGCCTTGATCTGGCTTGGTGGCATGGAGTGATGCCTGTGGTGGGGGTGCAGGGAAGGCAGGATGGAGGATGGATGGGTGCAGGCTTTCCTTGAAGTTCTAAAAAGCTGCAAAGATAACAGCAGGACAAGTTCACCGTTTGCTGTAATGAGCAGGAATGTGGATCTTGGTCTATTTCCAGGGCTGGCAGATCTCACTGTGCTTCCTTTCCCATTTTCCTTTGGAAGATAAAACCACATCAGTGTGAACTTTGAGAATTGAGTGGAGAAGTAAGTCACAGTGCCTGCAGCTTTCCAGGCAGTTTGATACCTGCTTTGTAGACACACAGGCGTGTGTGGGGCGGTGGGGAGGGGGTTCTGGGCTTGGTGCCTGCAAGCCTGGCCAGCCTCTGCTCTCCTCTTGCCCCATCTGAGGCTGCCTGCTCTCTGGTCAGAAGCTGATTCTTTGGGCTCCTGACCAGCCCCAGGTTTAATCAGGGCTGGCGGCTGTCTTGATAGGACCCTCACTGGCATCCTCAGCTCCCAGTTGTCTAAAAAGCAATGTTTTGATGGTGGAGGAGCAAGGTGTTGGTATCACACCACTCAGTTCACTGGATTAGTGCTTGTCCAGCGTGAGTGCACAGTGGATTGCCCGAGGACTTTGTCAGAACACAGACTCCAGTGTGCAGGGGTCTGGAAGGGGGCTTGAGTCTTTTACTAAGATGTTTGAAGGCAGCTCCAGCTCTACTGTGCAACAACTACACGTGGTAGCAGAATCACTTTTCTCCTGCAGCTCCATGGGTGACAGGCCTGAGTTCTACTGTGCTGTCACACCATGCCCTTCCACGGGGGAGGCAGGAAGTCTTCAGGGTTTTCCTGGCTCAAGGGTAGGATGCCAGGATGGACTCAAGGCCAAGTTTGTTTGGATTCCAGGAACAAAATGAGACCTTTCTGATGTTTCCTTGCTCAAGTGAGGGAGAAAAGACCTGTTTTGTGTTTCTCTCCCAAAAATACCTAAATGAAGGGAGAGAAGTTTTCACAGGCTCATGTCCTGGGCCAAACAGAACTGCCAAGATCTCCAAACACTGACTTTTGTGGCTTTATGTTCTGATATATTTGGCACTAAGTCAAGGGAACGTATGCTGTGTTCCAAAAGACAAGAGGGAGTTCAGGAGAAGAAGGGTGTAGAAGGAGGGCAGCTCTCGCTGGTTGCCTAGGCTGTGACAGTTTTTCCTGAGCTACCCAAGAATGACTAGCTGGGCGCCGCAGAGGAGCCTGGGCCGAGCCTGGCTTTGGTCCTGTCAGGCTGTGCTTTGTGAAGGAATGCAGCAAGGCCCTGCTCCTGGTACGAGACCAGCACAAGTGTGTGCTCGCGTCATGCTCTAACTTGGTGGGAAATACGTTTATTTTAGGCAGATGGCCAAAAAATGCAGGGGAAAAAGAAACAAGGTGGTTTTCTCTGCACATAGGTTAAACAATATTGGTGCAGTGTATGATACTGGTATCTGAATATGTTGTTAAAATTGTGTCTGTGAAGTTGTGCAGGCGTAGATGAAGGTGTGTCACCATTTTCTGTGGTGGGATGCATATACTTCACTTCCGGTCCCTTTCCTCTGCTCATGGGTTCTTGTCTGCCCCTGCTTGTGTAGAAGAATTACCCTGTAGTAGGATCTTGCTATCCAGGAAGCTAGCGCAGACATAATGAATCCTGCCCCAAGGGTTAGTAATTTGAATTTTATAGTGTCTGCTGTAATTTGACTTATATCACAGTATGGTATCATTATCCATTTAGTATAGTTTTCCCCAGAGTGCAGCATGCTGCTAGAGATGATTTTTAGTAGTACTGCAAAGCCACAATTTTTAATATTGCATCGTGCTGAGAAAATTATCGTTTTTCTCCAAATTTTATTCATATTTTGTTGCCTTCTATAAAAGTTTGTAATACTACATTGTGTTTATGTTGCATTCATCTTCTATTTCTGGTGGTCATAATAGCTTCGTATTGATGTTAGTAATTTAAACAGTTTGCTTCCTTTACAAACAGATCTTACTCAGATTTGTAAAAGTCATTTTCAAGCAAGAGGCAAGTAACAAGGAACATAGGGTCCATATAATATGGCAGAACTGGTTCAAGTGGGTTCGGGATGGCAGCTTAGTATTTGCACATCATTCCGGAGAAGATAGGACTTATTTTTCATAAGAGGAAAACAGTTCAGCATACAGAAAAACCCTGTTCAGACACTGTACCCTGGATAATTATTGTGCAAACTTGAGTTAAGAAGGATGTAAAAGTAAAGTGTTAGTACAAATTGTCACTAGCACAGGACAGCACTGCAGGGTGAGAAGACCGCCCACCAGCTGGGTCACCTCCAGCTTTTTTCCAGAGGTCAGGCTCTGGTCCAGTGCTTGGGGAGGCTGGATGGAGGACACAGAGGGTGTTCCTCAGTGTCTGTGCTTCTGCAGTTCTCTGCTTGGTTAATGAAATCTGAAACCCGCTTTGAAGCCTCCTGAAAGGACCCCTTGTTTACTTCTGAGGATGCCTTGAAGAAAGCCCTTCCTGGCAAGGAGGAAATCTGGTGTGCCTTGACCTCCTCCTACTTGGTCATGGACAGTTTGCCTTTTCCCCCTCACAGTAACGACATTCCCACAGTACTGTGGCAGAAGCCAGGGGTACCGTGCAGACTTGGGACTTGCCACAGCGAAGCCACTGTGCTCCCCTCCCTCGCTGCCTGACTGGGGCCTGGGGTTAGCACTGTTTCGCACACTGCCTGGATGAACACATGGCAGGGGAGAGTACCCAGGAGACAGCCAGTGGAGGGGAGCCCGCCCCTGTGCCCACTCTGCCTTACACCTCACATATGGGACTCGCCCGGAGCTCTCTCCTGGACTCTCACGGCCTTCTGCTTTCTGATCACGAGCCTGCTCTCCACTGTCACCTTCACCTTCACTTTAGTCAGTAGAGGGGTTAATAAAGAAAAAAAAACCTGCCTTCTACTCACCCATAAGTAGCAAAGCACTACTGTAATTTCAGATAATAGTAATTATTTTTAAAGGAGTGATGAAAAGGAATTGGGCTTCTTTGATGTTTTCTAGGCACCTTTCTATGCTACAAACTGTATTTTTCAGGAAGCATTTTTACAATGAAGAAATATAGAGATAATTTCAAACACTGCAGAAGTTTGGATAAACATCATAGATAGATCCTTGTTGATGAGCACGTTTTACAGCTTTTGCTTGTATTTTTCCTTACTGTTCCCTATTTCCCTTTTCTTCTCCTGGAAGGGTCTCTCTAGGTTGCCCTAGGTCCACATGTTGTGAATATGTGCAGGGAAGACTAAAATATCATTATTTTTATTGTATTTATATGGTTAATATTCCTTTATTAGGAAAGTTGTGAGGAGTTAATTGTAGTTTATAAAACATCTTTCTCTTGCTTTTTCTTTTTTTTAAATTAGCAGGTCTGTAATAGATCTGAGTTTGAAAACAACATATCTGAATATATTTTTTAGATCATCAAGTTCTTCATTTAATTCTAAGTTCTCGGAATGTTTTGTCTGCTTTAAGTAGCTCCTTATGTTCCTTCTTTTGCACCCCATTCATTCATCTGGTCTCTAAGTACTGTATTGTGTACTAGGTCCTGATTTTCCCAAAGGAATGGTGGATTTGCACTCCACAGCCTCAGTTCCAGAAGCAAACATAATTGTATTGGATTCTCCTGAGCAAAACCAAACCCTCATGTGTGAAGACTGTTTCTGTTCCTATTGTATTTCTGCAGGGTGACAGTTTCCAGCCCTGAAGTAGTTGGGAAAGAGTGCCAACTTCATTTTGAGTGTGGGGTCCCCTGTCCTGTCTGCGAGTCTGGCCCCAGCCACTGGTGCCGAGCAGAAGCCTGGTGTGCAGCCCACACAGATGAGTGACAGAAGGAGGCGTTTCCCCATCTACCGCCTTCTGCTCTCTTAGTCCCTGTACCAATGCAGTCGATTGGGTGATGCCTGCCACCCTGAGGAGTGTGACTGATTTCAGTGAGCCCACTAGTTCCAAAGTTTATGCATCTGGAAACACTCAAGTACACACTCAGAGGTGATGTCTAATTTGACCTGCATGGTGCATTCAAGTTGCCCTGTCAAATTGGCAGCACATCTCGTAAGCACACTCAAGTGCACACGCATGTGCACACACTGACACTGCACCATCCTGTCGGACTGGTACCGCCTCATTACAGCAAGCTCAGGCGTGGGCTTGAGGGGAACACCATGCTGTCCTTCCACATCTGCACAGAAGTGTGAGAAACTGGGTGCTGAGGTGACTGATCGATGGCCGCAGGTTAGTTAACAGCGTGACCATGCCAGCATGTCTGATTTCTGATTTCAGTTTTTTGGGGGGTGCTTGGGGTTGAAGTTGGGTCCTTGTGCTTATGAGGCAGGCAACAGAACCACTGAGCTAAATCCCCAGCCCTCTAATTTTGATTTTTAAAGACTACCTACGAGTATATTTTAAATATTAAATTTTAATGTTTGAAGAATCTTTGAAGCTCTAGGAAATAGGAGAGAATTAAGAGTTTGGAGCAAGGATTGTTACCTTGGAAAAGTTATTTAACATCTCTGAATCTCAGTTTCTTTATTTGTAAAATGAAGATTATAATGGCACCTGCCTTTTTCAGATATTTTGATTCTTAGAAGAGGCTTTTGATGTAAAATGTTTATCATGTAAGTAGCATTCAGTATTAGTTGCATCCCGTTTTCTTGTTTTGGGTCAGGGATATGTGAAGTAGGACTGTTGACTGTGAGGGGGACCCTGCAGGACATGGGCTGAGGGCAGTTTCTCCCACAGGTGTGGTCTCCATACTGGAGTGCGTGATGCAGCGTGGGTGTCATCCTGCCCTCCATTCAGAGGGGGGATGAGGTGCAGAGCCCATGAGCAGGGCCTCGGTTCACTACCAAGCCTGACCTTGGCCTGGCGAATCCTGTAGGAAGCTCTGTTGGAGCACTCATGAGTTTCCGTCTCTGAAGTCAGCCTGAGACACCGAGCCATTAGCTCAGCAGGTCTCCTTTGTTACCTGCCTTGGATGAGGGAAGTTTGCCCTGGAATCCTGAGAAGGTTAGAAAATGAACTACACAGGTGTTCATTGTCCATTGTATGATTTTTACTGAAGGTATTGAGAACTAGAAGTAGTAAAACATTTAAAAAGTTGCAGAGCAAAGAGAACTGTGTGCATCTTTCTTACTGCTGTATTTATTAGGTTCATGTCACGCACTAGACGGGGCTGAGTATTTCACAGCTCTTACCTCATTCAATCTAAACCTCATCTCCCAGAAATAACCTTGCCTCCTCCTGTTAGAGATGAGAAAAGTGAGTCTGAGGTTAGCAGCTTTGTCTGCGCTTGTAGGACTTGGGTATAGAACTGGTATTTTATTTTGGGATTATTCTAAAAGTTATAATTCTGACTACTATAAGAAAATTCTCTCTGTACCTGGAAATAATGACCATTAATGTTTTTATGTATTTTATCTTTTTCCCTTTCATAACCTTTCATTACAAATTCAAATCATTCAGCAAATCGCTATTTCTGTCTTTTTTTTGTACACTTAACATAGGTTATAAACATTTCCTGTGCCATTGTTTGTACTTATTGTTAAATACTTACAATTTTAAAAGGGCAGATTAATCAATAATTCTTGCCTTTTCACTTTTCTAGAGAAAATATGAACAAGTTTGTAACTTAGCAACAGGAAGTTACAGGTCTCAAAAGTAGGATTGGTGTGGGATGTGCTAAGTTGAAAGCCAAGTAGACACAGTGAAGCCGAAGATGAAGTAGGAGTTTAGAAGTCTCTACCTTCCTTAGGATTCTTGTATTTAAATAAGTCAGGGAGGCACATTCGCCCTGTGGGGCCATGTAAGTACCAAGGGACATAGGAAAGAATGTGGGCAGAAACAGACCAAGCATGAACTTGCAGCTTTTTAAGGCACTGTGAAGCACTCAGCTCTGTTTACCTACCATATATTTTGTTTGTGCAAGTGCTTAGCGCAAGTGCCATACACATCAGTAGTTGGTGTGTTAAAATGTTTAACCTTGTTCAAGCTTTGTTTGGTGGTGATACAGAATGGTGAAGAACAGGCCTCCCATTCAGCAAGGCTGCTGAGTGCTAGGTTACAATGAACAAATGGGCCAAGCGAGTCAGACAGAGCTGGCAGGATTCAGTGCCAGTAACTCAGCACTGCTCCAGCCTAGAGGAGCTCGGAGCTGGGGAGGAACCCGAGTAACACCAGGGGCCCGGGGCACTGAGCTTCCTCCAGGCCCGAGTGGGGTAGTGGAAGCGAGTCCTTGGGATTTCTGGCTTCCTTACCTAACCCAGAGTGAGCTCCCTGCATCATGCTCTCTTTGCCTGGCTGGGGACTGAGGGGGCACGAGACAAGGACTGGCACCACTTGGAAGCTGGCCCGCAGTTGGGTCAAATGCCACAGTGATGTGCTGTATCACCATCGCAGGGTGCACCTTTGCTTTCAGAACTGCTCCCCTCTCCATTCCCCATACTGTTTGCCAGTTTGTGTAGGTCATTAGAGAGAGGAGATTACTTCTAATCTTCCTCTGGCGCTACAGCTGGGCCTTTAGCCTGTAGATGGACAGGCTGGCCTGTGGTAAGGGGCTCTTTGGTGTTACCTGGCAGATGCCACATCTCCTGGAGCCCCTCCCATGGCCAGTCCAGCCTCTTCTTATCTCCAGAGCTCTTCTTTGCTGTGCCATGGCGTTCTGCTCTTGCTCAAGATCCAGAAGGGAGGAGATGACACTCACAGAAATGCTCTAGGTAAAGGTGGCGTATTTCCTCTCATTTAGCATGACAGAGTACTGGGTGGATCTTGGCTGGATGGAGATAAGGACATGGAGCAGGGGCAGATTTTTAGAATAGGCTTGCTTTCTTTCTAGAATGTTTAGACAGCACCAGGTGTTTGGGTTCTGTGCTAGGACCCAGAGAGAAGTCATTTCAGTGAGGTCACTCAAGAGGTTCAGATCAAAGCCATGCATCCCTGAGGTCAGGGCAGGCGGCGGTGAGGCTAATCCTGTTTCAGAGGTGTACCTCACAGAGCCGGGGAGTGGGTCTTTGTTATGTAGGGAGGGAAGGAATATCCAGAGACTTTCTGAGAAGACGACAGTCCACTCAAACCCTGAGGGACAGCATAGCAGGCAGACACAGACATGCAGGATGACCTTCCTGGGCAGAGGAGAACGCGAGTGTGTATCTGAACGGCTGAAATAAGGCAGTGAATTGGGGGAACTGCAAACCATAACTGGAGTGGATGGCAAAGAAAGCTCAATAGCTGCTGCAAGATCACAAAAGACCTGTGTGCTCTGCTAAAGAGTGTTTTCCTGAAGGCTGTGGGAGCGATGAAAGTTCCTGGCAGGGAGCAGCTCACATGTTTCTTGGCACTGGCATGGAGTTTGAAGCTGATTAAAGACGGCCTGGATGCAGGAGGGCAGGCATCTGTGTTAGAAGACATTGGCCAGGCATGAGGGCGCTAGCTGGATGCTTGCTGGATATGCACAGAGAGGACAAATTAGAGGCCGGGGCCTGGGATGAACTCCCATTTCCTCCCATGGGAGAGAGGCGGGAGACCCTAAAGAAATGGTGAGGGAGGAGATGAGTTAATCTGTAGGCTTGTGGAGAGTAAGGTGCCACTGGGACTCTAAATGGAGAAGTTCAGTAGGTAGCTGAACAAAAGAGTCGGAGGTTGGGAGATAACTTTGGCAGGAAATACAGTTGGAAAGTCTGTCTATAGACTGAAGCTACGATGTGAATGCAGTCTCACTCAGGGAGAGCAGGTGGAATTGGAGGGCAGATGAGCCCGCAGTGTGTCCCTGTTTAAGGGAATTCGAAGCAGAAGGGGCTGTTATAAGCTTCTGAGAAAGAACAGCAGGGAGAGTGGCCAACAGTATTGGCTGGTGCTATAGAGACAGTCAGGGAAAGGAAGGACAGAGCAGTGCTTACCAACTTAGACCTTCTGGAGGTGATGGGGCTCACAGGCTGGAGCTGAAGAGTACCAGTTCTGTTGCTGTCATGCACGAAGATGTCAGGCTTAGCCTAGAAAGGCAGGACCTCAGGAAACCCCATCATTAAAGGACTGGTTGGAAAAAGGTGAGAAGGAAACTGGGAAGGAATAGGCAGAGAGAAACAAGGATAGTTTAATCCTGGAACCCACACCAGGGACACGGGTATGGTCAGTGTAACATAGAGTGAGATTGTCCATAAACAGCGCTGAAAGCTTCCCATTAGTTTTGGCATTCAGCAGGTCACCTGCAAAAGCAGGGTGGAGTGTGGCTTATCCTGCATGTCTGTTATAGTTTATGTTTAGCTGTCCTCCCAAAGCCTCCGGCAAGTGAGGTGGGGCTATTTCCGAGGTGGCTGAATCTAGAGTGTGTGATTGATTCATGGGCAGTGCTAGGCCTTTGGGCACTAGGATCAAGGGTGTGAATGCCTCCCACCCTGAGTGTTCTGGATAAGATAAAAGGGGCAGGGAGACACTGTTAAGGTCTCTTGTTGCTTTGATACCCTCTCACCTGAGTAAACTGTTTCTCCTCTGCCAAGCCATCCTGCCTTAGAGCCAGCAGACTATGGACTGAAACTCTATGAATTGTCAGCCAAATGAACTTTTCCTCCTTTTAACTTTGGGTGTAGGGTATTTTTGTCTCAGCAAGGAGAGAAAAGTAACTAAGACAACATTGCTACTCATTGCATATGTTTTCCATTGACACTTTGAGAGCTCAAAGGAAGGCCTGAAAAACACCAGCAATCACCATTTCCTGGAGGAGACGGCAGCACTCACTGTTTCCTGTTTGATCTGCCAGTTCTAAAGGATGCAAGTGATTATGATGGTCTTGTGTATCTTGGACAGCTGACAATGGTATAATCTATAGAGGGGTTTCATAGTGATGTGTTGCTACGTAGGCAGGTCGGTCCCTGTCTGTGTGGGACTGAGCCATCCAGGTACGGTGAGGCCAACTTGCAGGCAGAGTGGTGAAGACCAGTCATAGTCTTCTTCTAGGATCCGGTCATTGTCTGTGTTTGGGATGAGATGTGCTCTGGTCATCTTAGGCCTGTTTGCCCACAGTGTGTGTTGAGAGCCACAGATAATGCACCCTCCTTCTAAGATGCTTTAAATACTACATTTAATACATGGTGCCTCCATACTTGTTTCACCTTGGGATAAATTTTAGGATTAAAAGAGCAGTTTATGATCCTTATGAAAGGCCAGTGGAAGCAAGTAAAGAAGTTAACAATCCCCCTTCCCATTGCCAGACTCTGCCTGCCCTGGCTGAGGTTGCCAGCACTGGTGGCGGGGTGGGGAGTGTCCCACTGTGTAGGGCTCTTTTTTTTGTTACCGGGGATCAAACTTGGGACCTTGGACTTGCGAGGCAGGCGGCAGAACCACTGAGCTAAACCCCCCGCCTCTGTAGGGCTTGCTTTCATGGTAGCTCTCTCTGTGACTGTGACTGGGCCCACAGGGGTGAAGAGTGTGTTTGTTAGTCACCTTTACCTCCTTGCTTACTGCTATATGACCTGATATAAATTTTGGATTAATTAGACAAATGAGTGAAGGAGAGGAGTTCTTAGGCTTTGCCTTTGGGACCATCATTTCCATCCCTTCCATCATAAATTTAGGTGAAAATTGGATACAGATAGCATCACTTTTGTTTGGTTTTTGAATTTGTAAGAACACTTATCTCACGGACAGTGTTTAGTGATGGGGTGGAGGGTCTGCAGCCCCTTTATCTAACCTAAAGTACAGATTTTTCAAATTATGTAAATACAGTTAGTCTGTTCGGAAACCAGTAGATGACAGAGAACAGATCAAAGATGACAGGCTCAACACTTTAATTAAATTGTAAGGTATGGTATTTACAGTGCCTTTTAAGTTCTTACAGTGAAGCACATTAGAACTTCTACATGGAGTTCAGAGACTTTTCCTGTGTGCTTTCTGCATGGCAACCACTGAGGTGCTGTCACAGAGTAGCAGAAAGAAGAATGCTGGCCAAGAGAGGACAAGGTACAGTCCGCCCTGGGGACGTTCCAGCCATGTTGGCAAAACCGTATTTATAGGTTTGAAAGGGGAGATGGGGAGAACATCTCAAAGGTCAGCAAATCCAAAGACCATTGAGATCATCAGCCCATAGAGAAAGGGCTCTGAGCAGTGATGGGAGTGTGGTCTTTCTGCTTCAAAGTTAAACTTTGAATTGTGGTCATTTTCCTTTGCTTGGAGCAGTTGTTTCTTCAGATGGGCCATGGGACCACCTACATAGAATTCTTGTTAAAAATTGCATATTTCCAGCTCACCCAAGGACTACGCAATCAGAATTTCCAGAGCAAGATCCCAAGAGTATGCATTTCAAAATCCAAAAAATGTCATGAAACTTTAAATTTGAGCTGGGAGTGATTCATCCTGAACAGAACCTAAACAGTTCCTTACTGGGTCCAGATTTTAAATAGCATTTAGGCCCAAAGTTATCTTTATAGTCTGACCTCTCTCATCTTCAACCTAATCTTTAGTACTGCATTTTAAACGATTTCTAGATCATTCCTTATTTGAACTTCTGAAATCGGAAGCATTCGGTGTCAACATTACATTCAGAAAGTTACAGATCTGGGGCATTTTGGAGTTTTGGTTTAGGGATGATGAGCTGAGCGATTTTCTAAAATCCCAAAAGCTCCAGTGTCTGAAATGCTTCTGATCCTGAGCGTCGCAGGTAAGGGATATTAGGCTTGTACAGACAATGATTTTTGTCCAGTGCCAGCTCCAAGCATTGTATTACTGCCTTTTAACAGAAGCAGACTTTTCCTCTCATCCCTCCCCTTCCACCCTAAATTTAGTCAGAGGTGCCTGTGAGGATTTCTTAGGTCATGCAGATTGTTCCACATATCACAGTGTATTATCTTCGAGGTGAGATTCAGCTGAAACATAACGCATATTTTATTCTGACTCAGGATCTTGAATTTTCTGTAATTCCCAGAGAAAGCAGTTGTTCTGCAGAATTTACTCATGACACTAAGTTATGAGAAATACTCATTGTAATCCTCAGAAGGACTCCAGTGCACTCATTCAGAGGCAGGGCCAACAGAATGCGTATGCACACTGTACGTGATGGGGGCGTTGAAGGGAATAATGTCGGGTTCAGGGTAGTGGTTCTGATGTTTCTGGTTAAGAAGTGTGAATGCATTATAAGTATGTTACCTCTCTATCAGCATTATTCCTCTGAAATGTAAATTTTGAGTTCTCTCTAGAATGCCTTTTGCACTATTTTTTATGGTTGAACCTCTTTTTAATGATTGCTTTTGGAAAAGTGTACCTATATTACAGGTAGTGAAATTTTTGAAATGTCAATTTAATTAAAAAATGACAATACAGTTAAATTAAATCCAAATATTTTCCTTTTCTATCCTCTTTCCGCCTCCTTTTCCTACCCTTAATTAAACAACAAAACCAGCTTTTCCTTGCTAAATTGCTGTTCTATCCCTCCTACGAGGCAGCCTAACCAAGACTTCAGCATATCCTTTAAAGGTTGGATCTCCTTCATTGTAATAGAAGCAGAGCTGTATAATGGAGGAAAACCGAAGGTGGAGTATCTGTTGGATACCATGCTAAGATGGCTAGAGCCTTGTGAGCAGTGGTTCTAAACCTGGCTGCATGGAAGATTCACCTGAAGTAGGTTTTGTTTTGTTTTTAACAATGGCCACAATCCCCCAGTCTGCCTTTTGGAACTCTTGAGGTAATGGTGGCCCAAGGAGATTCTGATGTGCCAGGACCACCAACCAGTAAGGTTAGCCACCCCAGTATGTCTCAGAGGTTTATCTGAATCTCCTGGAACACTGAAATGAGTGTTCCTGCACAGACCCCAGATCTGCTGAATCAGTCGGCAGGACTTTGTTCTGTCCATCTGTGGTTCTTCTGTGCACTCATGCACGCAGATCCCCGGCCTCTAAGACACTTGGTGGTAGTAGTAGTCCTGGGTGGGACTGTGCTTTGGGAGAGACTGGTGCGACTGTTGAGAATCAGTGTTCGGCTGGTTATTGTGGGCCAAATGCCTTCTCTTTGAATTTCACTCCTGGCCCTGGACTTTCTCATCTTTGTTGTGTGTTACCCAGAAGAATATATTAGAATAGGAACAACTCATTCCATTAACAAACACTGGGCGTAGTGTGGGATGTGAGAGGTAAATGCAGGGTTTAGTGGGCAGTGTATCCTGGCGGGTGAGAATCACAGATCCCAAGTGAAAAGATGAAGGATACTGTAAAATGTAACACCAGAGAGAGCAGACATTGGCCCTACAGAATTCACTCTACAAAGTGGGCCTGGCCACAAGGGTGAATCTGCAGGCAGAGGTAGAGGGGATTCTTGTGGCTTAGGGAGGGTGGAGAAGATTTGAGGGAAGTTGGACTTTCATCCATTAGAAGCTTCACTTCTGTAAAGAATGTTGATAGATAAATCTTGGTAATTGTAATTTTATCCATATTAAATGAGGATAAATACAACAGGCTGTAAGTTCAGGTGAAAGGCAGGTGTCTGATGAAATGCATCTTTTGTTTTTTATATTTGGTTACTGTCTTCTTGAAGTATAAGTAGCTATTAAAAGTAGAATAGAATATATAATCTATCTGTCTATCTTGTTTTGAAAAGAAGGGAATGTAGAAAAAACTCAAATTACCCACATTTTTTTCTTGACATTATTCCACACGAAACCTAATATATTTTGGGGTTCTTTTTTACTTCTTGTTTTTTAATCAGCATCTGGTACTGTAAGACACATTTGTGTTTAAGCCTACTCGGTGGGGAAGGAAAATTTAAGATACAAAAGTTAGGTTATTTTGATAATTGTGGCTGGAATTAGGTGAAAACCTTCTCAGCTGGGACTTTTTTTTTTTTTTTTTTTTTTTTTTTTTTTGCCAGCACAAGTCCCAAGTCTTGCACTAAGCGCACTTTCCCACAGTACTTGGTCTTGCCCCCCCCACCCAGCACCATGCAGAGCTGGGCAGATAAGCCTCCATGTGTGCCGGGAAAGCTGCGTGGAATTACGTCGCTAAATGGCTGGCTGCCTTCCAGGCAAGTCCGTGACACTTGGGAGAATGTGATAAATTCTCCTTTTAGCTTTTTTTCCCCAGTACACCCAGAACAACAGCTGTGGCAGCAAAAGCAGGCCTGGATCGTGTATTCATATTTAGTCTTGTTTGACAATCCCAGATATTTTTAAGCAGGACTGAGCTGGGCAGCCCACAACAGAACATTCAATCTGTCTTAATCAGCCAGCCTGTTTGGCACACAAGGGCCTGGTTTTATCCTAGTAGTAAATAATTCTAAATGAAGCAATCATGTACTGAATGTACCCAGAGCCACAACACCCAGTATTTTACTATAGCCTGTCAGTGTCTTTTTTTCACATGCTTGTTCTATTAACTGCTCACTGTTTTGTTTCTTGTAGCTTTTGAGTTCTGTCTTTGACCAGGTCTTGATTCATGGTTTTTATATATAATAGGATCCTATGTTTGGTGCTAGTGTGGCCTCCCTCTTTCCCTCCCTTCTTCCTTCCACACAGCTTGCCAAATAGATGCAGTGTTCGTTTTTGCTCAGAAGTGTTTCACATTGTGTCACCTCGTTTCCATCTTCAGATGATGGGATTTTGTCACTTTCTTATTTTGTGAGTTGGTGCCTGTCATCCCAGGAGCCTGCACTCCATTTATGGGTTTCTGATTCTGCCCAGGGTCTCTGCTCTAGGCTCCTGATCATCTCTTCCTTGTAGATGCGTACTGAAGGTGTCCAGCTTGAGTCCTCTCTCACCCTGGATGGCTTTCCTCCAGTTGACTTCTGAAGAAAGACTTCTGTCCATTGTTCTGTTGATGGCTGAGCTTTTTTCAGATCTGAAGCAGATCAAACCCAGACACTAAAATGAACTATTCCCTGACCTTGGTACTTTCCTCAAGCTCGAACCCCTTCTCGTTCCTCCTACTTACCAGGCCGATTAAAGTTACACTCTCTACATGGGTTCTCAGGCTTGGAGAGTTAATAGAGCAATGTAACATGTTTTTAATATAATTTATCTTTTATTTCTGTAGCACACAAAGGTGTAAACGTGATTTATGTTGTGCCAGTCACGTGCACACCCAAGCAAAACGTGCATGAGCCTGGGTCCTGTGTCCCTGCGAGCCGCAGTGGCAGGAAGGAAGCGTGATTAGATCCATCGCCCCAGCGTGGGCTCCTCTTTCCTACACTGTTGCATCCTGCAGTTGGAAACAGGGAACAGCTTTCTGTTTCCCCCCGGGGTGACTGGTGTGTTGGTCAGTGTGTGTCAGGGTGTGGGGGTGTGAACGAGGCACCTGACGGAATGAGCACAGCAGACAGGACTTGCCAGTGGGGTGAGCTGGGCATCTGTTCTGAATCTCTCTCTTGCACATGCCTCTTTGATGTGGAGCAGGAGCAGCAGGAAGCAGGGATGAGCCAGAAGTCCACGGAAGGGAAACAGACGGGAGCAGCTGCCCCTGAGTCCTTGCCCCGTGCTAGTAAATGGTTCAGTGTGCAAAGGCGTGGGTGTGAAACTGACAGTTTGTGGATTCTCAGGGGATTACATGCGCTCTGAGAACTGTGAACTGGTATAACAGTTTTATTTTATATA
>NW_022900926.1:68371904-68376537 GCF_012274545.1 Fukomys damarensis | reverse complement strand
ATATATATATATATAATCAGTTCACCAAAACAAATATAAATTTTATGGATCATAACCATATACCAAGAAGGAAAGGAAAGGAAAGTTGCATGATTTGTTAGCTGTTGGTAAAGAAGCTGAGAGACTTAGGAGAAATGTTTGGGTCATGAGGAAATGGGACAGGAGCATGATGTGCACTGGCAATCTGCCTTTAGGAAGCTGGTGATGGGCGTGTCCACAGAAAAGGCCTGAAGCTCTGCCTGATGAGGCCTGCGGAGCTCAGGTGTTGGCTGCCCCACCTCTTTTGATAAAGGCAGTGACATAGTTTCTGCAGACAGGTTGTGCATTCCTAATCAGAAAGTCTGAAATTTGAAATGCTCCAAAACCTAAAACTCTTTGAACACCAACATGATCCCACAAGTGGAAAATTCCACACCCCACCTCATGTGATGGATCTCAGTCAAAACACAGGCTCACTAAAAATATCATGTGAAACCACCTCAAGGTGTGTATGCAAGGTGCATTTCATTCATAAATGAAGTTCATGTTTAGACTTGGTTTCCCAAGCTGTCTCTTTACATGTATGCATGTATTCCATAATCTAAAGAATTTCCGAATCCTGGCCTTCTGATCCCAAGCATTTCAGGTTAAGAGCTACCCCATCTGTGCAGTGCTTTTACCTCCCACACTGCCTGTGGGTGTGGTGGCCCTGGACACACATGGTTCTAGGGTGACGTAGTGGTGGGAGGTCCTGCTGGGTCCAAGTCCAAGGCAACTGTCAAGTTGCTCTCAGCCTTCACTAGAGAGTCACCTTTAGAGGTTATGGTTTCAGCCTAAGCAGAAGTGAAGACAGTTATCTGAAGTTGACACAGAAGTGACTCCAGATCTGGCCACACCCTCTTTGAGTGAGATTGATGCAGCTCAGCCTGAGCAGTGTAATCAAGATTATGAATTTTTTATTTGGATATGAAAGACTATCACCATCGTTTTGTAAGGGTGGAGAATCCAACCTGCCAGACAGGATGTACTCCCAGATTGAACAACAGTCCTTTTAGATAAATATAAATAAATTTGGCTTCCTGGTTAGAAAACCTAGTCACATTCTGCCCATTTTTCTCTTGTGGCCAATCATGAGTGCTGCATCACAGACCAGAATGTGGCAGCTCCTGTTTTATACTCCCTCCATACCCTTACCCCTTCTCCACTGACTTCTCAAACCACTCTGCTTGTGTCCTCTCAGAGATGACAGTGACTCCCTCACACCCTAGCTGGTCTTTCCTGCCAGTCTTGTGGCTTCACTGGTCCACACTCTGGGAGACTTCGCTCTGTGCCACTGCTGCAGTTTCCTTCCCCACCGTGCTGTGCCTCCTCCCCTGACAGCAGGATCACCCAGGAGGACAGCCAGACAGCACCCTGCATTCCTTGCTTGCTACTCTGTCTCTGTATACATTCCTGCAGCATCTCTGATCCCAGCAGTGTGTCCACAGCCATCACATCTCATTCCTGGGTCCTCAGTTGATACTTTACAGACTCCCTTGGAGAGGGAGTGGGACTCCAAGGCCCTGCTCTTCCACTTGTCAGCAGAGTGATCTCGAACAATTTAATGTTTCTGAGCCTGCTTCTGAATCAGTCCCAATGAGACTGCTACTGTCTCAGCATTTGTGGCAAGGGCTAGAGATGATGCATGCAAAAGCCAGTCAGGGTGTCTGGTCCTTAACAGGCCTCAGAAGTGGTGGCTGTTCTTACTGGGAGAGTCCTCTCTTCAGTGTCATCCCCGTCACTTTATCTGACTGGGTCTCCCTCATTGTTCTTAGTGCCTAGGACTTACGGCTTGTGTCTGTACGGCAGAGACAGCAGCTCTCAGCTGGCTGATTTGAGTGTGCTCTTCTCTGAGCAGTAAGAGGTAGTTAGGTAGCAGTTTCTGAGTTTCATTGAAAATAGAAGCATTGAGCTATAAAGCAGCATGAAGTGTCTGTGTGGCAGAAGGGAGGTGACTGGGTGCGTTCTTGGTAGCACGGTGGTCAGCTGCAGCTCAAGGGTAAGCCAGCCCGGCATTGCCCAGGGTGAACATTCGGTGTGTGAGCAAGAACCCACAGTCTTCATTTCTCTCATGGGCAAAAACTGCTGCATGGGAGAGGGTTAAGTTTTATAATCTGATGTCTTGCTTTTCATCATCTATAGCATTTTGCTATTGCTAGATTTAGAAAGTGATCAATAAAAAAGTACTGCTAGTACAAGGAAAAGCTAGGTGGGCTTACCTGAAAGTCACATTCTGCACATTTTCTCATTGTAGACCAGTAACACAGGTGTAATTAACCTGAACATGGGAATTGTTCCCTGAATCAGCTTCGTGGTGACTTATTAGAGTTGGTGTGGGGGGTTAGCAGCCTGTGCCATCACTGTGCTGACTGGGAATTGCTGGTGCCTGGTGGGTCATCTCTGCCCCGGGCCTCTTTTAGGGGTGGTTCCTGGGGCAGCTTTAGTTGCAGTGGTATCATTTGTTTATGCTACGTTATTTTTGTTTATGATTGGCTTAATGTTGGTGATACTGCATTAAGTTACTGTCTTCAAATTCTTGACTGTTTATGCAGCTTTCTGTCTCAAAGATCAAATACTGATGGCTAAATACTTAACTCTTTTATGTGGTTGACTTCTTGACAGCCCCCAACCCCGTACATGTCCAGGGTGAGAGGAGGGTCCCACTAGTTGCTGTAAAGAGTGACTCATACTTAAGACCAGCCTGACCCCTTCAGGGGAGATTGCCTTCCTCTTACATTTTTGGACTCCATCAGATTGTCAGGTCATCTCATTTTATCTCTCCATGGACCTGTGAGGCGGGTGAGACAGTGAATCTAGAGGCTCTCTGTGGAGGAAGCTGATCCAAGCGGCTAAGGTTTACCTGTGTTACATAGGCTGCTGGCCAGGGAACCTGCCTTCTCTTCCGGATCCCCATTAGGAGGAAGCGCTGTTGAATGGCTGTCAAATGCCTGCCATGGTCTACCCCGGACAAGGCGGGACTCAGCGGAAAACAGCTTGGTCTGACCTTGAGGAGGGTAGTTCTAGCTATTAAATAAAGCAGTTTATAGATTTTATTTTTTTAATGTTAATTGTAAAGAAATTTAGTGAATAACTTAAATATTTATTAGCTACTAATAATTGTTTTTACTTATTGATATTAGTTATTGGGGCAGTAAGTACATTATTGTAATCACTGTTGATCGGAATGTTCAAATGAGAAAAATTGGCCTAATTCATTTAGGAACCTTCATGAAGATTTAAGATTTTGAGATGCTTTTCTTCTTTGTTATGATGGTATCCTTTTTATGTATCTGAAAATGAACTTTCATTTGGCTTATTCAAGCAGAAGAATGGAACAAGGAGGCAGGTGGGTGTCCCACTTCCTCCCTGGTCTTTTGACTGAGCTGCTGCTGCTCCAGGACAGTGTCATCCTGGGCATTACCAGGGTGCCTGTCTCTGGACCTCCATGTTCTGGAGACAGGAAAGCCATGCCTGCCGTGCAGACCCAGGCTCAGGTGAGACGACTTCGGGTCACATGTGCGCTTGGGGGAGATCGTTGCTGTTTTGGTGCTTTAGTTTCCTCCCTCCAAGAATGGAGGTGACCATGGCACCTTCTTTGGAGTTGTGACCGTTTAACTCAGTGCAGTGTGTTTGGAAGGGTACCTGACAGCAGGGGCTGCCCCTGCTGTTTCATATCACAGTTCTTAGCAAAGGGTGCCCGGGACTGCGCCCAGGAGAAGGAAACTGGTCAATGCCGAGGTAGTTTGTCCCGTGACTGGCACAGCGAAGATGTGGATGTATACAGACAACTGCGTGTGTGACTCTTGATTCAGTTTTAGTAAAACTTCAGCTTACTGACTTTCCATGTGCTGTGTTCTGAGGTTTCACAAAAAGAAATGGGTAGAGGTAATAATTTACTTTCTTGGCAGTGGAAAGGAAAGAAGGGAAAGAAAAAAATTGAAAGTAAGAAGGAAAAATTGGAAATAAAGCTTAAGTATATGGGGGGGTATGGAGGAGTTGAAGCAAGGCCAGGGGACTGGGAAAAAATAAGAATCAGGATATATCTTGAGCAGGTACAGATTCTCAGTGATGAATGTGATCATAAGGTCTACCTAAATGTATCAGTAAACTCAATAAATATTAAAAAACTTTGCTTCCTTTAATAATTTTAGTCGTGTTTCTGTCCCTATATCACATCAGTATGAATTGGATAATCTTACAGAACATATGCAGAAATATTTAAGTTTTGTTCTGCTTCCCATTTTACAGTTCTTTTCATCTGAAGGAACCTAGCCTATTATACCTTGGTAATGTCAGATGGGTCTGGAACCCAGAAGGAGCAGACTCTTCCTTCGTGGAGAACAGCAGAGACACAATACCTGAAAGGGTTTGTTCTGCTGTGACCGGTAGAGTGGGCTGCCAGCCCACAGCCCTCCATGGAGGAAATGCAGGCGAGGGCCAGCATCAGGTGTGTTCAGGAGACAGTTCTTAGTCTGTCCTTGCCCTATCACACGGGGTCCCTAAAATGGGGACAGGTTCCAGGAAGTGCCCTGGTCTGTTTTGAGAACTCTGGAGATGTGGGAATGCCTTGATTTTTTTTTTTTTTTCCTACAGAAGCATCTAACCACCTTATGTG
>NW_022900926.1:68328995-68371826 GCF_012274545.1 Fukomys damarensis | reverse complement strand
TTTTTTTTTTTTTTCCTACAGAAGCATCTAAGCCAAGCTTATGTGGTAGAATCTCAGCTTGCTGTGTTAGAATAGATGCTGAGGAAAGATTATAAGTGCCTGGAGGGACAAGGAATGTGCTTTTAAGTCTCTTGCTAGATAACTATCCCTTGAGAAAGCTGTCTTCTGTCTCCAGCAAGTGGTACTTGGGATTGTTGCCTGTGTGGTCTGTTAGAGGAGACCTCGGCAATCACAGGCCTGGGGCTGGTTGTGGATTTCTCTACACAGGCTGTGGTAACGGTTGCATTCGTAAACTAGAGTTGGTGAGGCCCCCACATCCATACAACTAAATATCGTCATGAGAACAGTTCTCACTGGGAAATATTGGGAGCTTGGAGTAGGTCCCAGTGAAAGGCTGCCTTAAGAAAGTTAAGGGGAGAGATGAATTCTACAGTCAATGCCAGCCATTTTATAAATATTGTTACAGTATACAATTTCATTTTTTCCCTTTTGGCATATGTTTTAATCAACAGCTATCACTCTCCCTGGGTGAAAAGGTTAACTGGCTGATACCTCCCAGTGTTGGTGCTATCTCCTCAGATTTAGGGGAGTCAGCAGAAGAGCCTGACTACTAGAACCCGTTAGGACTTCCCAGCATGCGGACTGGGAGCCAGGGATGATGAAGAATTTAGACCCAGACCAAAAAGAGAAGCATTTAGCATCTAATGAGTTCCCTCTGTGTGGCTTCGAGTCTCCAAGACTCAGTCCCCCTACCCACCCCCCATCTTCTCCTCAGTCCTGCAGAAGAGCTCAGCCTTCCTGTTTCGGGAGCTTCCCTTCCCCAGACTGCCGGGATCGCACTGTATCAGTGATGGGAGCTGCTGCAGTTGTTCCTCGGTTCGCCCTGTGACCGGTACCCATGCTTTATGAGGGCTGACAGTTGGGCAGAGGCGCTGGGTCCTCACTGAGCAGGCTTGCCACGTACCGACCTTCCAAGGGAGCCGGGTGTGATTTGTCAGCTTTGCCCCTGTGGCGATGCTGCCACCAGCCTTCCTTGGTTGCACCCAGTGCTTGCCTGCACAGCCGTGGCTTGCTGGCCGCTGAGTTGCCTGTCTTCCTGAGTCCGGATGGCCTGTCCACAGCCCAGATGAGAGGCGTGATTCCATGGTGGAGTTTACATGGGATGAGCACAGTATGAATTCATGGGAGATGTGACTTAAAAGTTTTGTTTGTTATACCTTCTTGGCCAACTTTTTCATCAGCTGAGTCTTGACAAGTAATTGTTTTGGGTTACATACCTTAAGTAATTTAAAAATCTCATTAGTAGTACTGCTAGTATAGTAATACTATATAATAATACTAAGTAATACAAGTATTTCTAATACTTTCATGTAAATAGATGCTTATTCGGGGTTTAATCATCATTGCTTCTCCGAAAATTGAAACCATAGCAGAAACCCTTCAGATCTTGTCTCCATTAATGATGCTTCTCTTCTTTAGTTGGCTTGGCCTTTTTATCCTTAGAGCAGCCCTAACTTGGATGGCTGTATGACTGCTGGATCCCCTTTTCCCCACTAAGAAACTGTTACCAGCACATAAATTGTTGACAGCTCGACCTGGCACAGTAGGGAAACCTACTGTCAAGAGACCTTCCTGGCCCTTTCTCCACCCAGACTCCTGTTGTGATGCCCGGAAGGAAGGGTGCTCGGGATGATGCCATTCTCTCCCCAGGGCGCACCCTCTCCTCACTTTGCATCAAGTGTCACCTTTGTGCTTGGGCTGCTCCTCTGCCCTTAACTGCTTCAGAGCATAACAAGGTCCTTCTTTGTCTGATGTTCTCCTTCCTCAGAACTTTTGTAGCATTTACGTTATATATGAGCTGCTAGTGTTATTTAAAAAGATTTGTGGTGCAGAGTCCATTTTACAGGTAAGGAAGTCGAGGCACAGGTAGGCTAAGAATTTACCTAGTACTCGTTCTTAGCATGTAGAACCGACACAGCTCTGGCTCTCAGGGCTGTGTAAATGTGACGAGGACACGCTGGACACCAGTGACCCTGGGTAGGAGGATGTGGTCATCTGGGTGACTGGGACCTGAATGGGGCTGATCATGACAGGAGTGGGCAGAAAGAAGGGGAGAATAATCACAGAATATCAAAAGTATTTGGGAACTGCATGTGTGTACGCGCGAGGGTAGC
Organism: Fukomys damarensis; assembly: GCF_012274545.1. Lineage (NCBI taxonomy): Eukaryota > Metazoa > Chordata > Mammalia > Rodentia > Bathyergidae > Fukomys > Fukomys damarensis. The sequence continues at coordinate 68,369,652 of NW_022900926.1, read as the reverse complement.
GGTTAGCATTTGGACATCAGCTAAGAGTTTCTGCTGGGACTAGCCTACATCTCTTTTCGTGTGTGAGACCTGGACTAAGCCATTTTCTTACTGAAGAAGTGGAGATAACAACTGTCCTGTGTGTATCATGGCTCAGTGAAAGAGCGACTGTCTTGTTAGAGGATTAGTAGCGTTAGTTTCTCAGCTGTACACTCTCGCAGGGCCAACATGGCCTCTTCCCAGTTTGCTTGCGGTTCAGTAAAGTAGTTGACCATCACCACTTTTGTTATTAACACCGTAAGAGATCTTACAAAACCCAAGGAGCCCAAGAGAAGCCTGAGTTTATGGCTCTGGAAAGTGTCCCTGGGGCTGTGACGTTTTAGCTGAGTACAGTGTACTTCAAGGCGATAGTTGTTCTCCTTTCTACCCCCACTTTCCATTCTGATGTACTTCAGTAATTTCCTTAAAGCAAACCAATAATCAGTACTCTTAACCACACTTTTGCTTTTCTTGTCTTTTATGGGCAAATAGTGCAAAGGGCCAATTTAAGAACATGCGTGTGGTGGAAAGAAGTATTTGTTTCTGCTCTTGTCGCTGATTTACATCCTCAGCAGGTTGGCCAGACAGGGGATGCCTTCCACCCCCAGGCCCTGGGCTCTAGCCGTTCTGGACTCCATACCTCCTCAGTCTTGGTTGGTCCATCTTCTTGGGCCTCAGAGATGTTTCTGATGTTCTGCATCATATGAAAGACTTCTACACTTGATCTTAGCCAAAAGGCCGAGAAGCGATCATAGGAAAGACTTCTGTCCCATTTTTCTTCCTTTTCTTTGTGTGTGATAGAGCGGCACACCCCTACAGAATTCGCGTTTGGCTGTGTGGCGTGATCTTCTTCCTCAGCACTTGTGAGGCCTCTCTCTTCTCAGCCTTATGTAGCCTTCTTCCCAGGACCCAGAGGATCAGGAGGGGAGACTGTGCATCAGAAAGGGGCGTCCAGGCTGACAGTGCTTCAGGCACGGTGAGGCCCGCCCATGGCTCGTGGCTGCCACACTCGCCGGACCGGTGGTGCTGTGCTGCCTGGGTCATGGGTGTCCATTCAGTCATGAGCACAGCCTGCTGGCTGTAGCGTGGGGTGACACCCTCAGGCCTGTGTTGATGAGCAGGCAGGCCATCCGGCTGAGTTTTAGTACCTGTTTGTACAGTGCAAGTTAAACTCTGTCTGTGGTCTCTAGCTCTCTGTCTCTGTCTCTCCTTGTCTGAATACCCCCTCTCTCTGTCTCTATCTCTCTCTTCTGCATTCATCTAATCCCCAACTCTTTTCTATTTTGAGATAGATGTCATTCAATCACTAAGTTGCCCAGATTGAGCTCAATTGGGATTCTCCTGCCTCAGCTTCCCAGATTGCTGATATTATAGATATATGCCACCATTCCTATTTCTGAAGGGAGTAGATAATATTTATAAAATGGGTATTGTTGTATTTGCATCTCACTGCTCACAAATATTTGTGGGTTTTAAAAGTCCACTCTAGAACCAACTGTACTTAAGATTGTCTATGTGTGTATCTTTTATGAAGTGAGGATCATAGAACAGTATTTGTTTTTCGCTGTTGTACATGACCGAGCGAAGCAAGTAATAGTGTGAGATAAACGTTAGCACTTAGTCACATGCTTTGAGCTTTTCAGTCTGAACTGAAAGCTTTCATGCACATCTGATTATTGACGTTGTCAGAGCTAGGAGCTCCTCTCTCCTTCATTTCTCTCTGCTTCCACACTCAGTTTAGAAATACTGTGTACTCAGCTTGCATTTGTTGAACTGGTAGAAGAAACCACCTTGGACCAAAAGAACCTTTTCTGTTTTAGCCCTTCTCTGTCTAAAGAGTCCAAAACAAATGTATTTTTGAAATGAAATGGTATAAGTGAACAGTTTAAAGCCTTGAGGGCTATGGTCTCAGGGTTTGTACTGAAAGAAGAAGGAATTAAAAATAACACTTTGGTTGTTGAATTGGGTACCTTGTCTAGGCTGATGGAAGGATAAATTGTTACAATCTGACTCCCCCCTAAAGCGATTTGGCAGTATTTATCAAGCTCTGTAAGGATGTTAATGCCTCTGACACCGTAATTCTACTTCTGGGAACTTAGCCTAAGGAAATAACCTGAAATGGGCATAAATACAGTTACAACATCAGGAACTTGGAAACAGCCCAAATGTTCAATAATAGAGGATTGATTAAATGAAATCTGAAAATGTATGTAAGTGTATTTTTTTGGCTATTTAAAAATGGCAAAATGTAGAAAAATGATAGGAAAAAAGTTGATTAAGATAATGTAAATTAAAAAAATCACGAGCCCAGATTGTGTTTCACAAAACTATATACACACTGTGCATGTGCATTTGTGTGTGTGTGTGTGTGTGTGTGTTTTTGTGTGCACAAATGCCAACTATGAAAACTCTTTGGAATAAGGCATTATCTCTGCGTGATAAGAGTGTTGGCATTTTTCATTTTCTTCATTATTTTAAATATTTTCCAAATTCCTACATTTTTAATAAGGAGAAAAACCATAATTTTAAAAAGTACTACTTCAGAGTACCTCATACTGATACAACCACATGAAAACAACAATAAAAGTATAGAAGGGGGCCGGGGATTTAGCTCAGTGGTTCTGCCGCCTGCCTCACAAGCACAAAGACCTGAGTTCTATCCCCCGTACCCCCCAAAAAAAAGTGTAGAAGAAATTAGAACTGAATTCCATCTGTGATCATGGTAAGGCAGTGGCACTTGCTGACAGTGGACTGGTGGTGATTGTTCTTTGTAGTATTTTTCTGTTCAAATGTTTCTTCTGTTAGGAAAGCAAGAGTAAATGCAGAAAAGCACCTTGTAAGTCTTTGCCACCTCTGAATAGAGGTAGTAATTTCTGGGTAGTATGTTGTGACTGTGGTCTGTCGTGAAAACAATACAGATTTTAACAATGGTGACATATTCTCTTTGCTCCCGCAGACATCCCGGAGATTCCAGAGAGCATCTCATTCTGTAAAGCGCTGCAGATAGCCGACTTCAGCGGGAACCCACTGACCAGGTAACTTCCTCCTCACTCTTCCTCCTTGGCACTAACGGTGTCCTTCCTGGGAGCCAGCAGAGCACTCAGCCAGGTTACCTATCTCAGGAGTACCTAGATGGATCACTGTCTTTATCAAGGACAGTTGGTTCTCTCAGGTATTTATATAGACGTAAGCGTGCAAGGGGAAATACAGTGTGCTGATGGAAAGATTGAGAGGATGATGAAACAGGGGAAAGGAGTGCTTTTCTGAAGAATTTGAAGAGTGGGTTGTAAATTCCCTGTTTATCCCTCACTTTCTGTGGGGATAAAGACTGAGTTCCAAACTCACAGACAGCTTACTCAGTAGTTATCCAAGGAGAGGTCCTATTAGACTTAAAATTTATAATCTCAACTTTATTGTAGCTCTCTCTCCTTTAAAAAGACAAAATGGAGTCCTATCAACACCATTATTTCCTTACTTTAGCAATATCTGCAGGGATTTCTTTGGGTTTATCCCTCCAGATAAAGCCACCAGTCACTGTTTTCTTATGTGTGCCAGCTCTGCCCTTCTTTTGTCTCGCGACATGTGCCCAGGCATAGCGAGTAGCAATGCCACAGTCTCTGCTTGTAGCTCCTGGCTCAGTCCCTAGTCCACCGACCCTGGCCTCCAGGTGCTGTGTCGCCAGGGTACCTGACTTGGTGCCCACAGGGTAGGGCAGGGCAGGGCAGAGGCAGCCCTGGGTGTGTGTGCTGGAGGTCTCTCCGGGCCAGGCGGGCCGTTTCAGGATTACCCAAGAATCCGTAAGCAACCTCAGCAGAAAAGTGCTCCTCCTTTTCCTCCTTGGCCATTGAGCTAGAATTTGGGATTCATCTTATGCATTTCAAATTCCTTGGGACTTCCTGGGTATGGAATGCTGGATAAATGCCCTATTTTACTTTTTCTGTGCCTTCTCATTTTCAAGAGATAAATTTTTTTTAAAAAATATCTTGCTTTCCTCTTTTGAATTTCAGTGACTGAGTTACACTTACTATTTATGATTGAAAATAGTAATCTAGTCTGTCCATAACCTAGCTGCTTTTTAACTCATGACTGCCTTAAGTCTTAGCCTCTTTCCTAGCCACCTTCCTGCAGTTTTCTCTCTTGAAAATGTCCTGTGGCTTCCTGTCCCGAAGGTAAGGTCAGGCCCCTGGTGTGCAGTCCAAGCCTCCTTGGTGGACCTGAGCCAAGCCTGCCTCTTCACCCTTACTGCCTGCCACCAGATGCCTGTGCTGGGCATTCCTCTCTCTGTCGTAAAGCGCTTCCTGTTAGCTCATCTCACATCTCTCTCTCTCTCTTTCTCTCTCTCTCTCTCCTTGACTGTTATTGCCCTTTTACACTCTGTTAAGATGCAGCTTGAACCTCACACATCTTCAGGAAGCCATTCCTGGTCATCTCCCTCCTCTGTGTAGGTTTTTCTGACCCTTGAGAGCTATACTTAGGTCGTCCCTTTGAGCAGGACTTCCCAGCTGTAATGGGAGAGTTACTTGTATTTCTCTATTATCTATGACTATCTCTATTATTTATGCTATTCCTGGAGTGGCAAAAGTACTCAGATGTTGAATTGAACTAAGTTTAGGGCAGTGCGTGTGTGTGTGTGTGTGTGTGTGTGGTGGGTAGGCCAGGTGAGAAATACTGCTACTGAGTTTTTTAACGTCTCAGTTGCTTAATCTCTTTTTTTGTTTCTTTAGTTTTCGTTTCTAAAGTCTGCTGACAGTTGACTTCATCATTATGCCAAGACTCTCAAATAGAACACACCCCACTTATATGAGGCTTTACTGCTTTTTATCCTCGTGTATAGTTGGCAGGTCCCTTAAAGCAAAGCCATTCAGTACAGTAGGTGTCCTGCTTCTGCAGATGGGCTGACATTTCCAGGTTGTGCAGCTAGTGAGGGAAGGTTGACTTCCGTTCATTTCTCCTAAGTTTAAGTCTCTGCTAACCCTCTCACATTGAACCAGTCTGGCTTTTAACATGGCAAAAAAGCAAGCCAGCTATTGAAAACGTTGTCTTTATGGCTGAAAATATTTCAGCTAGTTTTAAAATTATTAAATGATGATTAATTGCTGTAAAAACTCAAGTAGACCATCTTGATTCATTTCAATTCAAGTAAAAAAACAAACACACACAAAAAACCCCCCACAGAATCTTAGTTTTGTTACTCAGCTGTTGCTAAGAACATATTTCAGTAATTATAAACATTCCAGTTAGTACCTTGATTTTGATAGCTTGGATTTGGTTTTAAAGTATGGAATTAACCTATATTAAATGTCAAACTGTAGCAGAGGATTTTTTTTTTCAGAAAGGAACCTAGAAAAAAGAAAAATGAAAGCCTAACCCAGAGGTTATCACTAATGTTGGCAGAAAGTGGCAGTTTTCTAATTCCATTGTCTTTATTAGCAGACCTCCACATCTGTATTGAATCTCACTGTAGATACAAAAAGATCTTTTAGCCTTTAGTTACTATTTTCCTCCTTAAATACTACAGCCCTAGGAATATTGAAACTAAGATTTCTTTGTAAGTTTTAAATAATGTGCAATAATAGACACAGTGTTCTGTTTCGAAGCCTTGCTTTTCTGTAGAGCTTCGAGGACATGAAAATTGCTTTTGTGTAGCACATAGTGAGACATATAATTATTTCAAGCCAGTGACATCTTGAAGTAAAAGAAAAAGTTAACAAAGTAACTGTTGACTTTGCTGTCAGCTAATCAAGTCAAAGTAATCCTTTGCTGTGGGTATTCTAAGGGGGGAAGAAAAATTACCAAGCAGCTACCCTGTGTTTTATTATAATCTCTTTATTTTCTTCTAATCAATAAAATGTTTTCAGTCTTTGGACTTTTGAGCCACAGCAGAAGTTTGCCTTTCTTGAACACTTAGTAGAGCACTTAGTTTTAGAACTTGTATATCTGTTCTTTAATTCTTATTTTTGCATCACCCTATCAACAGATATTTTTTATGCTCCTGTCTTTCCATTAGGTAGACAAAGTCTTTATTTTTTCCTTCCAAGTGTCATATATTATAGGAAGACAAGGCAAACATGCTATTTATAATGTGATTTAAGGAGGTTATTTCAGTTAGCATATAGAAACTATTCTCTTCATTCACTCTGTTCATTCTGTTTGTGCTGGATGTTTTAAATTAAAAACATTTTTTTTTGTTCTAGGTTGCCAGAAAGCTTTCCTGAATTACAGAATTTAACATGTCTTTCTGTAAATGACATCTCACTGCAGTGTCTGCCTGAAAATATTGGCAAGTAAGTTTTTATGTGAAATTGGCGTGTGTTCAGTGAAAGGACATCATTTGCTCCACCCTCTTTCCCTTGTACATCTCTTACTTTCTGTGCAGAAACCTACTTGCTCCTTAGTGTCACCTTCAGGAGAGACCCTGGCCAGCCTCCTATGATTTGCATCCAGTTACCCCTACATTTTATTAATTCTAAAGTGCGCTGCTACTTGTTACGCTTTATGTTTGACATATCTCCATGTACAGTGTCTGTAATTTAAAGTCCTTGACTATAGTAGCCATTTAAGCACTCACACTGATGCTGCTCTCCCCTACTCCTCAGGGGGTCTGAGAGCAGGTCCCTTGGCCCCTCCCACCCACACATCCATTATCTTACAGCTGGCCAGTGGTCATCCCAGAAGCCCCTGACTTCCTGCCTCTTTTCTGGTTTCATTTCTTCTTAAAAAGGCTGAATGCTTTAAGGGGAAATATGTTCGTAGTAAACCAGAGTACCCCTTCACCCTGTACTTTACTGTTTCATACTCATCTTAGATAAAGATACAATATTCCTTATCACGTCTTTTGTTTTAATATCTATACCTGTTTTTGTCCATGTTCAGGGTTCCTTATGTATCTGCACTATCAATAATGGGCAAAAAAGTTTGTTTTAGTTTTAGATTTTATCTGCTTGTTTACTGATTGCTTTTCCGAAATAAAATGCTGCTTGAACTTAAAACTGATTCTTAGGTCAGTTTGTGAAATTAAATGAAAAGTAGAGAGATTCCTATTCTTAGTTGTTAGTAGTTTGGCTACTGTAGCAAGAAACTATTATTTCTTTCTGCTGGATTTAAGGTTTTTGCATGCTCGAGCAATTGTCCCTCTTAGTACAACAAGACTTTGTAGAAAAAAAAAAATCAAAGCACAAACTCCCCCTTGGAGAAGATTGGGCACCTGTGGGGTCTTGGACCATGCCGAAGAGGGGCTTGAAAGAGTTGGGAGAATGGATTGTTACGGAATCTTGTATATGCATAAGTAATACTACCTTTTTTTAAAAAAATGTATTTTTATTGGTACATTTTAGGTATACAGTACAGTTACATTCATCATTATGTTCTTATACCTTTACGTGATAGATCTTGATTCTCATTTTTAATCCATTCCCCTGTCCTTCCCCCCTTCACTATTTACAAAAACTTTGTTTCCATTTTTTCCTTGTCCCTTATTTTTTCTTTTCCTTTTTTACCATTTCCCTAAAACAGGATATCTCATCTTCACAATAAGGGAGCACAGTTCCAGGTCAGTCTCAACTACATAGTGAGACCCTGTCTCAAAAAAACAAAAAAACAAAAAACAAACAAACAAACAAAAAGCACAATAAGGGAGCACAGATCTAAATTTGTTGCAGAGAAAGGGAGGATCCCCAAGTAATGAGTCTGGTCCATGCTGCACAGGATAAGTTCTGTAACCCCAGGCAAAGACCTTACTCTGATGTACATTTGGCTTCTACTTAAAAGTTCAAAAGCCAAGTATCACAGAAAAGCACTGCTCATATGCTGCCTTCCTTATTCAGAACAGGAGATTATACTTGAAGTGAAAGAGTGTTACATGGTGGCCTTTAGACATTTTCTATTGGTCACAGAAGACCAGGACTCAATAAGAAAGATATTTAATAAATGAAAGTGTATGTCTGGCTGTCCAATTCCTTTCTTATAATTTTTGAAGGGCTCATTTCCATTGATGGACATTAATAAATATTGTGAATTGCTGTAAACAAAATATCTTTTTATTTCAGCTGTGCTTTGACAAGCAAGTTCTTAATTGTTTTTAATCAAATGGAATCCTTTATTATCATAACCAGCATTGTGGAGTGGGCTCAGGCCTCCAAAAACTCTGGACAAAGGAGAGGCAATTTGCAGGGTCCTTTTAAGGACTCTTCTATTGGGGGAGGGCTCAGGGAATGGGAAAGTACAAGCAGAATTTCACAGGAGCGGACCTTTGCTAAGCTAGTGCGAGAGGGGGAAGTTTCACACAGTTTAGTTAAAGTATCACAGAGGTGTGGAAGCCTTCTGTTTACAAGGTAGTAAAGATAACATAGTTACAGATTCACACAGATGTGGTGGTTGGTCTGTTATGCACTAACTGAGGTGACTTCCAGGGGTAGGGGGAGAAAGGGGAAGGTAACCACCTCAAATCACTCAACTTTACAAAAATGGAGTCAGGTTGGCCATCACATTCCCAACTCCTCGAAGTTGGATGTCGAAGCATTGACTCATCTTGAGCCTCCTGAGTAGGTAGGGGATTATAGTAGATTCTCATATATAACAGTTTAACAGAGGCTATACCCTGTTTTACAAACTTCATGATCTAATTAAGAACACAAGGCCTGATCAGGAGTCCAAGGAAAAGCAGGATGAAGAATTCTGTGTTTGGTCCCTTCCACAGCAGGGGTGAGTCTTTTTGGAAGGCTTTGATGATCACGGTGTCTCCTAGCTGGAATGGTGGCAGGCCACAGAGCTGGGCAAGGGTAGGGTAGTGTGTACACTGGCGTGGACAGGAGCCTGTACCTGTTGAAGAGACTTTTTATCTTTTTCCCATCTTACAGTCTGGGCTAGAGTGATCGGGTCCACCTTTCATGCTGAAGTCTCTTCGGGCGAAGGCTGGGCCCAAATAATTTGGTCAGATGTAGGCACCCCACTTACCATCCTACTGTTTCCATCTATTTCTTGGTAGTTGGTGTATCTGGAGAATGGCCCATTTCCTGGCCTGAGACAGAGTTCTTTTTCCTATGAGATCTCATAACGCCAGGCATGACACTTGGGGGGCATAGAGTTGTGTGTTTCTGGCCAAGGCTCAGTAGCCCATCTCCTCTAGTAACTGGAGAAGCTCTCATTCCCTGTAGGTATTCAAGTCCTTCTGGAAAGCCTCACTGAACAGAGTGGATGTGTTCTTGAATCCTTGAAGCAGCCTAGTCCAGATGAGTTGACAGGAATCATTGGAAGCTGGGCCAGTGCATTTGAAGGTGAAGATAGGCTGTAGCTGGGGCAAGAGGCAGACTGCAAAAGGCATTCTTTAAATCTAGCACAGTATATACTTGGTGCTCAGGAAACAGCAAACTCAACAGAATATGTGTGTTAGGAACAGTGTGGTACAGAGTTACCAGTCACTGGTTAACTTCTCTCAAGTCCTGGACTGGCCTGTAATCTGACATCCCTGGTTTCTGTAGCAGCAGGAGAGGAGTGTTCATGGAGACTGACAGGGAGTCAGTATTCCAAAGTCCAGCAACCTCTTGATGTGAGGGGCTATCCCCTGTCTCGCTTTCTAATGAGAGATGGGTATTGTCAAACTCCAAGTCCTTAACTTTTAAGGATTCTCCTTTTTAACCAAGTGAAGGTCACTTCTGGATTTAATATGATATTCTTTCACAGTAACAATGTTGGTGATATAACAATAAGAAAATAGAGGCTCTCATTGGATTAATTTGATATATGTGTCAGTCTGTGCTTCTCTTTTGAAAAATTTCCTTAAATAAGTCTAATTATTTAATAAGTTAAAGACTACTGATCATTGAAATTTATATATAAAATCAAATTATTTTATGATAGTAATATAACCTGTGTTATGTATCACACTGTACTATTAGTCTTTTACATACTTCTCATATCTGTCTCTACAGATCCATACATATATGCACATATATATATATATATATATGCATGTTATATGGTATATGTCAGAGATGAAAAAAATAGAAAACCTAGGAACTTGTTGGATGCCTCTCATCTTTGTCCTGTGGTACCCAGTGCCATGCTTCCTATCTCTGCGGTATCATTCACTGCCTAATTTCACCACAAGTTCTCTGAATATATAAATATATTATATATTATAAATCCAAATAGGATGTTTTAAGTACATATTATCTAGAGCATTTACTAATATTCCACTCAACACCTTACATCAGCACATTATAATTATCCAATTGCTTATTTACAATTAAATTTTAAAAATAACAACTGAGGGTAACCCACAATCTTAAAAATAAAAAGTTGTAAATTTTAAAAAGCTTAAAAAAGCCATCGCTCCAGCGCCAGGAAGGCCTTCTTGGGCCCAATCCGCGGGACCTGGTAGCCGCACTCTCCCCTGCCTGCACCGCCGCCACCATTGCTCCATCCAATACTACCTTTTAAGCAAATCATTATTGGACATCGAATTTTCCTCAGAGAAGAACTCTTCAGTTTCTTGGAGGAATCTCATGTGTCTTCTTTAAAACGTTTGGTTTATTTGGTAACCAGTACAATATCTCAGGGTAAAATGGTTTAGTAACGATGGCACACCTATTCAGTATCCCCCAAATTGGAGAGGGCATGAAATGGCCATCAAATTTATGGATGCTATGGTTATCTTTGTGGGAACTAAAGGAGAGTGTTCATGTGAACCTACCCCATTTACATGGTCACCCTTTGGAGCATCAGTGAAGATGGGGCCCTGCGGCTCCCCTGGCTCCTCACATGGCACTTGGCATTAACGGGAGAGCTGTGAGCCTCCTCTGGATGGGCAGGACCACAGACTGGAGGAGAGGGCCAAAGACTGGGTGGAGCACAAGTGGGCTTCTCGTGCCTTCGTGCTCAGTGCTCCTCAGGCATCTCTTCCAGCCTGGGTTTCACCTACCCACGGTGGGGTCATCTGAAGACTTCTAGGAGTCAGTGGCAGCACTGGGCCTGGAACACAACTTCGCATCTGCTCTGACCAGCCTTACTGTGTGTCAGCTGGTTTGATTCCCAGGGTCTTTGGGAGCGCCTTAATTTTGTCTCAGTGCTCCTAGAAATATCAAATATCCCAGTTAGTAAGTGGTCAGGTCCAAACAACTTAGTATTCATGTAAAAACAACCTAGTAGTGGTTTAAAAAATAGTACATATAAAATGAAAGCGTGAATGTTTTTACTTCATTCTTAAGTATCTGCAATTATTTGCTCTGGGTTGGGTAACTTTTTGTGCACTGCTCAGCTTCTACCAGTTCATTTCCTCTTCCACATAGATTTTTCACCCAGTACTTGCTTTTTATCACATCAGTTGCTGAAAACTGAACCTCACAGGGATAGGGTGTCCTTGTCCCTTGAGAAGAATGTAGTACTATCTCTTGTTGAAACGGAACTACCTGGGCCAGTGACTGACTTGGTGCCTAACAGATACTGAGTATTCCTGTATTGCTCCCAGTCTATAAAGTGTTCTGCAGTGCTCCTGTAAGTTTGCAGCTGTTTGCCAGGCATTTTAGCAGGAGGGGCCATAAGTTGTCACTTTCTTCAGAGTTTAGAGGGTGCACAACATCAACTGTTGGGGTATGAGCAGAAATGGTTACTTGATGTTTTATCTAAAGGAGCTATGCTTTGTGAGTATTTCCTGCCTGCTTTGTGAGCTGCCTCCACTTGGACCCTGTGCCACCCATGACCCCTGGCTGTATCTCAGGGAGGCCTCTGGAGAGGAGATTGAGTGGCCCACAAGCAGAGGGCTCTGGTTGATGAGCTTTGCAGGCACTGCCAAGTGCTGAGAGTGTGTGCCCTGCACGATGTGGCCACACCACAGGTAGTCATCAGTCTAGTTTGAGAAGCAAATCTTTGAATACAGGCCCTTCTGACTTCTGATAGAATTACATCCCCATAAACCCACTGGAATTTCAAAATATCATTCATCACAAGTGCACTTAATACACCTAACTTAGCAAGCACCTTGCTTAGCAGCACACCTCGTAAGCATCTGTTGTTTCCCTGACTGGTGTTGCTGCTCAGTGTCACGAGAGTGAAAGTGTCCTATTGGATATCAGTAGCCCAGGAAGAGACCGAATTTGAAGTTCAAAGCGCAGCTTCTACTGAATGCATATCACTTTCACACCATTTTAAAGTTAAAGAATTATAGGTTGGATCTCAGGGACGGACCACAGTAGAATCTTTGTACTACATTGTCATTAGGTGGAAAGTGGTCAGGGAGATCTTTTGAACTGGCGAGGTGTACCAGCTACCTCCTTCAGAGTTGAACATTTTTCTTTTATGAAAGTGTCCCAAATTTGCTGACTCTTTTCTGTAACAGCAGATAGCTTCCAGCACACCTGCACATTACTCAGTCTTTCAAAATACAGGTGATGCCCAAGAAGGAGTGAAAAAATAACTCGGTGATTTTTAAATCCCTTTTGTTAACACAAAAGTGCAATACCGTCCGTTTAGTCTTCAAGGGCTGTTACCTGACATCAGGCAAGATGGCAGTTGATTATTTGATTGTGAGACCTTTCCATCATTAGAAGAAATTTTAAAAATTAATATGTTGATTTAATAAACACACCTGATTTAATAAATGCAACTAATAAATGCAGTTCTTCTTGTGAAGTATTTTTTCATCTTTTAAAACCATTGAACCAAAATAAACTATTTATGACTAGTTCTTTTTTTTTGGTACTGGGGATCGAACTTGTGTCCTTGCGCTTGATAAGCAGGTGGCGGAACCACTGAGCCAAATCCCTGGCCCATGACTAGTTCTTTTATTGCTAAAGAAGAGCTAAAAGATTCTTGGGTCTTAAATATCTTAAGCTATTTTTTGTTTTATCTTCTATAAAGTTGTGTTTTTATGTACATGTTATACACAAATGAGGGTACATAGGAGTACTTGTAAATGTGTTGACACCATCATTCTAGAAGAGTTTGCCTGGGAGTCCGCTGAACCCCATACCCGCGGTCCTGGGACTCTACTCTCCAGGGTGTTGTGGAGACTGAGACTGGAGCTCTGGTGGGTGGGCTCTGGTGACCCCTCTGTATGCTGCTGTAGCTCACTAGCTTTCTAGCTCTCTGTATGGGGGCTGTGTGTAATGCTCGCTTTAAAAAAGTCTGCCTCAAATATTTTTCTAGTTAAGTTTGGAGACTGCAGTTTCAGACACTTGGTAATGATTATTGATTGTGGCGCATGCATCGTGGAGTTTTTACTGTCCTTAGATCCTAACACGACTGCTCAATCCAAGCAGAAACTTACCTTCCTCCTCTCTTTCCAGACTGGTTGAGGATTTTCCTCACTTAATGATTGGCATTTTCTTTTGTCACACCTTCTCCAATGGTTGGAAAAGTGAAATAGATCCCAAACTTGCAGGTTTGCTTTTCCTCCCTATACAGTGAGAACTTTAGTCCTTTGTCTGTACACAAAAGTCCAGTTGGATATATATAATTAGTCTGCAGACCTGGATCAGCTTATCCTCTGATAGGCAGAGATCTGGACTGATCACCTCTCCTGTGTCCGTCTATACCCTGGCATTGTTCTCTTATGCTAAACAAGTGCCTGTGACAAGGAACACGGTACAGTATTACCTGCTCACCCTGCTTGCTTGCAACATGACGCCTCTGGCTATCAGATTAGAGTCCCGGAAGCTGTGTGCCGGAACACAGGGGCCTTTTCCTACACAGTCCCTTACCTGGCCAAATGCAATATACTTAGTTTTTATAAAAAGTTGTCATAAAGAAGTGACTATGAAAAATATAGCTTCTGTTATTGTAAAACCTTTTAATGCAGAATAACTGTTAATGTAGCTTAGTTTTTCTGCTATAAAGAGCTATTAGGGAGAGAAAAAGTTATTTTTAGTAAAAAAAAAAGTAGCTTCTCTTTTTAATAACACTTCTGACATTTATCACATTTACTTTTCTGCCTCTGCTGCCAGAAACATAGAGCCAGTTCCTGTGAATAGTGAGAGCAGCTGTCTCAGCTTCTGTGTGACAAAGGGAAGAGGGCTGGGGAAGAGGTGCTGCTGCAGTTTCAGCGAGGCAGGTGCTCCATTAGCACAGGTGCTGTCTTATGGCAGCGCCCCTGCTTGTGAGCGAGTTTGGCACTCACCCTCCAGAGGTGACTGGCTTCGTGGGAAAGGGGGATGAGTAATGTGTCCACATTGCCCTGCTGGTGGGAGGCAGAGCTGGCCCTTGAACTTCGTTTCTTCCTTTGGACACCTCGTTTTCTATGCAGAAAATGCCACACTTCTTACAAGCACATTGGTGTCTTCCTTCTTTTCATGGCCTTTGCTATCTCATGAATCTTTTTGCATGTTTGCAATTTTAAAAGAGCCTTTTAAATCCTCTTTAGAAAAAGTTGGGATAAAATTAAGTGAAGGACTTTATATATCAGTGAAAGCACCGGTTGGCGTGGAAGAGCAGCAGTGGGAGAGTGGGGAGGGTGGGCGTGGGCTGTTAGTTCTTAGTTTTGTACAGGCTTTAGGAGAGCTATCTGGATAGAAATTTAGACTTTTTAACAGTGCCTAGGAAGCAATGGCTTCTTAATTTATCATTACTAAAAACACGTAGTAGATTCCACTTGTACAGCCAAGAAGGACATTTTGTTTTAAGGAGCTATCAAATGCTGGTATAATGTGTGAATGAAGTTGTCTTCCAAAAGAGCATTTGAAAAACGAAAACATTTTTCTTCAGATCATTTGTACTGATTCCTACTCTAGTACCTCATAACACTGTAATTATACTTTTAAAAAATGAGTTACTCTTCATTGACATGGTTTATATAAAATTCTCATGAATTTATGAAAACTTTTAGAACTAATAGAGTGAGTAAGATTATGGGATCCAAGATCAACATATGAAAATCATTTTTATTTCTATACATCAGGATTAAGTGATTCCACTTATAAAACATCAAAAAGAATGAGACTTAGAAATAAATTTAACACAAATGTAAGACACAGAAAACTGTAAACTACAAAGCATGATTGAAAACAGTTGAAGACCTAAATGAACAGAAAGCTAATATGTATTTTTGGATTGGGGAGCTTCATATTCTTAAGACTGTAGTACTTCTCAAATTGATAAACAGGCTCAACTCAATCCCCATTAAAATCCTGCCAGGCCTTCTTTTGGAAACTGACAATCCAAATTCATCTGTAAATATTAAGAGACTTAGTAGCAAACAGTCTTTAAGAAGAGCAAATGGCTCCTACTTTCCTGACTTCAAACCTTGGAAAGCTACAGCGATCAAGACTGTGTGGTAGTGGCATGAGGATAGATTTATAGATGTGGAAAAGAATAGATTATACAGAAATAACTCAAAGTTACCATTCAATGATTTTAGCAAAAGTGCCAAACCATTCAATGGGCAAAGAGCAGCATTTTCTGCAGTTCTGTTGGGATAACTGATTGGCCACAGGCAGGCAAGAATGAAGTGATCCTTAGTTCATACCACATACAAAAGTTACTTCAAAAGGGATAAGAGATCTAAACATAGGAGGTACAAGTATGCATGTTTTATAAAAAAACACAGGAACAAGTCTTTGTAATATTGAATTGAGCAAGAGTTCCTTAGGAGTGACACCAGAAGTCTGTGCACCAGAAGAACAAAATGGATACATTTGCCTTCAAAGGTAAAAAGCTTTGGTGCATCTAAAGACACTGGCAAGAGAGGAGAAGAGACAACCCACAGAAGGGGAGAAAACAATGAAAAATCATCTATCTGGTACAGGCCTCATACCCAGGATATATAAAGAAAGCTTACAACTCACAAGTAAAAAGACAGTCCAGCTGAAGATGGGTGGGGGGTTTGTGTATTCTCTGAAGAAACCAGGCTTCTGCAGAAGCTATGCAAGGAATCATACAAGAAGATTCTCTGTGTGAGAATAGTCAACAAGGACGTGCAAATCAGAACCACAGGGGGCACTACTCTGCTCACACTAGGATGAGTGTGATCAAAAAGGTAAAAGGATTTGGAGATATTGAAGCCCTCATATGTTGGTGGTGGGATGTAAGATGGTACAGCCCACTTCAGTATGGGCAGGTCTTCCCTCAAAAAGTTGAATTTAGCTACCACATCACCCAACAAACAGTTCCATTCCGAGTTGTGTGTACCCCAAAGAATTGAAAACACAGGTTCATATAAAAACTTGTTCATGGGTGTTCATAGAAGCATTATTCACATAGCTAAAAGGCAGGAAGATCTTACATTTTATCAGTGGGTGGCAAGATAAAGTAAAAATTTTAAATCCACTCTATGGACTATTATATGGCCATAAAAAGATAAAAGTATTTCTGTCTGCTGAAATGTGGATGGACCTTGAAAACATGTTAAGTAAAAGAAGTCAGGCAATAAGTGTTACATGTTGTCCGATAACATTTACATGAAGTGTCTAGTACAATCTATAGAGACCGGAAGTAGATGAGTGGTTGTTAGAGGCTGATGGATGGGCAGGGAGAGGATAAGGAATGACTTCTGATGAGTATGAACATTCTTTTGGGGTGATGAAAAATGTCTGGAATTAGATAGTGGCAATGTTTACATACTGCTTGTGTACTGTGTGAGTCTGGGTACTGCTGAGGGCTGGCTGTTTCTGTGCTGGGGAACTGACCGAGTTACTCACCTTGCACATATTCTGTAATGAAGCTCCCAGTGTGCGCTGGGTCAGTTGTACCTGGGGGTTGGGCGGGCCACATCCCATCTTCAGAGGGCACTGGGCGACACTGTGTGGGAGTGAGGGGTGGAGGGCACAAAGCCCTGTGGGAGCTGCTGGTGCCGCCGAGGACCTGGGAGCCTGGATGGGAGCGGGCTGCTGCTTCTCTGCCTCACAGGACTTTCGATTCAGTTCTAACATTGTGCTGCTGGCAAGAGAACATGGAGGCAGCCTCTGGTTCTCTGGCACATTGAACTGGAACACAGCTTAATTTATGTGGGCTCGAACCACGTGACCCCCAGGCCTAGTGCCTGGCTGGTCTCTCCCCGTGTTGTGTTGGAGTGCTAAGAGGAGAAAATCTTTCTGAAACTATTACTGTATCTGATGCTCTTCTTCTTCTTGTTCTTTTTAGGCCTGGAATTACTATAAAATATTTGTTTCAGAAACAAATTGTTTGGAAACAAAACAAAACAAAAAACTACCATAAGGAAATCTGTAGCTAGAGATTTCTTAAATGCTAATTTGGTGTTAAAAGAACAAGAAAAGTGTCATGAATGTATACACAGCTCTTCTTTTCCCTGAGCAACTACTGTTGCCATAAATGTTCATAGATTTTATATTTTAGTGGCCTTTGCTATGAACTGTTGCTTGATCTATCTTAACTTAATTGACTCTTCATTTTCTTAATGATTTTAGTCACCAAAATGGGGAGGGGAAATCCAAGTGAAATTAAAAGTTGTTTTAAAACATAGTAGAGAACATCTAGTCCCTGAAGTAGATTCCTAAAAATACAGCTGGCCTGCATTCTGGTTTGCAGAGTGTATCTTTCATCCCTGCCATTGAAGACCCTATGAAATGCTGAGGGCGC
The DNA here is from genome assembly GCF_012274545.1 of Fukomys damarensis. NCBI lineage: Eukaryota > Metazoa > Chordata > Mammalia > Rodentia > Bathyergidae > Fukomys > Fukomys damarensis. The sequence goes on along the minus strand of NW_022900926.1, from coordinate 68,352,111 downwards.
TCAGAGGCCGACTTCACGCCCTTCACGCTTGTGCCCACGTGTGCTTCCCAGGTGCCACCTCCTGCTTCAGAGGTGCTGGGAGCCGCAGGGAGGGGGGCCAGCCATGCTTTCTGTTAGAACAGGATGGGGCCATCCCAGCAATATTGCATTTGTCAGATGTCAGATTAATGGGCGAATTGTCTGTCAATAGGGGACGGGTTAAAAAAAAAGGTGTAAAATGAGATACTACACAACTGTGAAAAATACTGGCATGCAGCAGATAGGAAATGAAGCAAAAATCTCTTATTTGATGTCACATTTCTAGTGAAAAAAATGATATATGTCCATATCTGCTTGTCTGCGTAGAAGATTCTAGATGAATACATAAGACATTATTTAAAAAGTCTTGGGGTGGGAAGCTAGATTGGTGGGTACAGAGTAGAAGGAAGGTTTTTACTAAAACTCAGAGGGTAGATGTAGGTGCGGGAATGCATGTGTTACCAGTTCTTAAGCCTGACTCACCAGCTCGGAAACCAGAAGCAGGACATATGGCTGAGAGGGCCAATCCTCCGGTGAGTCTGTCTTTTCCACTTAACCAGCTGTGAGGCCTTGTCCAAGTTCCCTGTATGTGCTTTACTTTTCTTATCCATAAAGTTAATTCTTACAAATCAATTCTAACCATACCTGTCATATAGTAAATTGCCATTATTATTACCAGTAGCAGGGCTGTTAAAAATTAGCGATTCTCACATTGCATCTTCAGTATCTCAGTTTCTTTTTATCATGTTTGTAAAAGTATTAACTGGAGCAGCAGATAAATACACATGGAGTCTAGGTCTCATTGTCCCAGCACTAGGGATAAAGAGCTTGGGTTCTGAAATGCCCAGAATTAGGTTAAAATCCTCCCACCCTGACACTTCTCAGTGCCCGTTCTTTGTTGGGTGCTATGAGGGGTGCACGTGTTTTGCTTGGATTGAAAAGGCCACCTTGATGGAGACAGACACTGTCCCCAAGTCTTGATGGAAGATACCACATTCTGAAAGACAGGAAAATGGTCCTCCATTTTCACATTGATGTCCCTTTCCCACTGTGCATTTATACAGATCCTTGTCATGTCAGCTGTCTGTATAGCAGCCTGGAGAATCGCGCTCTCAGATGGGCAGCTGGGGTTCTGCTCATTGCTGCCTGCCCACGGCAAGCTGCCTGTGAGAGCCAGAGCCAGTTTCATCCCAGAACCTGTCTGTGGGGCCCTGACCTGTGAATGATAGTGGGTCCAGACAGTGCTCTAAGGTGTTACATAGCCGATGACCATCTGCAGTGAAGCTCTTGCATTGCTTGGTAGTTCTTATCTTATGGCTCACCAAGTTAGAGATGGGCAGAGCCAGCCGCACAGTTGTTCTCAGGCCCGGCCTCTGAAGAGGGTTTTGCTGTGGGGACGACTGTTGTGAGCAGTACTTTTCCTTCACATGGAGTTGCAAGGTCCTGGATGAGCTGGGAGCAAGGGCTGTCTCTGGGAGGGAGGTTAAAGATGCACTCTGCTGACTTGAAGGGCAAGGAGATGGAGCCCTAAGAGCCATAGCGGATGGCTGCACTGCAGGGGCCGTCACTGTGTGTGCACGGGGCTGCACAGCCACAGCCAGGCAGATAGAGTTCATCAGGTGCTGCCTTGTGCCAGGAATCTGTATATCCAGACAGTGCTGTCCATGTTTCTTTATTTTAAGTCATTTATATAGAGGGGAAACCTTAATGTAGTAAGGCTATTGTTTTGGTTTCTTAAATTAGTCTTTAGTTTTGTTAAGAATACAGTCATATGACACTTTTTGTTTCTACTGAACGTAGTTGCACATGCCAGTAGTCTCAGCTACTTGGGAGGCTAAGGCTGGAGGATTGCTTGGGCTCAAGGGTTCAAGGCCAACCTGGGCAACATAGTGAGACAATGTCTAAAAAAGTAAATAAACAAAATATAATAAATCACATTTCTTGAATGTATCTCCCCCACTCTCCAAAACCAATAAACTAAGAGGTTTTGTAACCAGAACCTTGTTACTTATTAAGAGTACATTATTTTCGGGTGTTAACATAGTAAGGGTAGGAACTATACCACAAATCTGTTGGCCCTTTAGCAAAATATTTGCTTTGGTTCCCTATAGTAACTGTGGCTGTGCCTTTTACCTCGAAGACGAAATCTAAAGATAATTTTTAAACGTGGATCATATTCCTAAATAACATAACATGGTAAGAATCCCAGTGTCCTTTGGTGTGGTTGAGGTCAGACCTTATGCACTCAAAGGTGCTTTGAAAGTTGTACTTGGAGAGTTCAGGGCAGGCAGAGCCCTCCCAACCCCAGGTAGTGCAGGCTGGGCTGGAGTTGAGGTGTCAGCCAGATTTGAGCTGGCTCCCCCCACCTCCTCCTGCCTCAGGGACTCAGGTCCTCATCCAGTGCTCAGTGTCCCTGTCAGATGCGAGGAGGTGGGCGTGTGCCCTCCTGGGTCTCAGGTGGAAGATGATCTCACCCAGGACACCTCGAGGTTTGCTACAGCTCAGCTGGCAGGCTGCATGAAGCACTTTTCAAACACTTGTCAGATCCCCAACAAACTTTTGAACTTCCTCTTATCAGCAGATGTCTAGCTTGTCAGAATAGGTGTGAAGGTCATGAAAGTTGAATAGACAAAAATGACACTCCTACCACCATTTAGAAAATCCGAATGTGAAAATACCCAGTGCAAATACCCAACAGTCTACCACTTCCCCATAAAACTGGTAGGGGTCACTTGAACATTTAAAACTGCAAACACATTTTCTTTTATCTCCATCCTCACAGGCTGCTTTTGGAAGCAGGTTTTGTGCACTTCTCTGGCTCCTCCTATTGTCTCTTCCACAGAGGTGCTCGTCAGGAGAAAGCATACCTCTCTCACTGTGACCTCCCAGCCACTTCCATTTGATTTGAAAAACATTGGTGTTAAATTGATAATTCTCATTAGCAGGGATTTCTAAATATATATAGTGAAAGAGTTTTGTTTGTTTCCTCTGGCTTTAATGGTGAAAACTATCTAGTCTTCCAAAATTAGAGGAGATGCAGCGTTTGTATATTCCATAGTATAGTTAGAATGTGTTTTCTGGCAAACGATTTTTAAACCTGTACGTGGACTGTTCACTTAAATCAAATGTACATTTCCCAGTGTTATAAAACCAGCTTTGTTGGTACATGTGACTCCAGCTTTTTTGCCGAAAGGAGGGAGAAAGGAGGATTAAGGCAGATTAGAGCGCTGGGATAATACCTGACTACTTCTGTGTGCTCAGTACTACATTTCCTCCAAATCTGGGTGTTGCCATGGTGATAACAGCCCACGAGTTTGGGTGGGTGTGATGCTGAGGTGGCTGTGGAGGTGATGGAGGAGTGGCTTCTCTGGATCTGTGCAAGGGTGACACTAGTGCACCTGCCTGTCGGGATTTGACCCAGATAATCAGTGTCCAGGAGAACATCTGTCTCATTTCATTGTACTTAGCCTGGGCCATGCCAGAGAGGCCTGGGGCTCGGCTGCACGCAGCACCATTCTGGAATGGAGTCAGTGGGAAAGCAACATCATCAGGGCTGCCACTCACCACAGCCTGGGTTCCAGGTGCAGTGTGCGGTGCGTTGGTACAGTGTCCCAGGTGCACTTAGCTATTTCCTTAGTCCTGCGGCAGCTCTGGGAATCTCAGGCCTTAAGTAGAGCACTCGGGCGCTTTACAGCTGGGCTGGTGCCTCACTAATGTCGGGAACAAGTGCTCCAAACTCTGAAGATGAAGGGCGGAGCTGTTGTTATAGCCATGCATTTTCAACATTCTGAAGTCCAGAAGCTCATACTCAGCTTCTGTCTTGCTCTAGGGAGTGGTTATCTTTTAATGGCCAGTGAGTTATTTTCACTTAGAAAATGTGCAGGGTATTTGAGGAGGGTGTATTTGGTTTTATTAATATTTTAATACTAGATCCTGGGAGGTACCAATCGTTGGTCTGATGAGGGTGGGTGGGGGCAGTGGTGGTTATTTTTGCCTTGTGAAGTGATGTACAAGCTTTCATTAATTAAGAGTTGCTACTTTTGAGTGTGTGTATGGTGGAGAGGGAGTAGGAAGAACCTCAGAAATTTCCCTTATACTTTTTTCTTCTGTTTGTCTCTAGTCTTTATAACCTGGCATCACTGGAACTGAGAGAGAACCTTCTTACATATCTTCCTGAGTGAGTCTTTTAAGTATTTTTTTTAATGTCCCCAGAAGATTCTGTGTCCTTTTGACAGTTTGCCAGCCTTTCCGTGATAGTCCTTCCCGGGCAGTATTTATTGCCACAGATCCAGATGAATCTTCCTTTTGAAAACTAGTCCAAGTGAGGAGACTACACTGCTCAGCGTGTCTAAGCATTTGTTTTGTTTTTTTAAATAGCTCTCTTACCCAGCTACGGAGACTAGAAGAACTTGATTTAGGAAACAATGATATATGTAGTTTGGTAAGTCTGTATCGAACAGAGATTTGAATTTATCTTCGTCCTTTGTTATGGTCCCATCATGTTTTGGGAGTTTGCAAGGTTTACTTATAAAAGCAGTACAGTGGAAGAGCCAACATGGGACACTGGAGAATGGACTTCTGTTCTGGGAGGTTCAGGATTAAGATGTGGGTGAGGGGAGGTTGACGACTAGAGATTTGGGTATAAGAGGAAAGTTGAGGGCACTTTTAGGAAGAGGGGAGTCTTGATTTTAGAGAAATAACAAGTATCCGTAATTGTACCCAGTTACTACATGACGATGATTTAGGATTCCTTTTTTCCTTATAGAAGACAGAATTATATCTTGGTTACCACATTGTTACTTTTGCATGTTTGTTTTAGCCAAAATCAATCGGAGCTCTCTTACATCTAAAAGATCTCTGGTTGGATGGAAATCATCTGTCAGAATTACCTCAGGTAAGTTCAGGTTTCACAGTCTCTCACCCCATACAAAACAATAGACCTGTGTATTCCTTGCTTCTACATGGAGTTTTTAAAAGAAGGATGCCAAAAGCCAAAGACATTAATTAAAAACGCACATTTGGAAAAATGTATTCAGTTTTTGTCATTCTACATTGCTGTAAGGAAATTGAAAACTTCAACCCACCATTTCTAAAGGTAGTAAATAATATCTTTTAGTATGTGAAGCCCGTATTTTATTTCATCCTTGCTGCTCAAATAACTTATTTTAAGCCCAGCAGATTTATAAATTCCCCTGCAAATCAGGACCTGTGATCGAGGCAGCATACATTTCTGCTACTCTTTGTGATATGTTAAATGCCTCGGGACAATTTTGACTGTGGTTTGCCCTGTAGTATTTGTTGTAAAAGCAATACTAAAGCTTTCACTGCATATTTTTTCCAAATATAGTTGTCCAATATAGTGTTCATGTTTTTCCTACTGTTGCCAAGTATGACAGCCACGTTAAAAACACAGTGGGACCTGGGACAGACTCCTGAGCACTCAGCCAGCTCCTGAGTGGGGCCAGCAGGCAGGCTGCTTTCTGTCCAGCCACTGAAACACCTAAAGCGCAGTGGGCATTTCTGTTCTCCAGCTGTTACTGAGCTTTTATTCCTTGGTGTGTATTGCCAGTTCTTTACAGCGAGAAGACGCATTTTGTGATGTTGGTGCTTGTATTTTAAAGTAGCTCAGATGCTAACCTTCTTGGCTGTGGCCCCAGTCGTGATGGGGCCGAGTGCTTTGGTCAGGGAATGCAGCTTGAGGTCCAAGGAAGCACCCAAGTAAAATGTCAGTTGTCATATTGCCACTGAAGTTACTGTGATGCCACCAGGGACTACGAACAGGACCAGGAGACGAATTCAACTGTCTCTGAGATCTTGGGTGCTTTGGAAAGAGAAATGAATGAGCAACTGTTGGGGGCAGAGTTTGGCTACTATTTATATTTCTGTAGGAAATATATGGGAACTTCTGATTGAGAGAAGGTCAGTTCCTTCAGAGACAAAGGATGGGGTGAAGTATCAGGGAGTTGTCAGGAGAATAGGAAAATATCAGCTGTAGGCCTTGCAAGGAACAGAGTATGCATATGGGCTGACCTGTGTAACTGCCTGTTCAGTGTGCTGTCCTAAATGCAAAGAAATTAATGTTCCAATGATGCATGTTATAAATTATTACTTAAAAATCGAATTTACCTCTATAGTATAAATTTGTATTAAACCAGGACTAAAAGATACTTTAAAGTCTAAATCACAATTATTTCCTTGTCTTCATTGGTGGTGGGAAGAAAAGGATACAAACACAATGTGAAAAGGAATTGATGAAAAGTGGAACAAACTTGAGGACTGGCCAGAAATTAGTAGAAATGTAGTGTGATTTTCTGTAGATGGGGAATAAGGGGCAGGGTGATGGGGCATGTAATTAGGCAGGAAACCTGAAAGAGTGACTTGGACTGAATGAAATGCCAGTTGAGGAATTGGTACTTTTATAGGCATCAGACAACCCTCGCTGTTTTCTGAATAAAAGGAGGTATGATTATCTGACCAGACCAGCTGTGTTTCTAGGAAGGCGAGGGAGAAGCATGGTTTGTAGAATAGGAAAGCTAAAACTGGCTTCTGAGAGACAGAGCTAACAGTCAGGGGAAGAGGGCAGTGAGAGTAGGAATTCGACACAGGAAAGCAGGAAAAATGCCAGCGCTTAGGAGAGAAAAAGTGGCTACTGGGAGTGGGAGGTGGGATGTAAGGTAAATCTCGGTGGAACTGTAGACTCGCTGAAGGGCTTTCCCAGTCCCTAATGGACAGCTCTTTTTAAGCCACTGTGCTTCTCTTTTCTCTAGATGTTAAAGATATCAGTGGATCTGTATGTTACAGTTCTGCTGGGGAACAGTTGCTTTGGTGTTTGTTAACAAGTAGATAGTTTCTAATCAGAGAAAATCCCAGGGCCACACGAGCTGTAAGCTGCTTACTAGTGATTGATTCTGACATGGAGAACTTGATTCTAGTCTCCTTATTATTTTTCTCTGACTGTGTGACTTTGCACTTTGTTCGCTGTCGGTGCCAGCCTCCTTGTGTACCATGTGAGAGTGGTCTCTTGCCTGTCTGAGGTGGCAGGTGCGGCATCCCTTCTGGCTTAGAGCTCATTTTCATTGGAAGTGGGTCTGGCAGTTTACTCTGCCTTCTCATTTGGGTGAATGCTAGGAATCTCTAGGAGTTTGGGATTTCTTGTGAAAAGGCATGGTAACAAGTTCCTATGACCCGTGTAAGCCTGAGTTTCTCTTTCTGTGTTCTTGATGTAGGAAATAGGAAATCTGAAGAACCTGCTGTGCTTAGATGTCTCTGAAAATAGGTTGGAAAGACTTCCTGAAGAAATCAGTGGCCTGACTTCATTAACAGATTTAGTGATCTCCCAGAACTTACTAGAAACAATTCCAGATGGCATCGGTGAGTACTGGAAGGAATAAACTTCTGCAGGGCTGCCTGCTGCTGTCCTGAGTCCTTGAGCTCTCTCTGGCCTTCTGGTCAGTTGAGAATATGGCTTCTTAAAGTCTCCTTCTTGTTGCTGTTATTTTTCTTTTCTTCTGAGGATTAAACTCAGGACCTTTGCACTGAGCTTCATCCCCAGCCCATCTCATTTTTATTTTGTGACTGAATCTTGCTAAGCTGCCTAGGCAGAACTTGAACTTTCAGTTCTCCTGCTTCTGCCTCCTAGAGTGCTAGGATTATAGAGGTGCACCAGGAGGCTTGTGGCTTGTTTTCAAGGAAGGGAAGTAAAGAATGTTTAATACAGTTCAGGTTTCTCTTTATGCAAGTGGTTTTGACATCCTGATTTTGATAACAGTCACAAATATTGTTACTTTTAAATTTTGGTACAATTAAGTGTGTACGTTGTTCACATCTTGTCTCAGTGACTGCAATAGGGATTAGCCCAAATAATGGAAAGTGTTTGAAGAATATGAGTGATCACTAAGATTCAGCATCCTAAATAGTTAATGAGAAAAGAACTTAGACCTAGGGAAGGTACTCCTAAAAGAGCAACAGTGTAATTGAGGTCTTTTCTAGTTTAGTGAGGACTGTCTTAACCATTCCATGCAATTTTCTTTGAAAATAATTAGCCCACACATTTCTTTTTCTGAAAAGGAACTCAGTGCAGTATGAGAAATTGAACACAAACAGATATGAAGAGATTGTTTTGCTGGACCACAACCCTCTAGAAGTATAAGAAATTAAATTTAACCATCAAGTTATCATAGAATTTGTCTTTAATTTTTACTCAGAATATCAAAGGAGGTTTGTGAAAGATTCGCAGTAGTTGGAGAAGCCTTGTGACCCAGGACAGCTTCCTGTCTGATACTGGGTCAGAATAAAAACAGTAACTGATAATCACAGTGCAGTAGGAATGCAGATGTCCCATTGGGTTTTCGTCAAAGCTGGATGGAAAATTGACAGGGATTTTGCCTCTGTATAGAAATGTTCTCTAAGAATCATGTATGCATCAGAAAGTAGTCATAGAAATTTCACATTTTGATATTTGTAAGAGAAAGAAGTAGCCAGGTATAAACTGGCTGACGTCATATGTTTGTCTATAGATTTATTATATCTTCTAGTTCAAATGGGAAAAATGAAAGGATTGTGAATCTCAGCCTCATTTAAGAAAGAGGTTTCAAAAGCAAAGATAGGTGACAGGTTTCTGTGGGCTGCTTAGTGAAGGAAGGAGGACCCTGTTCCCGGAGGAAGTGTTCTCAGGGCAGCCGCAGGACTGCTTGGGGAGGAGCCTGCTCTGTGAGGGTGAGGTGCACCCAAGCGCGACTCTGTCTCCCACAGTGATGGTGCGGGGAGCCCTTCCGGGGTCTGTCTCAGTAGTTGTTGATGCTGCTAAATAGTTTAAGAATGGATTAGTGACACTCCTCATTCTCCAGCTCTGTGTCTTTTGTGTAGACACTATTTTCTGAAGGGGCACAGTGTCCTGTCAGCAGCTCTCAGTCAGTGATCAGGAGCCCCTGGCCGGGAGGTGCAGTCCCTGATGTGTGGCTGAAAGTGCAAATCCCAGTGAGTTTGTTTTCCCACTTCCATGGGGATGCTGAGAAGGCTGCAGTCAGCCCCACGGGTGTGAGCCGTGAGTTAAGACCTTTCTGAGGCTTCTGAGCTATTCTGCCTGTTCTGCAGTGTTCCCTGGAGGGATCTTTCCTGAGGCATTGTCACCAGAGGTCATTTCTAAACTACACCTGGCATGAATTGTGCAGTGAGATGAAGGTCCTTCCCTATGTAAAACAGCTACAGCCCTTAAAAAGGCATCAGTGGCTCGCTCATGAGATGCATCAAGGGCCAGCTGTTCATTCTTGACATTTTCTGGCTTTGATATATTTTTAGGTAATGCTGTTTAAAATGATTTGTGTGTAACTGCTGATTTTTTTTGACGTTCTGAACAAATTATTTTAATTCTCAACCTTTAGTACTCTAAATGAAAGGGGCATTGCATAATGGGAAAAGTTGGGTGAGGGAAAATAAGCAACAGTTTATAGCAAAAAAAAAAAGGACAGCAGATAGGAAATACCAGGTGGTGACTAGGAAAACAATTGCATCTAATAAGCTTAAATAATACCTTTTCAGGAAAACTGAAGAAGCTGTCCATCTTGAAGGTGGATCAGAACAGGCTCACGCAGTTGCCCGAAGCCGTTGGGGATTGTGAGAGCCTCACAGAGCTAGTTCTCACCGAGAATCGGCTCCTGGTGAGTGCGGTTTACAGACTAGGGGGAGGACTGACTGGCGCCAGATTCTCCTTGCTTGCAGCATGAGTTGGCTAGAAGTAAATTTCCTCACATTGCATCGCAGAAATCAGCTTAAGCCTGTGTAAGCACGTGGAGTGTTGTGTCCTCTCGTGCTGACCCCTCCCGGAGGTCCCAGGAGGTGTGGCTGGAAGCCACCATGCCTGGATGTGCTCATGCCTCTGCCAGAGCATCCAGAGGCTGCCCACAGAAACACGACTCCTTGGCTTCCTCCGGGGTCCCCCAGACACAGGGAAAGAGCAAGAGAAGGAAGATCGTGGGCCAGAAGCAGCGAGGTAGGATTTGGGGCTGGGTTGTGTTTCTGGAGGGGCTGCAGGAGTCTGATGAGCTTCAGTTGATGCTACAGCCCCTCCATCTTGGACACAGGGGTGCACAGGTAGCTGCAGGGATGCTCTCCCCAGCAGGGGAAAGTCAGTGATGCATCCTACCAGCTGGCTTAGCTGGCGAACAGCAGATTCAGTTAGTCTTCTCGCCTTACCGCTTCCCCTGCCTCATCCGTCCCTCTGTCATCACTTCATCTTCTCCTTTCCCTCCTGCAGTTGTCTCAGGGCTACTGTCTTTTTCCAGTGTGCTTTCCTAGGCAAGCACTCTCCTTTTAAGAGGAAAATACTCTACTTTCTCTTCTTTTTTCTCTCTTTTCACTTGTTGTTAATATTTTTTTTACTCTGACCCTCTTCCCTTTTTTCTCTTTTCCCTTTTCTACTTAAGCAGGTTGAATAGCACTCTTTAGGTGGAAAGAACAGATAAAGACAGCAGGAGAGGAATGGGCGTTCCGACATGATGGGGGAGTCTGGCCACATACTTCCTTGGGTTGCCCAAATGGCCATCCTACACTGGGCAGGGGACGGTACCAGCTCGTGCTGTCCTGGTTTGCGATTTAGGCTCAGCAATAGTTTTCTGAACGATGATTTTAACCTGCCAGCACCCCCATTGTCATGCTGGAGACCCATGCAGGCTGTCCTGCTTCCTGCAGGCTATGCTGTCCACACCAGGCCAGTTCACCTTCCTTTCTCCCCGGCTTCAGGCTCATGGTGCTGGTTCCCCATTTCTGCAGTTGCTGAGGCCATTGTCCCAGCGTGCTCTTTGCTCTTGAAGCGAGGGCAGGGCAAATCACGTACTGGAGGTGAAGAACATCCAGCACCTCATGAGATGCATCCCGGCTTCCAGTCTCTGCCTCTGACTTCATATCAAACATAGAATCACATCCAGGGAAATTCAGAACATTTAATTATTTCCTGCTAGGTGATGATTATTACAAATATATGATGTTTAAGAGGAACTTCACATCTCTTGTGGGATTTTCTTTAAGTCCTTGAACATATCTCTTGCTGGGAGCTGTGATAAAAATATATGATAAATTAATCATATGAATGTTATTTTAACAGACGTTACCTAAGAGCATTGGAAAACTTAAGAAGTTGAGCAACTTGAATGCAGACAGAAATAAATTAGTGTCTTTACCAAAAGAGGTATGTACTTTTAGAGAATCACATGACAATAACTGCAAAGAATTAATGATATACGAAATCAACAATGTCAAAGATAATTTTAGTGTTTAAAAGGCTTACATTTCGAAGGCGTGAGTATATAGCTAGTTGGAAGAATGATATCAAGGAATGGTCATGAGTAACATTAAGACTTGGGAAAGGGAAATTATAGGATTTTAAATGGAGAAAGAGATGGATTAACATCTGGGGCTTGCCGTACAGAGAATGGTGACACTACTGACAGAAATGGATAATTTAGAAGTTTGGCAGAAGAAGTGGATGACTTTGGGTTTGACTTGAATTTAAAGTGAAATAAAACTCTGTCCCCTAAGCCGTTGGGATTATAAAAATGGATTCTGACGGATCCCTTTCTCTGGGCAGAGGTTTACCTTGGGTGGGTTTCTGTCTGGGATGAGGGAATGAACTCTCAAGGGCTCCCTGGAGACCTACAGCCTGCTCCAAGAGGAGAGGAGGTAATGAGGCCCTTTGTAGAGAGTAGCTGTAGAGACCTGGAGGATTTCCATTCTACCAAGGGAGGTGGAGGTGCTGGCTGAGGAGGAGACCAAGCCAGATGTCTGAGGCTTTCCTCAGAAGAAGGTTTATTCACACCGAGAACCAGGAAAGCTTGCTTTCTCACTAGCAGTATAGCCTGCAACTCAGCGTAAGCCCCACCCCACCCCCAATCAGGTGAGCTCCTGCTGAGACTTCCCCTTTGCTGGTCCTCAGATAGAAAGGTTATTTCTTTGTATGAAATGATCTCTGGTCAGGTGCAGGTTCCTTCCTGTTCCTCTGCTTTGACCCTTTGTAGCATTTCTTTCTTGGAATAATTTCAAAGCTGCCATCCAGAGAGCCAGAATGTGAGAGTCATTCTTTGCTTTGGGTACCTGTGCTTTCTAGCTTACTCTCTTCTTTTCTTGTCTGGGCTCTACCCACAGTGCCCAGCCTTCTCCTGGGTGAGATGGGAGCATCCCTGAATGGAGGAAGGGGCATATTGATTGTAAATGTGGCACGTGAATACTCAGTACTTCTTTAATATTAGCACTGGCAGCTGAATCAAACTGTCTCCAACAGGAAACTGAAGTCTGTATCTCAGCTAAATTGGGACACAAGAATATTCTGATAATCAAAACATTTTGATTTCAGTCTCTAAGCAAGCAACCAAGCACAGCTGATCCTCTGAGCATTAATTTTGCTCTTGCTGAGTATCAGTTATAGACGGGGAATGATCGAGCACTTCACACACACGAAAAGTAGAAAGGAGTTACTTTCTCATTGACACACATGATACTAGTGTGTGTGAGTCACTGGTTAAGTGTATTAACTCACTGGATCCTGAGAGTAGCTTTGAGATCATTTCACGGGCCAGTGAATTTTTAAGGCACACATACAGAGTTGGTAGAACCAGGTTCCGGGGAGCCTTGCAGTCAGCAGTAAAAACAGGCACCTCAGGTGGTTTAGATTCAGCCCAGCCTTTCCTCTGTATGACCTTGAGGTAGGGAAATACATTGATTCATTAAAGAAAGGTCAAATTACCTTTGTTTGGACATTTAAGAAAATTAATACAGCTCAGGAATATTTTCAAGGCAGATGCTAAGGAGGAGGGTACTTTTAAGTGTAACGTTCTTTCCCTGTGAGTTTCACTACTACCCAGCTTCTCTGGACTGCTCTTGGACTCTCTTTTTCCTAGGTGCACACACATTCTAGAGAAGAACTTCAGAAAACCAGCGTTTTCGCATGGGGCCTCTTTTCATTTTAAACAAATAAAACTCACACTGTATGTGTCATGTGTCAGTTTCAGTTTATTAGCACAACTTTGCATGATGAGAAAACTGATGATAAAGTAAGACTATTTCTAGTTTTGAAGCATGGTAGCTATCAGGTTTGGTGAAATTGAGATTAGTATTCTGGCTTTCGTAGTTTTATAAAGTCTGTACGTTTTTGTTCAGCCACCTGATAGAGCTGAGAATGGTCCAAGTTTTAGAACTGGTGTCCTGTGGCACACCTTCCATCCTCATATGCAGCCCCCTGGAGTAGGAAGCTCTGAGCCCAGCTCCAGCTCTGCTGGGGTCCCAGGTGGTAGCCTGGCAGAAACAGTTTGAGTGTCTCAGGCTGACCCTCGAGCCCAGCAGGCAGGCCACCGTGCGTCTCCTGGCCTCATGTCCTGTTGTGTTGGCCTGGGTGGTGTGGTCCTGTGAGAAGCCTGTGCAGTGAGCGTCCTGGGCCCTGTGACGTGTGTGTGTGTGCACATGTGTGTGCGCACGTGTGTGCGCACGTGCGCACATGCGCACATGCACACCCATATGTGCTGATTCTGACTTCATGTAGGATACCATTTGATCAAGTCCTGCATTTTCTAGGTTGTGTTCTTTTCTTTCCCAAATTGACTCCTTTCCCTTGAACAGTTAAAGTGCATACATAGCATATACAAACTGAAACTCTGACCAACTCAATTTATGTGCAGAAAATCTATAGTTGTATTAATTGCTATTGGTTTGGAATGTGATGTGGCTCTTCCTACTTTTTGTTTTTCTTTTTTAAAACTTCGGTAGTGTTGTGTGTTATCAGTTTTATGGCACAGCTTCTCAGTCTGTAGCAGCATTTATCTGCATTTGTTTTTCCCACATAATCCAGGGGAAAATGTTCATACTGTGTGGTCACAGTAGTAGATTCTGTTTGTGCTTTGTGATGTTATTTGTGGTAAACATTTGTAAATCAATGAATGTCTCTTGTTTTCTTAATTGTTAGCTGCTTGGAAATTTAGAAAAGTCAGGTAAACTTGTTATCTTGTAAGTATTGTTCAGACCACAGTTGCATCTTTAACTTTTATTTTGCTTCTTAAATGCATGGAGATTCATACTGGCTGATACTTTTGTGTGTTCTTCATTGTAAAATATTGGACATTTAATGTAAAATTGTTTTAAATGACTGCATGGCCTGAAATCTTCCATTGTCATGTGTTTTTCAGATTTATTCAGATTATTTTCTCTCAAAAGAATGGTTTTCTATGAATTACAATTTAAGTTACCGAGAGGCCCTGAAAGGCATCATGAGGCGCCTCATCTGTCTTCACGCAATTGTGGTTTGTCGGCATGACTCTGTCTTTAGCAGACATGCTAGATTTGCTTTATTTGCTACCTGTGGCATGCTTTGCTTTCTCAAGCCACTTATTTGTATCTTTTATTTCTCATCTCGTTGCTTCAGTATATATACTTCTGGGAAAGGGAGATCCCCTCAGAAACTCAGATACTTGGTTCAGGAAAGAGGAGGAAGGACTGTGGAATAGTACGACTTACTGGATAGACAGCCAGTTGGTATATGTGTGGCCATGGGTATGATGAACGAGGGCAGTAATTCATAATATTCCTTAGCCACATCTTAACTCTTGCACCATCTGGGCCATAAAGAATTTCTGGCTAGAAGAAATTGAGTGTATATCCATGTTTATAGTCCTTCTTTTTGTGCGTCTACATTGAGCTAAAATGAAGATGACCCCAACTACATCACACATATTCAATCAGATGAGACAAGCTGGAGTTTGGAGATGAGTCGTTCAAGCTTTTTTCGGTCTGAGAAGCTGTATATACTTTTATATTTTCATTATATTTTAAATTGAACTACTGGTAAAAGAGATGATGTGAAATCTAATAGCATTAGAATAAAATTAGTTGATCATCAGATTTCAAGATGGAGAATGCATCCCTAAACTTGAAAGAAGAAACAAGTACTAAAAAGAACTTGATAGTTTTGTCTACCTGAAAGATTTCTGATCTCCATAAAGGTAAAGATAGCCCATGGGCAGGAAAGAGATCTTCCCTTAACTCTACTAGAAATTCCTTCACATCATTAAGAAAAATGTGTACCCACTCTATACAAGTAGACAGAACCAAAGTGAACATGTCATCACAAAAGAAAAAGTAACTTCTAATGCGAAACAATGTTGGCCACATCAGTGTTCACAAAAATATAAAAACATTTAACCCATCAAAGTTCTAATGCTTTAAAACATGCCACATATAGGCAAATATGCAGGGAAATACATAAATATAAATTATTAGGACTTCTCTGGAAAGGAATATAACATTATTTAAAATTTTAAAAATACCCTTAACTTTTTTTGCAGTTCTACTTCTAGGAACTTCAGAAAAACATTGATTCTCACATTTTATATAAGAGCAGCTGATGTGTTCCAGGCCCCATACCAAGCATGTGCAGAGCCAGAAAACATGGGGCAGGCATGTGCCAAGTATGTGCCTAGGCAGCTGACAAGTGAACAGCTCTGTATCAAGTGCTTGTGCATTGATTCTTGTCTTATTTTCACAGTAGTTCTATGAGGTGTTTGTAAATTGTTATTAATATCCAGCAGTTTGAACTAAGTAACTTGCCCAAGATCACACCACAAAGCAGCAGCAGAACTAGAAAGCAACATCAAACATGCGCAATTTGTTGAATGGTCCGCGTTGCATCTGTGAAGAATGCATCGCAGTAAGAAGCCCTTTGGAACTAAAGGCATACATGCTGCACATCATAGTGTTGACCCCAACTTTGTTAATGTGTGTGTGTGTGTGTGTGTGTGTGTGTGTGTGTGTGTGTACTCACCAATGAAAGGCAGGACTGCTGGAAGATTGTATCTCAGGTTGTAAATGTGATTATCTCTATGTGGTAGGATTTGAGTTCTCTTCCTTTCACTATGCTTTCCTATGTATGCATGGTTTTGATTTTCCAGCTGGCATAGTTTACTTTGTAATAATCAGAGAAGAGAATATCGTAGCTATTAGTGGATATCTTGATGTCAGTGGCTCAGTAAATCAGGGAATTTTAAAACCACATGATTTCTAAAATATTTATGAAATAGGGAACATTTGGGTAATATACCACAGATGATGATGGGATTCTAATATTATACATCATGTTATTTCTCTCCAACTTGTCTTTTGGCCAGATTTTGATTTTTGTACGTGTTCATTTTTTGCCAGTGACATATGGATTCAAATCTGTTAAAAATACTGAAAAAGAGGATACTGAGTACAAATGAAAATTCTTTTATAAGGAGGGCAGGCATTCACAAAGTGAATATAAGCCAACAGAGGTGACTAATACAGGCTTTCTCTTTGAATCTTTGACTGTCTGATTATCTCCTTCCTCCATGGTACAATAACCTGTGGGCAATTAATACTCAGTAAAAGTTATCTGCGTGAAGTTTCACTTAGTGGTCTGCAGGTCCTGCCTCTTTGAGATAGATCAGCTCAGTGTCAAATAGTTCAGTAGAATATCATTCTTAATTAACAGACACAAAACAGCTAACCAAGAATTCTCAGCTACATTCTGGGATTCTCAGAGAATACAAGTCCAAGCCCTTGTATTCTTGGAAGGTGTTATTATGTGGTTTAAGGGAAGCTTAAAAATATCAACTTAAAACTGGTAATAAGTTATTTAAACAGTTCTCCTTCCCAGAATTTCTAAGTGATGAACACAGAAAACCTCAGTTCTACCTGCTGAACCTAGAAGACAAAGCAAAAACACATATAAATGATTGGTGCTGTCTAATACTTAGCTCATGTCAGTTCTTCACTCTCACTCTACCGGATATCTTTGGGATGTGTTGTCTGAGAGATGGATTTCTAAGGCGTCCAGATGAGCTCAGCAAAGAGACAGCCAGCACCCACATGTTCCAGACTCACCGTAGGTCCCTGGTGTTGATGGAACCCGTTTCTTGGGAAAATAGTTTCTACCACATTCATTTGGCAGCAGCAGTAGGCTTGGTTCTATGATAGGAACTAAATTATATATGTGGTAATATTTAATTTAGTTTGTATTGTTGCTTTTGGTTAAAATAACGTATCCAAACCCACAGAAAATGTGACTGAGCCTAAATTCTGTGTCTGGATGCTCTCAGAGAATCTGCTTCCTCCCTTGCACCACACCCGCTCTGACGTCTGTAACAAACTCTGTCTTTTGAGTTATGATTTTAACTGCTTAATAATCTTTGCTAGAAACCAAATGTTCCTGCCATTCCTTCCTGGCTGAACTGGAAAGAGAGCTCTGTTTGTGTGAATGTTTGCCTGGGACAGTGTGTGCTTTTCAGGTGATTAAGGCATCCCTAGCACATTCTGCAATAACACATGCCCTTTGTTGGCATAGTTTCCAGACACCATAGACAATGGAGATCAGGACGTCATGTGGCCTACTGTGACATCCCAGAGGGCCCAAAAGGCTCTTGATCACAGTTGCTTTCCTCCCCTCAACATCCTAAGTGGGTGTGAGATAAGAGTGGGAAAGGAAGAGGAAAGCTCAGATACTCCACTGGAAATTTATGCTGTTTCCCCCAAATACTTATGGGATGTTAACCTGTCCTGAACTTTTAGAGCCCCTTGACACACACACTTCAATTAGTGAATTCATTTTTATTACCAGATACATGATACATGTACATGATACAGCTGAAAGTTTTCACACAGTACAACCGTAGGGCCTCAGCCAGATGACTGGGACAGTGGACAGCTGTAAGACACGACGCCCAGTCCACAGTCACAGTCTGCCTCAGCACTGTCCACTTCCAGGAGTCCAGTGTCCTCTGAGATGATCTCATGAGTAGCTGACATGGTCTGTTGTCCCTCCTTTGGGTGCAGATAAAGCCTCTCTCCTCAGACCTAGCAAGATTGGCACCCAAGTGCTGATCTGGAAAGCCTCCCCCTGGGCACACAGTCCCAGGCTGCTCACAGACACCACACAGTCACCTCTCCAGCTGGATGTGTTAGGGGTGGGTACCCCTCAGAACCTGAGGATCCCTTCCTGTGAGTAGATCTTGGCCAGGACTCTGAATTTCTCAGTTCTCATAAGGATCAAGGTTTTCATTCCTTTCCTCCTGCTGTACCCTTGAGGCATCTGAGTAAATCTGGTGATTTCATTCCTCCATGGAGGGACGATCTGGTTGCATGTCTCTTCTAGGCTGCTACACCAGGGCTCCTTATTTAGAAAGCCCAAGAGAGCCTGCTGTTGGATTCTGATTAGCACAAAAAGAAAACTTCTGTTGTGTCCCTTACTACACAGGAGCAGACAACTTTAAAGTAGCAGTTTTTCCCAGGCAAGTAGGCATACCTAAAAGAAATATTTGGTAGGTATATGGGCTAGACGTGGTGGGTGGATAGGCTTGGGGTTGTACTTGTGAAGCTCCCTGATTATATGTGAACGTGTCAAATTAAACAGTAACTGAATCAAATGTTAGTAAGAATCTCCAGGAGGCGTTTTCTGGCAGAATGTTAGATCATAATTACAGAAAAAACATGGAGTACAATTTATCATATTCTAGGCTAAAAGGTTCTGGGGAGAGTTTACGGAGGAATTAGAGGACAATTGCCTAATTTTGGATAATTGGTAAAATTAAAAAGACACGAACAAGAAAGACATTTTCTATAAGAAACAATGGGATAAAAGATACAAGGTGTATTTTAGAGTATTGTGAATTAAAGCAGTTTTACTTAGATGGGAAATGTCAATATGTGAATAGTGAGAAATAAATAAGACAGTCTGATAACCTCTCCATTTACTTGGGTGCTTTCCATATAACTAGTGATAAATGTTAGTTCGCTGTTTAAATTATGTTCATTTTTATTTTGCACTCATTATGTTTAAATACTGTGATTAAATATATTATTCAAAACCTTTATATTAACTCTTAAGGGAGGAAATAGAAAGATTGTGCATGAAGGTAACTACAGAATTTTATAAATATACATTCTGCTCTTTTAAGTATTTGATACACTTAGTAAACACATGTATAAATAGAAAAGGGCAGAAGACACATTTGGATATCTTTGAGGAGTCAAGTCTCTTGCTCTTCCTCCAGCACAGGCCCTGAAATAGTGTTTTTCCATGTCTCAGTGACTCATCAATAGGTCCCTTCATGAATCTCTTCTGGCGATTGCTCTTAGCCAGGATAGTGAGCCCCAAAAGAATGTGGCTGTTCATGGATTCTTGAGCAAGGCTGTGTCTGGATCAAGTTGTTTTTCCACCCCCTTGGTTTAGCTTCTCTGCCTGTAGAGCCCACAGCCTGTTTTAAGAGAATCTTTGAATTCTGTCTGTCTGCTTTTTGAAGGCCAGAAATTCATTTGCCTTTGACTTGCTTATGTTAAAATAAAATATATAGAAGACATTAATGTGTAGCCTGTCAAATTCTTGTTGTCCTTTTGAGGGTTTTTGTTTGTTTGTTTGTTTTGGTACTGGGGATTGAACTCGGGACCTTGCGCTTGCAAGGCAGGCAGCGGACACCCTGTGCTAAATCCCCAGCCCTGAAACTAGAATTTTAATGCTTTTATATTACTGTACAGTATCTGTCTAGACTTGTACAGTTTGGTTGACATACTTAACAGATCCATTTTCATTAGATATCAGCAGTACAAAGTAGCTTCCTTTTCAGATTGAAATGTTTGACTGTATGGTTATTTTCTTGATTTAACAAAGAACTTGTATGTTTAGCATTTTGTATGATTTAAATCAAATGTATTTGGTCCACAGGTGAGACGTAAAATTGTGTGGTATGTCTTTACGTATCTTTTTCATGCTCTTTGCAGCAGGATACTCTGCCTTCCCTGTGTCCCTGCCCACAATGAAACAAAGGTGCATTTTTGTCCCACTATAGATTGGCGGGTGCTGCAGCCTCACTGTGTTCTGTGTGCGCGATAACAGACTGACGCGGATACCTGCTGAGGTGTCACAGGCGACAGAGCTTCACGTCCTAGATGTGGCAGGGAACAGGTGAGCATGGCCTTAGGTTTTTCCCCAGCTTTGCCGCGCATCTCGGCATCTCCCCGTTCGCACCCTCCGGGTTCCAGGGGTTGTTGAGGTGGGGGTGAGCACTGAGCGTGGTAGGACTCAGGTACCGGACACTTCCACAGAGGTGATTCTCATGGGGCAGGACTGTGATGTGGAGGAGTGCTCCTGAGGAAGCGGCGCTTGGGTTTTGTCTTAGTCTCTCTCATCAGCTTTTGTGAGTCAGAATGGGCGTCAGAGTTTCCTTATCTTCAAAATGAGCTTGAATCAGTCTGAACTTTTTTTGTGTTTTTTATTTTTAAAGACAGGGTCTGGCTGTGCTGCCTAAGTTGGTCTTGCACTCTTGAGCTCTAGTGATCCTCTGGCTCAGCTCCCTAGCAGTTGGGACTGCAGGCACACATTACCATACCTACCAAGCTCGCTTTTAAGCAGGGGCATTGGTATGCTGTGCTGGGGACTCAGAACCCCTTAAAGTGTGAATACAACTGTATACTGGATCATTTCTATGGAGTAAGGCTCTGCAGCTAATGTCATATATCTAAATGATTCATAATTTGAAAAAAAAAAAAGCTAAGAGCTACCTGACAGCATCCCAAGGCCATAGCAGCGCCATTGCCCAAGTCCTCAGCTCCTCGCCAGTGTCTGGAGTTTGCCTGTGCCTCACCCTTGTAGAATACAGCTTGGTTTCTACTGTCCTGAGCTAATTTCAGCACTCCAGGTGTTAATGTGTACTTCCCCCCCCCACCCTGAGCCCACACCGGCTGTCCTGGGACCGTGGCTCTGTCACTCTGTCCTGTTGTGTTTCTTTGTCACCCATACTTT
This sequence comes from Fukomys damarensis, assembly GCF_012274545.1. Classification (NCBI taxonomy): domain Eukaryota; kingdom Metazoa; phylum Chordata; class Mammalia; order Rodentia; family Bathyergidae; genus Fukomys; species Fukomys damarensis. Next base: position 68,331,305 of record NW_022900926.1, on the reverse strand, counting down.
ATTTCCTTCTGAAGGCCTTCCCTTTGAGCCTGCTTCTGGAGACTTCCCTGCCAGAGCATTCACAGCACTGTGTGTCATTGCCTGTCCACATGTCTGTAACCTTCCTGCACCGGGAGCCACCTAAGGTTGATGTTCTGGTTTGTGTCACTGGATCACTTGTCCCTCCACAGTCCCTGGGATGCCTTCATATTTGAAGACTTTATGAAAATGTTAGTAGTTTTCCAGAATAAGTAGCATGGCATTGCAAAATGTCTGCGATCGCAGGTTCTGTTGCCAAAAGGAATGTGAAACTTGCTTTTGAACATGATGTGATTAAATAGGGGGAAAAGTGTGCACCCAGAGAAAGCTTTGGCTTCCCGTGGTAGAGGTCAGAAGTGTGGAGAATGTTTGAGGCACTGTCCTCTGAATGCCAGTGGGCTGGTCGCTTGGGTCGGGCACAAGGCCCCATCTTTCATTTGGCTAATGGATCGTCGACAGCAGGCCTAAATAAACTAGAGGCTGGAGTGAGTTATGGCCTCAGAGTGCTCACTTCTTTAAAGGTCAGTGCTTTCAGGACATCTTGATAGATTCTTAAGACTGGTAAGTGGTCGCTGAAAACTCAAGATTGATTTGGGCCAGTGTTGAGTTGCTGCTGGAGCAACCCTAACATGAGCTGTTGGAGTAGAGCAAGAAGGTTTCTCCAGACCTCTCCTCTCCAGTATGAGCAACTCAGTGACTCCAGACATTCCCTGCCTCTTGCTGCAAGGGTGAGCATGAGTAGTATGTGTCATTAGTTCTTGAGCATCTTTCTAGATGGTTTAGATGTTTGAAACTGCTGTTCACTTATGTGAGTGGAGACCTCCTGTTCTCAGAGGACAGGAAATTTTCATTGTTGTTACTCTTCAGCCAGGGTGGAAAAATTCAGTTAAAAAGTTGCATTACATAGCTGTCATCCGTGCCATTTTAGTCTATGCATATACAGACACATTACCAAATTTTAAGGTTATTAAATATTTAGTCACTACTTATTTAAAAGTATCAGTATTGAAACTAATAAAAGATAGCTTACAGAAGAGTGTCTCCATGAGAAATTGTACTAAATAGAGCCAGAGTCCCTGCCTCTGCAGCACGTGGCCACAGGATGGGTTCATGTGAGATTGCAGAAGTGTTTGCACATCAGATCGGTGAGATCATAGCAAGAATGGCTACACAGCACCACCTGGAAACTGTTCATCCTCTGTGACAGTAGGAAGAGGCGTCCTGTACCCTCCGCTCCCCATGAGAACAGAACACAGAATTCCTCTTAAACTCTGCATAGGACCATCCACCAGGTGCACAGAGCTGTGTGTGAGCATCTTCTCTGCAGTGTTAGCAGTATCCAGTATGACAGACCAGTGGCTGTCGGCGGTGAAATGTTTATACCCTGGTATTCTGACACAAGTATATACTTGTGTATGTGTGTATGTGTGTGTATACACTTGTATCCTCATCCAAAAAATGAGATGACAACATGGCAGGATGGCCATACCATGGGATACTTCGTCAAAAAATGGACTTTTTCCCTGGTAGTAACATGAAAGAAGGCCTGGAATGTTGAGTGAAAAGAGCAAGTGTTAGCATAGACCAGGCAATTTATTAAGACTCTGCCTCCAAATAAAAAAATAAAGAAGGGTTGGGGATGTAGCTCAGTATAAGGGCCCTGCCTAGTTCAATCCCCAGTACCAAAGAGAGGGAGTCATTGAATGGTGTATGAAAACCTCAGTTTTATTTTCTAACTTAAAATAAAACCTTATCTGTGTGGTACACTAAAACACAGAGAGCCCTCCTAGAGAAGGCATCAAGAGTTGCGGGTACGGGGCAGGGCTTATTTTAGAGATTTTGATACTGTGAGATTTTTTGTTTTTGTTTTTTTTCCCAATGATTATACTCTCAATTTATCTAGACTTTGAAAATGTAGTTTAAAACTAAAAAGTTCCAGTAGAGAACAACAAACAGATGAAATGTTAAATTGTAAAAAGTATTCAGCCTTCATATTACAGGAATCAGTAGGCCGTGCTTCGCAGTTAAATAATTTGATAAATGAATTGCTGGAGCAGCTCTGAGGCCCCTGGAAGGTCACCCGGGGCTGCACTAATTATAGACATAACTAGAAAGGAAGTGCTCACAGTTTGGTTATTCATTTGCTTTCATCCTTGTGCCACTGGTGTAAATAGTAACCACAGGGCTTTTTATTCCTGGGGGATGTGGACCTAAATAGAACATAGAGGTGTGTACAGACGGGGCTGTGGTTTCTTGTGTGGATTCTTTTTACTCTGTACTGTACGGAAAGTA
>NW_022900926.1:68321678-68328951 GCF_012274545.1 Fukomys damarensis | reverse complement strand
ATATATATATATATACCTATTTTCTGATTTGTAGCTGGGATGGTTCGCCTAGAAGAAATAGAAAAATGTGTGTTTCTCTTCCCCCAAGCCAAATGAGTCATTAGAGGTTCAGCATAGCCTTCAGAGTCTGTGTGCAGACTGGAAACCCAGGGCTTCTTTTTCCTTTGTGGGAGCACTAGTACACTGCTGTCTGGGGACAGGCTTGTGTGTGTGAACTTGGCCAGCATTGTCCATGTTGAAGCAGCACCTTATTTGTAAGAAAACTGGTGTTTTCGATAACTCATTAATCTGAGTTGAAGTATAATTATAAAGATCTGTTTGTATAGCATCTAGTAATTTGTTTTAGCTTTTATCCTCTGGGTTGTCATCCTGACAAGCTGTCAGTGATGCTGTCCTTAGCTTTCTACTTACACCTGGGCTGGGGAGCCAGTTAACAGTCTGAGGCTGAGGGTACACATTGGAGTGTCTGTATTTTGTGCTGGTTTTCAAGTCTTGGCTTCTTACTGGCGCTGTCTCAGTGGAAAGGTGGAGGTGCTGACTGTAAGTTTCTTGCCCAAGACTTGAACGTTCAAATACTCTTGAGCATAAGAACTTAACTCCTACTCTAAAAGAAATAGGGAAAAAGTTTTCAAAAGAAACTATCCTTTTCTTCCATTAAATAAAAGAACTTGATATACTGTAGGATTTCACAGTATCTAATGGGTATTCTTAAAAAAAAAACAAAAAAAACCTGTCACAGTGACTGGCAAATACAGATCTTTAACTTCCTTGTATTTGGGTGTATGTGTAATAACCTTTGGGTAGCAGAATAGTTTTTGTGTAAGCACAGAGATTTGTTTTCCATGAAATGCACAGGTACCTCTGAGTGGCCCTGGCTGGTGAAATACTGCGTATACAATACGCAGTCTTGTCAGAGGCCTGTGGTTGCGCTGGCTCCTGTGCAGATTCATTAACAGGTGCTTAATACAGCACCCGGAACACATGAGGCATGGCCCAGCCTCTACTGTACCAGTGATCGAGGGAAGGACCGTCTTCTTATCTCTTCACCTAACACATCGGAGACCTTTGCAGACCGTTGTTATTGTGACATGCTTAACACCTTTGTTGGAACTCTCTTTGCACTCTGATTTTCTAACTTCATTTATTGTAGTCATAACCAATTTATGCTTACATTTTATTTGATTGAGTTTTATGATACTAAAACGCAGCTTCTTTTCATGCCCTCTCACGTAGAGATCTAGTGTTTTCCCCACAAGTTCTGTGAGCTCAAAATTTCTGACAACACAGCGTTCGTCTGTTGGTAAGGTATCAGGTAGACTTCTCATGTACTAATGGAGATAGGTATATGTCTCTCGTATGAAATTGCTTCTATGATTGATCTGTAATTTAATGACTAGGGGGCATCCTTCCAGTGAAAATACTTTGTGAAATGTAACCTTCAGTTCCTTAAACCTTAAACTCTTGGTATTCATATAGCTTTTGGTTTTTATGAAGCGAAGCTAATTTGTGTGGAACATTGGTTTTAACCAGGACAGTGTTCTCACCCATGGTACTGCCCACATCTAGGGCATCTCTGCAGCCTGTGCTGCATGTCCATTGTAGGACCTGAACAGTGTTCCTGGCCTTTACCTGCTTGGTATCAGTACACTCCTCCCCCAGCCAGTGTGACGACTGAAAGTCCATTTGTCCCAAATGTTGCACAGGGGCAAAATATTCTCCGGCTGAGAACCACTGGGTTATAGCAAAGTTTTGCAAGTAATAAGTACATATGATTTCTGCAGTGGTCTTTACCTAATAGATTTCACAAGTTGCAGCCAGGCTGACAAATATTTGTGGAAGCATAAATATAAAACTAATCTTTAGGTGTCAATTTATAACTTTGCCAGTGCTCTCCTGCGTACTACTTCATTTGAAACAGAAAGAATCTGACATAGATGTTAATTATCACCAAGGAGTCTGAGAAGCAGGAACATCTAGAAACTGGTAGATAAGCTTTAGAATGAAAAGGCCTGAAATAATCTTGTTGGAGAAAGCCAGTAGAGTCAGTGGAAGTGGTTCTTAGTCTGCATTTCATCCACTAAACTGTCTTCGCATCCTGGGTGCATCCCCTTCCTCAAATCCCGACTTGCCCGGTGCCCCTAGAGGTAGGTACCCCGCAGCCTTCTCTGCTCTGTCCATGAGTTATGGAGTCAGCTGCTTCTGGGTCCTTCCGCGTGTGCTACTTTTCACCTGGCAGAGGCCTTGTGATGTCACTTTGATGTTTTCTGTCCATGGCCCGGAAGACCTAGCGAGAGTGATGACAGTGATACAGGGAAGCACCGTGCCTGCTGAACACTGGACTTGCGAAGAGTAAATCTCATGTTGGGTGGCAAACAGAACAGTTTCTCCGCACTTTGAACCCAGTGTCAGGACGCTCTTTGGAATTAGAAGTGGTTCGCTGAGAAAGTCTGAGGTTGTGACATCTCTTTTGGTTTCACATCAGGTTGTTGCATCTGCCCTTGTCACTGACCGCCTTGAAGCTGAAGGCTCTGTGGTTGTCTGACAACCAGTCCCAGCCTCTGCTCACCTTTCAGACGGATACAGACTGCACCACAGGAGAGAAGATCTTAACTTGTGTCTTACTTCCTCAACTGCCTTCGGAACCTGTCTGTCAAGGTGAATTCCAGGCTAGTGTTCCCATGGCCAGGAGAGTGAGTGGAAGCTCACCTCCAGCTGTGTGGCCCCTGCTCCTGTGTGCTAGCATTCAGGCGTCTGCTCCAGACCCAGCCAAGGGAAGTTCCTTCTGCGCCCATTCAGAAAGAGGACACTCACACCTCTTTAAAATTTTGGGAGCAGCCTTTTGGTTTTGAATGGTAGTTAATACTCCTAAAAAGAGTAGCGGTCTCTTAAAATCTGAACTGAGAGTTCAGGGCATTGACAGTACTGCCTTCAAGCCAGTGAGTTATTTTGAGTCACTGCATATTCTGTAAGTTATGTTGTTTTAAGAAAATAGCCACGCTGATATCAAGATGCTATTATAAACCTTTTGCTGAGAGCTGGGTCCGATGGAACTGAAGTGCCCTTGGGGAGTGAGGGCTCCAAGCAGGAGAGTTTGAAGCCACCTTGCCAGTCCCAGCCACTGGGTGGGCATTTTAAATCCATAAGAGAAAAAAATGTGGTAGAATGTCACAAGGGAAAATTCCAGCATCCACCGTGTGTGGTCACATCCCTGTAGGAAAAATTGTGAAGTTATTGTGTAAAAGAGAATTATAAAGAAGGACTCTTCAAATTATTGACGTTCTGTAATGAAATAAGAAATATATCGATTTAGTAGGTATTTTGTATGATTTCAAATAGAATTAGCTGCCATTAAAAAGAAGGGGAACCCTGCCCAGGCTCTTTGTTATTTTTGCTGTTTGTTGTGTTGGTGGTGGTTGTTAATGAAACAAAGACTCAGAGGTTGAGGTGATAGTTTGTCCTGTTCATTTCTGGTGTTTTGCCTCTGGCTGTCCACACGCGTGTGCCTGATAGGCTGTGGAGTTGCAGTAATCCTTGAGCCACTGCCCCTGCTGATGTCATCTGTGTCCCTGCAGAGAACCTGCCGCGTTGTGGTGCCCTAGAGAGCCTGGTAAATGATGTCTCCGATGACTCCTGGAGTGAGCATGCGTTACACAGAGTTAGTGCCATCCGATTTTTGGATGATGAGAAAGATGAAGAGGAGAACGAAACGGTATGGAAATAGAGATTCTTTTTGTGGTTGTTGTTGTTGTTATCTCGTAGCATTCCTCTTTTGCCTCAAGCATTAGAAGTTTTGTAAGAAAACAAAGCTAGGTACTTCGGGGTACTGAGTCACAAAATGTGAAAGAAGCAAATGGAACTTTAGTTACTTTTGTTATTATTTGCCTAGTTTATGGAGCTCTTCTCCTTTGTGAAGTTTGCCTACGGAGGGCTTTTCTTCTTCTGCAAATGAAATCCCTTCCTGTTCTCAACCCACTTCTGGCTGTGCCGTGTGGACACCGTTCCCATGTCATGATGCAACCATGTAGGTGGCTTCTCCCTTCTCCACATAACCAGGCTGCCTTAACCTTCACGTCGAATGCCTGTGCTCTTAGTTGGAAACCTTAAGAGGTTTTCATCCAGAAATTGGGAGTCAGTTGGAAATACTGGTAGCTCCTCACCCTTCTTTCAATCATGTTTAAAAATGTCTCAGGCAGCCAGTCTCTCTGGGAGTCAGTGACAGCTCTTGACATCTTCCTTCCAGTTGACTCAGACTTTTGAAATTCTTTGCACTAATCGGATTTTTCGTAAGCAGTGCTTACAGGGAGTACTGGCCACACCCAGACAGAGGTCAGTTTTTCAGTCACTGCAGACAGTCTTTGTTATTGCATCTGTCACCAGATGGTACTTGCAGCATTTACAGTAGTAGAGTGAGCGGTGGGCATTAGATATGACAAAATGACTTCAACCTTAACGTCTCCTTAGTGCCCACTGTGACACCTGTCAGAGAGCAGTTACCTCCCCAGTCACTCCTGGCCTTGGTGATGCTCATCCAGGATCTGTCTGCCCAGGATGCTTCCTCTTGAAGTTCCAGAATAGGTCACTTTGGAGATACACATTCTGTGTTGTGACTTGCTAAATAGCATGCAACACGCTAAATGATACCAAATTTTAAATATCATCCACACCTTGTCTCTTACCCTCCAGCACTGTAGTTCATTAAAAGAATATGAACTTTCTTGAGTGGGTCATATAAATAGTACACACAGCACCAAAATAAGAAATGAAATCGCTCTCTCAAACCTTCCCTTTCTTTTCACTTCCTGTGCCTGAAGGATTAAAGGAAACTAAGACTGCTTTGGGTACAGAACATTATAGTGACTTTATTTAGGACTTTTTATTATTTATGCACTTGTCTTCTTCTTCTACACCCCATAATTATGTCATAACTTTTCGATTATTTTGTTTCTAGAAACTTTATTTTACACTGATCTCATAGTTTCAGCGGTGTCCTTTTGCTTCCGCTCTGACTAGACAAGTTCCATGGAGCACTTTTACCTGCCATTACTACCCATGAGCAGTGGGAAAATGCACACAGCTCTGAAGGAAGCTTTTCCACCCACATTAACTTGTGCTTGCTAAGACTGTAAGATTTGTTTGGAATGCTAACTCCTTAAAGTTGCATAATTTGAAAAAAATAATGGAATGAAAGGAAAACACTCATTGTACTGTTTATTTTTAGAGAACGCTTCTAAGGCGAGCCACTCCGCACCCAGGGGAGCTGAAGCACATGAAAAAGACAGTGGAGAATTTACGGAATGATATGAATGCTGCTAAAGGACTGGATTCAAACAAAAACGAGGTCAATCACGCCGTTGACCGAGTGACCACTTCTGTGTAGAGCGTCACTGCCGAGTCTTACCTCCTGTGTCTTCCCCTGCTGTCCTGACATGCCTGCCTGCCTCCCAGGAGCCGCAGCATCCTCTGTCCTCACCAGCACCTGCGTCATCTGCCATCCGGGTTGGGACGCTGCTCTCTGTCCCAGCAAGTGCCTTACTTGTCCCTCATCCAGTCACCGCTTCAGAGGTCTCCTGGGTTGTTTTTTTTTTTTAAATTTCAATTGTTGTTAATAAGTAGAATGCACTACTGTAAACATCTGACCTTCGTTTTTGTCTTATGTTGGGGTAAGAGAGAGCAGGAAGGAGAATGTTTATCCTCTTTCCTTCCATACAGGGCTGGAACATTTTGAACCCAAGTTCTCTTGAACTTACAAAGAGAGGTAGTTTTGTGTACAGGGAATAATTGATACTTTTAAAATCTCTTTTGGCAGCTCAGATGGTGTAAATTTTTAAAGTTTTGTATAGGTATTTCATAACAAAATTATGTATTTCTTTTTGTTATTTTACCTTGAAGACGGTACATATTTTAGGATTTGTGCAGGAAAATGAAGCAGTCCTAAAGTACTTGTTTCTGTTTGTACCATCCACTTGTGCCTTACTGTGTCTTGTGTCCTGTCCGACCAGTTGTGAACAGTGGCATCTTTGAGCAGTGAGATGAGAATGGGAACGTGGTACTTTTTAAGCAGTGTTGGATTTTAATCAGCAATCTACTTGGTGGATTTGTTTTTAACCAAAAAGATGAATTACCAATGATGTGTAAATTATATTGGTTGATTTTTTTTTTGAATGATGAACCAAAGGATTAGAATGCTAATAATACATTTTAGCTTTTCATGAATAAGTTTTTTTTTTTTTTAATGAGTGCAGTGTCAAACTGTGTCCACTCCAAAGGCATGTGCCATTTGTACAATAAAATAGAGCAGAAAAGCACAAAAAGAGAAAACTGGTTCTGAAATTTGGTGGATAAATTCAGTACTGCAAAACAAAGTGATTCTTACTGGACAGCTTTAAAAGTTTTATATACAGATATAAGACCACAATATAGTAAAATAACTTATACTACAGTCATAGAAATGTTGCTATCTTTATAAGTGCAATTTAATTTGTAAATAGAGTTTGAATCAAAATATAACAAAATACCGCTTCAAGAGTTAATTTTAAATCTGCTAATTTAAGGGTTATGAGGGTATGTTTTAGTGTGTTTCTGTTGATTTTTGTATGCTGTGATAAAAGAGAAATGAAAAATGCCAGTCACTGTGGTTTCTGGGAGAATCATGTGTTGTGTTTTTGTTTTGTTTTTAAACGGCGAGGTTTTTTCTCCTTGAAATAAACAGCGTGGACATTGGCCATACAGCTTTTTAATAATATTCCTTTGTGCGTTCAGATGATAGCAGATAGCCTAGTTCTCTGTCTACACACTCGCTTTCATCAAGTGTCAGGGCCCCTCAGTTCCAAGCAGGCCCTGGTGCCCGACAGTGGGCCCGTTCTTTACCCAGGAGCGAGCAGCGCTGCTGTTGGCCCTGCGCTCATTCTGGATCGTGGCCGTCTGGCCTGCTGGGCTCCTTCGTGACTGGTTTTCAGCCATCCGCATACAACACCTGCTGTTCCTCGTGTCCATCTTCTCTGGATTCACTTACCATTTTAGGTGTTGTGTATGCATGTATTTGTGTATTTAAAACTTCTTTACTGTGCAGAAGTACCTAACACTTAAGTTCTTTGGCTGGTCAGCTTCGTGCTTTGCTTTCTGATCCATGGAGATGAGTTAGGATTGTCTCCTTTTCAAGACTGTGGCTCATAGGCTGATTAAAGATAAGCAAATAGGTCCTACTTAAGAAGAGTTGTCTTGACACTAAAGAACAAATTGTACAGAGATTTTTGCTTTTTTTTTTTTTTTTTTT
>NW_022900926.1:68316432-68321594 GCF_012274545.1 Fukomys damarensis | reverse complement strand
TTTTTTTTTTTTTTTTTTTTTTTTTCATCTACAGTCCACTGGTTAGCACTGTTTTTCATGGCGGTAGTGAATGAGATAAAGGTACACAGAATCATGTGTGTGTGCATGCTTAAATTCTTCTGGGAAGTATTATGTCCCTAACCCTTTGGCTTGTTTTCTTTATTTCATTTTTACTTGGTTTGTTTCATCTTAATCTTTTATGTTGGGTGACCCTATAATGCTCTTTAATTTCAGGAAAGTGGAACCAAACTTACTTAAGCTTCATAATGGATTGACACCAACAAAACAGTCTCAACTTGAGTCTCAGGTCCTTTTCAAGAAGCAACACTTAATTCTGTGAAAACATACCTTTCCCTTGTGAGGCTGGTGTTGAAGTTCCCCACCTTTTTCTAGCTGTTAGCCCTGTGGCCCACACCCTCCCTGCTGGCCTTTCCTTTAGGGAGGGAGTCCAGCCTGCCTGCCTGTCTGGTGGGGAGGGTCTGGAAAAGCAGGGAAAGCAGGTCAGAAGGGCCTGTTCACCCACTTTTTTTTTCAGAGCCCCTTTATTTTCTGTTTTTAGCAAAGAAACTGTACTTGAGAGATAAAATGGTGAGAAAAAGTTGGAGGAGGTAAAATAGTCATTGATGATGAAAAGAGGGACCAATAAGAAATCGCACAACAATGGCCTGGATGTTGCCTTTTTTCTTGAAAGTTTAGAGTAGTATTTCTTACCATCCTTTTTATATAAAAACTAATGTGAAAATTTACTGGCTAGCTGCTCTATAACAGCAGTCCTTCTGCTACACCCAAGAAGACACGCTTACTGGATGGGTGGAGGCTGGGAACATTCTTTTGTGTCAGAGAGTGCTGTGGCAGCCAGTCCTGCCTCTGGTGTGTGTGTACACTCCACCAGGGGTCGTGCACAAGACCTGTTAAGGAGAAGGTGAGCAGGGGTAGCAGCTTGTTGACATCCTCAGAGAGGTGAGATCTCAGCTTCCCCAGTTATTGCTGGCTTTCCAAAGAGCCAATTAAACAAAACAAAACATTTTTTTTATCATGGAAAAGTCAAAGCATAGAAATGTAAAATCATGTAATGCACCTTCTTGTACCTATCATCCCCTTTCAACAGTGATCAACGCATTCAGTACTGTACTAAACCTTTTTAAAGAGAATAAATTACGTTTTAAAGCACATTTCTAAGAAGCTGCGTGCATAATGAATTTTTAAAAAAGCACAAGTGTGCCATTTAAAATAGCACTTTGGGTTTAAAAGTTTTGAGTCAAAATAGATGGCTTGGTATTGGAATCAAATGTTTAAGGATGTGAGTTGGAATCCCACCCTTGCCACAGGGATTCAGATAAACCGTTTAAACTCTCTGAGCCTCATGTCCTTCCTCTCTAAAATGGAGCAGGATACCTCTTGGAATACTAAATAAATGGAAGGGATAAAGCACTGGTCTGCAGGGGCCACTGTGACAGGCCTTGCTGCTGTCACTCGTACCCTTGTGGTTTTCACCACCCCGCCAGTTCCTAGCACACAGTATGAGGGGGAGCCCAGGACACACAGCTGTGTAGGAAAAGTGCTCCCTAACTTTCTCAACTATAGTTTTACACATAGACCCCTGAGTTACATAATGGATGAAGAGGATTGTAACTTGTCCAGTGCTTATTTAATGGTATGTTTAACAGTAGTTGCTCTGAAACTCTGTTTCAACTGGACTTAATAATTAGGTATTTTAAAGATAAATCTAGAAACCATTAGACACCTAAATGAGAAGAGAGGACTTCTTTTCCATACAGTGTCCCCTCTGCCATGTCACAACTTTCTCCCTTGACACCTCTTGTGGCTTTGGCAGGGACAAGTAGAGGAAAACCTGCTGGAAAAGGTAAGCACAACTTGTCTCTGGGAGTACAGAGCACATTCCCATATATGTGGGGTGTTTCCTCCTCCTGGAAGCAAACAGCTGATGGGAAAGAGAAAGCAACCAGAACCTGCTGTGGTTACTTTTGCATGGTGTGCTGGGGGGTGGGCCGGTGGAGATGCGTTTCTGTGCCTGCAGGTGGGCTGCCACTGTGTGACTTCACATTGTGAGAGTGAGCAGTTACTGTGATGGGTGTGGACTTCAGCCAGCGGTCCTGGAATTCTGCCTGGGCAAGAAGGTCTATTCTCCAAGTTTCTTTTGAGGTATTAACATTTAACTTCTAAACAGACAAGGACCTGCCGCTGCTGGGTAGGTAAGATAGTAGCTGCTAGTACAGGAATGCTGAACACTTACTAGGTGCCCTACACTGAGTGAACTAAGTCTCAACTAAAACCTCAACTTTCCGGAACAATCCCACTGGGCGGATAGTGGTGCCAGTTTCAGTTTGCGGGGAAGAAGAGATTTACGTACATTTTTATAATTTTCCCAAGACCAAACAGGAAAAGATGATGGAATTTAAATTCTCAGCTCTGCTGGCTAGCATTTAGGGTTCCAAGGACTCCTGTTACTCTGCTTTACCTTCCATACCCAGCCAAAATCCTGTGTACCTGAGATTACACCGGGAGCTGTACTGATGATGGCTCTGTTGTGCTTTGTCACCTAGGCCTGCGGCCTGGTGGAGATACTGGCATGGAGTGCAGTGACTTGACCCTCCTCTTGTGTCGCTGGGACTCTGCCCCCGCTTTTCCACCCAGCCTGTCCTGCCGTCCACGGTGAGTACTCTGCACGAGCTCCTGGTCTTCTACCTCTTGTGCCCAAACGCAAGAAACTTAGGAGACGAGTGGGTGACCACAAAATGTTGCTGTGTTTTGAGTGCTTACTGGAGTGACAGCTCAGTACCCAGCTCTCTTAAGAGAGCTTTAACCGTGTCCCAAAAATGGGCACTTAGCTCTAGAATGAGCTGATGAGTCGGGAATGACTTTTTAAAATCCTTCCTACCTTTAATACCTGCCTTTGGAGGAAAGACAGAACAAATGCAGTACAGCGGGGCTTAACAAAGATGACTCACGATTTATTATTTAAAATCTTTTGAGAAAGAATTGTTGTCAAGGATTTGACAAATACTGATTGCTCTTCTTTAGGAACTCTCCTAATTGAAGAAGCAGAAGTCAGGAAGAATATAGAAAACTTGTGTGACTGTGGTGGTAGAAAGAGAAACCCTGAATGGGCTTGCACATGGCCGGTCACCAGATTGTCCCCGGTACAACCCTGCACCAGAAACGACAGGCAGACAGTCTGTGAGGCTTTCCCAAGGTAAGTCAGAGTGATGCTTGAGTGCTGTGAGAAAGCAGCCTGCAGAAGAACGCTGCCCAGGCAAACACTCCCCAGGACAGCCCTTCACCCTGATTGCTTGCAGGAAATCAGCTCTTGTCTGCCCTCTGAGTGTCCCGTGGCCTTTTTGCACACCTGGTCGCTGCTCCCCACCCTCCGCCAGCTGGAAGTGTGAGTGCTTGTTTGTTTAAACCTCGCTGAGCAAGGCTTGGAAAAACAAAACAACAGCATACTTGTCCAGGCAGTGAGTGTCTTCCTGCAGTCTCATCCTGGCCTTTGGCCCTGGGGCGCGATGGGTGGGGTGAGTTTCGGTGTGAGTTTGGCAAGTTTCAGCAGTAGGCTATGGGCAGGGTTTTCATCGTGGGGGAACAGACAGCCAGGGAGTCATCAGGCTCCTGCACTGCTGTCCTTGTTACAGGTCCGGCAATGCACCTGTGCCAGGCAGTGACAGAGTGTGTGACACTGTCATCTGCGTTCTCACCTGGACCCCGAGAGAGGTGCACTTAGCAGACTCACCAGGAGGAGAAGTGCCTTCCTGAGTGGACTCTCCTCCCCTCCCCTAGTTGGGGTGCCCCAGGTCCTGGCTAGAAGCAGCCTGTGAAACCCAGGGTCTGTCACTGGTGGTAAGAGACCTTATGGTCTCCTGTCTTGCGCAGGCAAACCCATGTGGTAAGAAGCAGTATCAGTAACCACACAGGGTGCTTGGTGGGGCAAGTCCTCTCTCCAGCTGCCTGTGGCAGTTCTCATTGCTCTTTAAATGGTTGGCACAGTGCAGGGTTCAGAAAGATCAGTGCTCAAGATGCCAGTGTCTGCCTCCACCCTGCAGTGTGATCAGGGCCACTGAGCATAGCTGAGCCTAAAATGCTCACCACTGTATATCCTGGCATCTGTTGTGGTTACCAACCCTGATGGGTTCAGACCTACGATCCTCCTGCCTCAGTCTCCCAGAGTTAGCCGGGATTATGGCTTGTGCCACCGCTTCTGGCTAGTACCCTCCTTCTCTTGAAGGTAAAGTTGTGCAGTAGTTCCCAACTTTGAGCATACAACAGAATCTCCTGGTGATCATGTGAAAGCAGATTACTTAGCCCTGGTCCCAGAGTCCCTGATTGGTGCAGCTGTAGGGAACATACTTGGAGAACCACTGCTAAATTTCCCAGGCTGGCATCTAACTTGGAATCTTTCTCCATCAGCCTCGGAGCAGCTGGTGTTACAGGTTTTCTCAACCAATCTCAGCTCCTAGGAACATTTTAGTCTCTAGCCTAGTACTGAACCTCAGGCTCCTTTGTCAACCCACACGCGTACTCTGGAGCAGAGGCAGTGCTAACAGAAGTAGAAACTATGCTTACCTTTGGGTGACTGCCCGAGGGGAGAGCAGGAAGTACTGATGGCCAGATCAGGTTAGGATGAATGTACGAACACTTCCTGACTTGCCTGATGGCTCATTAGCCCATGCGCTGTGGACTGCCACTGAGCAAAAACCAGGCCTTACTCACCTGTGGTCTGTGCCTGGCATTTAGTCCAAGCACCTGCAAACCTGCACTTTGCCCTTACACCTGGGTGGCTGGAAGGAATCTCCCCCTCCATGGGACCTCAGGTTGGGAAACACCCGCCCACAGGGTCCCTAACATCAACTGTGTTCTGCAGGCACACAGAAGCACTCAATGTCTTCGGGATACAGAATTCGCCTTGTTCTCCTGCTCCAAGTTTTCTTTACTGTCCTTCACTGCAGTAGCCCCCTCCTCATCCTTAAAAATAGGAACCTGGGGGCCAGGGATTTAGCTCAGTGGTTCTATCACCTGCCTCGTAAGTGCAAGGTCCCGAGTTTGATCCCTGGTACTCCCCGCAAAATAGGGACTTGTTATGGACTATGTGTATACACCAACCCGTACAGTGTAAAGAGCACTTTTCATTGTTTAAAGCAAAGTTTTAT